>NC_092814.1:195435300-195792800 GCF_023375885.2 Dermacentor andersoni
TATTCAGAGGACAAAAGCAGCAGCGAGAGCTTCAGGAGTGCGGTTCCTATGGCAACGTTGACGTTTGGGGTAGCAGTCCCAGGGCTCCTTTGCCAAAAACAGCACGTGACTTCCGCCACACTTTCTCCAACACGTCCGTGCTGACCGGGGCCTGTCTTGCGCTTTCCTTCATCCAGGGCAACACCTAAGGTGTTGCAAAAAATTAGGTGTTGCATAAGAACGTTGGCAAAAGGTGCTGGCGGTAACCAAACTAACGCTTACGCACTTGAAAAAATGAACTCCGAGATTGTGTGGGCCTGCACTTGTAGCCCCGACCTTGGAAGCCATTAGAAAAAAAACTGCCCACTACTGCCACTGCGATTCGAACTCATGTCCTTAGGTAATGTGCACTTAGGAGCAGGACGCGCAAACTAACCACTGAGCTATCGCGTAACAACAGCGTTTGGTAATTAATGCGAGGTTTTGCACTTCACACAGACTCTGAGAGCGGTGCATACAAGCAGTAGTGTAGGGGAGGAGGAAGACATTGTGTGCATCGCATAGAAGTTATTCTTTACAAGATGGCAATATGTTGGCGTACAATCGTTTGTCATCATGCACGTGAAAACAGCGTAAATGGCACAAAAGAAGCGCACATGACAATGATGATGATGAGCCTCAAACATGACAAATATACGCGCAATAGAGGATGCACCAAGAATCAGGCAAAAGCAGAAAACAACGTCAAAAGCATCGACGATGTCATTGCAACAGCGCCGTCGCAACGACAACGTCACATAGTATCTGACATAGTAGCTCACACAATTTACAGCCGCCAAGGGTCCGATATAACAGCAATGCAAATTTACGGGGAAAATAAATGATTTGCTCAAATTCTGCAGGTGGCACAGTATCATATCGCTCATGAAATCAGTTGCAGACTGATATTACAAGCGAATCCTCACTATAAGGTGGAAGAGGTAAAGGCATAACCGAAAACTACGCAATAAAGTCGCCGAAATAAACAAGCAGCCGACTACGCCGAGTCTCTATACAAGAATTGGCTCAAATTGTGCGACGGGCTCCAGGAAACCCTATCCACTAGGAAAACCTGGCTCCTCCTACACCGCTTAATCGACCATCTGATCAGTAAAGATGAATCCCGCAGTAACATGGTTCGCATCCTCAGCGCCTATCAACGATCCCCAGATCAGCTCCTTCATTACCTTGGAAATAAGTACATCTACATTGAATGAAACTTCCACCCACCGCCGTACATAGTACAACCCAATACTAAGCTCTAAAGGCCGATACAACTATGCGAACACCCTGCAGTCATTCATGAAAGCAGGCGAAGCAGTGCCCCCGGGCCCGACCAGCTTACTTACAAACTCTTGGTAAATCTCGAAGATCAGGCCCTAGGCTCCTAGACCACTTTAATGACGTTTAGACATCAAGTAAGCTACGGCAACAATGGAAAACAGCCGAAATACGCTTTATCCCCAAACCCCAGACGTTGACAACATGCGGCCGATATCCTCCCATTGGGAATATGCAAGGTCACGGAAATGGTAGTACTCAAATGCCTACAACAACACCTGGACGAAACCCAGCAAATTCCGGGCACCATGTTTGGCTTCAGACGACGCCTCCTGACTCAGTACTTGCTAATTCAATTGAATGAGGAGATCCTCGTCCCTGCCCCACGCCGCTCTCCCCGTACCATTCTCGCGCAGAACCTGAAGGGGGCATTTGACAACGTGGCACATGAGGTGGTTCTTCAAAAACTCAGCAGCACAGGATGCGGGGAGATAACGTATAATTACATCGTTTACTTTCTATCTGACCGCACAGCCACACGCAAGATCAGAAATATAGCCTCTGATCCCATCACACTCGGATGCAAAGGCACTCCCCAAGTCTCGGATCTCACCCCGTTCCTCTTTGACATCGCGCTCCTGCGTCTCCCGGGACGACTGGGGAGTATACCCAACCTACGTTATGCACTATACGCAGACGATATGACGGGTACGGACTAGCTCGGGGGCCTGCGAGACACCCTGCAATTGGCAGCGAACACGGTAAACCAATATGCAAAGGAGAGCGGACTTGTTTGCTCACCTCCGAAGCCAGAGCTTATTGTGGTCCGGTGGCTCCACAACAAGAAGGATGAAGATAGTATACAGATCACCATAGAAGGATACGTTATAAATCCCTGCAAAACCCTCAGAATCCTGGGACTCCTCATACAAGCTGATGCAAAATTCGACCAGAAGCTCCAACGCCTTTCCAGGACGACGGAGCAGGTCTTACACATCATCCAAAGAATAGTAAACAGACACCGAGGAATGAAAGAGAACAATACCATCCTCCTCGTTCAGGCCTTCGTCCCCTATAGGGTGACATATGGACTGCCGTACGTGGTATTGACGAAAACCGACAAGGACAAACTAAACATCCTTATTCGACAAGCCGCAAAGCAAGCTCTTGGTCCCACTATGAGCACATCCACAGACAGACTTCTTCGTATGGGTCTCCATAACTCGGTTGAATACCTCATAGATGGGCACCTCTCCAGTCAAAAGGTGCTCCTGGCCATGACCCAAACAGGCCAGACAGTCCTTAAATAAATCAAGTGGAACTCCCTTACAGACGCTAAACCATCCAGACAACTCCCAGAAAAGTGGCGACATCACAGACACCATCACATCATGATCACCCCTTACCGAAAAATACGCGTACTCACCCTGTCCATCACCAAGCGCGGCAAGAGCCAAGGCCCTGGGCAAGACTTACGGCTTCCTCCAGGAGGTGGTATACACAGATGCAGCCGCATACCGTGGCACAAGAGCCAAAGGTGTCGTGGTGACGACAAAGATGGACCTACTTGTTGGCGCCACCTTGCCAGATGCAACAACTCCGGAAGCAGAGGAACTAGCCGTAGCATTAGCCCTCACACATACTAAGGCAGCAGTCATTATAACTGACTCGCAAGAAGTGTGCAGGAGCTTTACGTCGGGCTGGGTGGCGTCGGCGACTCACCACATACTAACAGCAAAACTGCAAAACGGAATGGTTGAAATGGTGGAGACACACGTTCATGCCTTCCTGGAGGGCAACAAACTCGCCCACTACAAGGCCTGAGAACTCATCGACCAAGCCCCGGAGGACACAGAAGAGCTCACACCACTGACAACATACCAGGAAATAACAATACAGACTCAATCACAGAACACTACCGCCACCACACCCACAGCTCACGAAGACGCAAGAGACAACACTCAGATTGTTGAAATCCAAGAGATTGCCACACCAAATGAGGTTACATTTCCTGTTCCCAACTCAGTATGCCGAGTAATGTCAGTACTGCGAACAGCTAGGTACAGTTGTTGAGTTGAGTGGTTGTAGGCTACTGGTGGGATTAGCCTTGCAGTAGCTGCCGGCAATTGCTCCACCGTAGCGACACTTAAAATACATAAATCATATAAATCAGACACAGAACTCACAACTACACATAGTCACTCCTAAGGTCACCATGTGGAGGCCAAATCCGTGTCCTGCAGGTAATTTAAAAGAAGGCGAGAAACCTCCTTCCTATCTAACTGGTTCCCGCGCGGGAAAACAATGTCCTGAAGAGAACTGTGGGGAATTCCTGTCTTCTTGGGGGACCCGAATAACACACTCCTTTCCGCGTTATACAGAGTACAGCACATAAGGTAATGTTCTATGTCACCGCACACACCACACGTTGAACATAATGGAGACAACGCAAGGCCAGTCTTATACATCCACGCAGGGGTACGAGCAGAGCCCGTGCGAATACGGAGCAGTAAAGTGGCTTGGTTTCTTTTGAGACCCTTAGTCACACATGGCTTGTGAGGTGAGCTCCACAAAGAGCTGAAGTGGCACAACACCGCTTCTCTGAAGAGTCTCTTGTCCTCTCGAGGCACTTTTCTCAATGGATTCCCAGACAGCGCTCTGGGCGAGGCTGTCCGCTATCTCATTGCCTATGATACCTATGTGCGTAGGCACCCATTGGAAACGTATGGAGAAACCTTTGATATGGAGATTTTGCACCGAGCGTAGGGAGCTTAGACATAAAGCATCAGTAGGGAACCCATGCTCTAACCTTTGAAGGGCGGATTTCGAATCTGTAAGAATGACAACAGGTTGAGGCGTACAAAACCCTAGCTTCTTTAGAGCTGCCTCAATGGCAACGCTTTCGGCCGTTGTGGAGGACACGACTGCAGTGAAGCGAACCGACCAATCATACTTCAAAGAGGGAATGTGAAAAGCAGCTGCACTAGATCCTCTGACCTTGTCCACAGAGCCATCAGTAAAAATTTGAAGATGACGTGCATATTCAGTTTCAAGATGTTCCATTACGAGCGAACGCGTTGCCGCCAAAGGAGAACTCCGCTTAGCACGAACGTGAGGAATTGTCAACGAACAATCGAGGCTCGCGAAAGACCAAGGTGGTTTCAACCTCTTAGTTCGACCTCTAGTGTCAAGTCCCAGGTAACCGAGAGTATTAAGGGCCAAGTACGCTCGGGACTCGGATCTCTTTCGAAGGCTCTGTAGAAGGGCTCGACCGGCTATCGTCTGTTTGAGGCGGCCAATTTCCATCAACAACCTTTTTGAAGCGACTAGGCTAAGAGGTCTCGATAGAGACTCATAAAGTACTGCATTGTTAGGAGCAGTCTGCGGAACGCCAAGAGCCCTCCTTAGGCCCTTTCTGTGCAAAACCTGAAGTCGTTCTAGCTGCGATAGTGAGGGGGAAATTAAAGGGAGCTGGTACATTATTCGACTCGTCACTAGTGCGTCGTGCAGCCTGATCATTGAAGAAGGGTGATTTCCCCATTGCTCACTTGCAACACTACGGATCACATTGAGACGCGGAGATAGCGATGTCACAATAGAGTCCACAGCTCGTCGCCACTGTAGACGGTAGTCAATAATGACGCCCAAAAAGCACTTGTGCTTCAATTGACGAAGGCAAGATTGATCAAGGTCTATCTTCAGCCGCGCATACCGTCTTCCTCTACCTGGAAACATGATGAAGCCAGATTTTTCCACCGAGAGAGTCAACCCAACACCTTGAAGGTAATTTTGAACTGAAAGTAATGCCTGTCGAGCTATCAGAGCTAAACGCTTGTGTTGATATCCGCTTAACCAAATACAAATGTCGTCCGCATATATCGACATATGGATATGTCTGCAATGCTTTTGCACTTCAGCGGCAAGACCAGCCATTACAACATTAAACAAAGTTGGGGAAAGAACACTTCCCTGAGGTACACCTCGCGATACCGCCCTTTCGGTGCTTATGGTACTTCCTAACCGCACTTGAATTTTACGATCACTGATGAGTGAGTGAATGAATCGCAGAAGATAGCCCTGTACGCCTATGTCCAGCAAGCTATTTAGTATTGAACTCTGAAGGACGCTATCATAAGTCTTTGATACGTCTAGGAAAATAGCTAGTGTTGAGAGGCCGAAAGCTCTTTGATGTTCAATGTGGCTTATCGAGTCCAAGGCGCTATCTTGCGCATAGCTTGCATTGCTCAAGCAGAAACCTCTCGCGTGCTTGGCAGAGGAATTTGCAGATGCATTTGTACGTGCAAGCTCAGGAATCCATCCATGTGCTCGGCCTGCAACATCTACGTCTGTTATGGACGCCCCGTTCACACTTCGAGAGCTACAGACAGCACTCAGCAGCCTGCGGCGTCGATGTGCACCAGGTCCTGACGGCATTACCAACCAGATGATGCAGAACTTACCTCTAGAACACCATAAGATGCTCCTAAGCTATCTCAATCGAGTATGGGAGACTTGCGACGTTCCTTCTTCATGGAAGGTGGCTTGTGTTGTCCCAGTGCTGAAGCCCGGCAAAGAAATGACAGACTTGGCCTCGTATCGTCCTGTATCACTGACGTCGTGTGTGGCTAAGCTCATGGAGAAGCTGGCAAGTAAGCGTTTATCATGGTGGCTCGAAGATATAAGGGCTCTGCCAACATACATGACTGGATTCCGCAAAGGTTTAAGCGAACAGCTAGGTACACTCCGGCACATTGTCATAGAGTGTAAGGAAAATCCAGGCTTGCCTCCTCTACTAGCTGCCCCCAACCCCCAGGATAAGTGGGAGATGCTGCTGTCGAGTTCCCACCTCTTGGATCAGATCGTGTTGATTGAGAGAGCGGTCGTATAGCGACTACGACGCATGGACTCCCGTGAAAAGAGAACCACTCCTGCAAAGCAATCCTTTTGCTCACTAAAGATATTTTACCTCTCTATCTCTCTCAGTTGCAGACGTTTTGGCCTCAGAGTTGATTAATCCCGAGCCGGGACCTTCTAATCGACTCATCGAGCCTGAAAAGCAGGAAGCCTTCAACTGAGCAAGTGCTCCATCGTCGGCGACTTAAACGTTGATTTACGCAAACACTGAATTTCAAAACTGATGTGAGGAAACTTTATATTTCAAGGAGATCTAAAATTCTACGATGCCGATACATCGGGCACGCACTTGCTTGGGCGTTATCCTAGTGAATGGTGTATGCAGATAATATGACGTATTAACCAACTTCTTTTAACTTATTGCAGTGACCAAAACACAACTTCACCATGACACAGAAAGGAAAAGAAAATAAACAAAACATGATATACCGAGATTGACTGAATCAAATATCCTCTAATAATAATAATCTCGACTGCCTTGAAAAAGAAAAATTATCATAAGCCGCTTGCCAAGCGACGGTGAACACACAGTTAAACATTTGAACTAAATAAGACTGGTCTGATTAGATATGGGCAGTCTCAGAGTGCTAAATTTTGTTAATGTATTTCAAGTTCCGCAACATGCATTAGTGAATATGGTAAATCAATTCTGCGGAAGACCGCAAGGAGGAGGAAATTAGTACGTGTTTTATTGCATTACTATGTCATTCATTACTATGTCATATAAGCAAAGGAAGTTGCGTACATCAACGAAAAAGATAAAGTCACGAATTATTTACCTAGCAACACTTCTGATGCGACAACTTTCTTGGGCTTTTTACCACATTTTGTGGTTTGTAGTTTTCTGTCAGTCGTTTATGTGACCCTGAACGTAACCTTGACAGTTGTCTGTTGGTTTTGAACCCTGTTGGCCCCAGTACAGAGGCCCGATGCTTTAACCACTAGGCCACTGAAGCATGACTAAAAAGGCGAAATAGAAGATCTTTACAAATTTCCCTCCCGCGAGTCGGAGCTTTGAGACGCTTGGCGCATTCGGTGCGTTGCATAGCAGCAATTTACTTTTAAAAAGCAAGCAAACGCATCTTCTAGCTGACGGTGAAGTTGGGGGAAAATTCGCTGCGCGTCTCTCATCAAATATAACGTGGCGCTGTGGCGCGTTTCTACATACGAAGTCAAGCTCGTCGTGTGTTGTGATTCAACACAGTTTTAATACTGAATAAATGTTCCGCTTTCTCTGCAACGTCCACCATGGCGGCTGAGGGACCCCTTGGTCACTGACATCTGCGACGCCGTCTCTTGTAATGCACCATTTTGCCTTGCTGGCTCATGAAACCTTCGCGTACACCGATTCCCACAGTGCATGAGACCTGGATAGCATGCTCTTGTTTTATAACTTCATAGAATTTATACCTATAATTAATACTGTTTCAGACACTTTTTTGTTGAGTTGTTACTTAAATTAATACTTTGTTCGTAACCACAGAATTAGCACCTCTACCAGCCAAGCACCATAAAACCGTAAGTTATTGAATATATTCTGCTGTAGTGGGTGAGCGCTTATTTGAGGAGCAAGAATACAAGCGCAAACAAAATATTGGTATTCAATGGGAGAATACTGCGGTCTCCGTAAATGAGTTCAGAGCCGCAGGAATCGTTGAAGCCTGCAGCTTTATTTTTTCTCCCTTGTCAGTGGTTCCCTTTTTGCGCTCCTAAAAGGTAATGTCTCACAAAAATGACTTGAACTACGCGCATACAAAGTTCGCATTGTTCGAGCATCGCAATCAGACGACATCACACGAGAGTAAGCGACTTTTTACCGTTTAATACACACACACACACACACACACACACACACACACACACACACACATATATATATATATATATATATATATATATATATATATATATATATATATATATATATATATATATATATATATATATATATATATATATATATATATATATATATATATTCTTGGATCGCAGTGATAATATATACCTATATCACATTGAGACCAAGAAGACTCGGTGAGCTGCACGTATATCACGGCCTAAGCCAATCAAGGCCAAACGCGTGAGGCAAAACCGAACGTCGGCTTTTCGAACGCGTACAAGATAGCGGCCCTGGTTTTCTTCTTGGACGATATTTTCTTCTAAGAAGGATAGACCCAGTGCGTGCCCTTAGTTATGATTTGAGCGCACTGATTCTGTGAAGGGGCAGGTGGAGGGGTGTTCCGAAGTCCGTTTTACATGAGTGAACTCTCGTGCGTAAGCGCGTCGACCAAGCAATAGATGTTTCGGCCCATACAACGGCGCAAAGAGTGATCTGGTTGTGGAAGCGAGGAATACAATTCTGGCAGTGCTCGCCTTTGATGTCGCAAAATTACGCTTACAGCTTCCCTGGTGAAACTGTACGAGAAGCTGCCGGAAAAGCGGAAGTTTCGCGTTTTACTTCGTCCTTTGTATAAGCCAAGGCCAATGAGGTGAAATTGGTGAGGCGACTCTGTTTACGCCGTAAGAATATAGCACACGCTCAGTTACAGCCGTCTGAAACGAGACTGCTCGGGCAGTCGTTTCATGTATGGGCAACTTCGCTCTGCGCAGAAACGCCGAAAGTCTAAAGAGACAAAATTCGGGCTTGTTTGCGACACCGACAGCAACCGGTATCTCCTACGCGCTGCTACGACGAGTCGTCGTGCATGCAGAAGCAGGAACACTTTGGATCCTGCTGTCGTGGTCAGAGTCAAGAGAGAGAGAGAAAAAGGGGGGTAAGAAATCACAGCAGAGGAACAGTCATTATGGGGTACGGTCTCAGCCAAGAATCACTCGCCTATAGGCGAAGCCCTCGTGATGTCTTTCTTTTTTTTTAATCCCTGTTGAGCAGATGTGTGGTAAGGCTGTTCGTCCTCTCTGCTTTTTTTCCTGGTTTGGAGGAAGAGTGGCGGTGCATAATGTGAAATGGGCAACAAATGAGAACGGCAGAAAGCGGCACGCGTTTTGCCTTTCTCCGTGCTCGTACAAAGCATGAAATATGCCATGACGTCGAACTTAAGCTCTTCTATCAGTATTTTTTTTTACGTTTTTATTTGAAATACGTGTATCAAGGAGCGCAAATCAATTTTACTGCGTTTCCGTTTTGCCGCGTGGTGCCCGGAGTTGGTGTCGTTTTGTCGTGAATCGGTTCAGACCACTCCCCAAAACAGCGCGAAAATTTCCCACGTATATTTATTTACCATCGGGCGTATTACTCATTGTCTTCAGCCTATATTTATGTCCACTGCTCGACTAAGGCGTCTCCCAGCGATCTCCAATTACCCCTGTCTTGCGCCAACTGATTCCAACTTGCGCCTGCAAATTTCCTAATTTCATCCCCCCACCTAATTTTCCGCCATCCTGGACTGCGCTTCCTTTCCCTTGGCACGCATTCCGTAACTCTAATGGTCCACCGGTTATCTACTCTACACATCACATGGCCTGCCCAGATCCATTTTTTACAGAGAAGCTGTCTATGGCTACAATCTGAAAAAAAGAACGTGTGCCCGAGGTGTAGACAAAAAAACAAAAAACAAATCATCATATGGGCCTATCCTGGCGATAGTGCAGAAAGGTTCCAAGCTCAATGGCATATACACCTGTGGGCTCGGGGACCTGTAACGCGCCCTTGAACTACCCTTGTCACACGTGGGACTCAAAGAGGTCCCAGGCACAAGAGTAAGAACAGATGTCCTTGAAAAAATTTTTTGTACAACTTTTTCCAAAAGGGCTTAAAAAACTCTCGGCGCCAGCCGCGCAAACGCGCTAGCGCCACTGCTCGCGCGTTCGTCGTTGTCGTCGTCGTCGTCATCGTTGTCTTCCATAGCTGGCTCCGTTGTGCAAAAAACTATCATCATCAGCAATGGCTCTAGCGTCGTCGTCTTCCACAGCTGGCTCCGTTGCCATCGTTCCCGCGTAGAATTTGTCTTCTGTCGTCGTACTGGGGAGGCCGCGTTTACATGGGTATCAGCCATTGCTTAAGGGGGTATGAGCCATTCGTTGTCTTACGTGACGGACACATTTAAAAACAGAGGTGATACGCGAATGTGTGCGCGTGCCTATACCGCCACGATGACCACAGATTAGGACATATGTTCGTACCTTTTTTTCAATATTCTAGGTCACCTCTGTATCGTGCGCTAAACAGCTTTGCTGGTCATCCACCTTCACAGAGTGGAATCACTCATGAATATTTTTCTTAATGCCAACTAGAATATCGGCTATACCCGTTTGCTTTCTGATCCACACCGCTATTTTTTCTGTCCCTTAACGCTACGCCTAACTCATTTCGTTCTATCGCTCTTTATGTGGCCTTCAACTTATTCTCGAGCTTCTTTGTTAACCTCCAACTTTCTGCCCCGTATGTTAGCACCGGTAAAATGCAATAATTGTACACTTTTCAATCACAGCGGTGAGCTCCCAGTCAGGATTTGGTAATGCCTGCCGTATTCCCTCCAAACAATATTTATTCTTCTTTAAATTTCCTTCTCATGGTCAGGGTCACCTGTGAGTAATTGACCTAGATAAGCGCGCTCCTGTGCAGACTCTAGAGGCTGACTGGCGATCATGCATTCTTGTTGCCTTGCCAGGCTATTGAACATTACCTTTGTCTTCATATTAATCTTCAACCCCACTCCTGCAATTTCTCGGCTATGGTCATCAATCATGTGCTGCAATTCATCTCCAGTGTTGCAGAACAGGCCAATGTCAATTGCAAACCGAAGGTGGCTGAGATATTCGCCAGTGATCCTCACTTTTAAGCCTTCCCAATTTAATAGCTAGCATACTTCTAAGCATGCAGTGAATAGCACTGGAGAGATTGTCTTCCTGCCTGACCCCTTTCTCGATATGTAATTTCCTGCTTTTCTTGTGGAGAACCAAGGTAACTGTGGAATCTTTGTAGGTATTTCCTAAGATATTCACGTATTCCTCCTGTACTCCTTGATTAAGCAATGCCTCCCTGACTGCTGGTATGTCTATTGAATCAAATGTCTTTTCGTAGTCTATGAAAGCCATATGAGAGGTTGATTGTACTCCGCAAATTTCTCAACTGTCCGATTGATGACACGGATGTAATCCATTGTAGAATATCCCTCCCTGAAGCTGCAGCCTGTTGTCTTAGCTGATTGAAGTCAAGTGTCGTACTAATTCTATTGGAAATTTGTGAATATTTTATACAATACTAAAAGCAAGCTAATGAGCCTATAATTCTTCAATTCTTAATTCTTCAATTCTTTGACGTCTCCATTCTTATGGATTAGTATTATGTTGGCATTCTTGCAGCTTTCTGGTACACTTGAAGCCGTGGGGCATTGCGTATAAAGAGCCGCAAGCTTCTCAAGTATAATATCTCGTCCATCTTTGATATAAGTTATATAAGGGGCCTCTGTATCTTGTTCATAACAACTTCGAATGAAGGTAGCGTGGCCGCTCTGGGTACTGCGCAGGTCAGTATAGAATCCTTCCGCTGCTTATACTATATCATCGAAAGTGCTGATGGTATTACCCTGCTTATCTTTCACTGCATACATCTTGCCTTCTCCTACGCCAAATTTTCTTCTCACTGATTTCATGCTACGGCCGTTTTTTACTGCTTACTCAACTTTTCTCACGTTTGAATTTCGAATATCCCTTACTTTCTTGTTGTTGCTCAGTTTTGACAGTTACGCGAATTCTATCTGATCTCTTGAGTTATACAGTTGCATGCTTTGCCGTTTCTTTATTAGGTCCTTTCTTACTTGGGAAAGCTTACCTATATATACATATATATATATATATATATATATATATATATATATATATATATATATATATATATATATATATATATATATATGTTGTGTTTTTGTAATCTCTATGACAACGAACGCGACCTTCTTCAGGGGGTGTTAAACCGATTAGATAACAAACCATTTTCAAATATTCTCGGACCATGGCCCCACGCGTCGCAGGCTTACAAAGCGACGCGGGCGCTGCTACGTTTCATGAATGCGACTGGCCTCAGTGACCGATTATAGGCGTGAAGTTATAGACATCCGCACGTATTCACACCGATAGCACCTTCTTCCGTCCCTCTGCTTTCTTTTCTTCCCTTAAACCCCTTCCCCTGTGTAGGGTAGCAAACCGGACGTGCGTCTGGTTGACCTCCATACATTTCGTTCCTTTTCCTCCTCCTCCCTTACCTACTGGTTGCCTTGGTGCCTTACCACCCATTTCAGTTGCTGCTCCTGAAGTCAGCCTAGTTAAGGTTTCTTTCATTACCTTGTGGTATGTTGCGTTGACTGAGGAACGAATCCCAACATAGAAAAAGGACGATGGTTTATTGTCTCAGCAGCAGCAGCAGCAGCAGGTGATCGTACCAGCACTTCGCGCGTCCGGTTAGCAAGCGTGTTTTTCAGGCCACGCAGCCTGCTTTTTGTAGCTTCCCTGTCACCGGCGGTGGCGGTGTTCCTTATCGGCCACGCTGTGCCGCCAGTGCAGCATGCAGCCGTGCTTCGCCGGGGTCGACGATGACGAGGCGGAGGCTGCGCGGCAATGTTGCGCAGAGTGCGTCGCCACAACCTCTATGTTATCCTCATCTTCCTGCTCTAAAGCCGTATATTTGTGAGCGATCAGCAGCCTGAATTCGTCTGCTTTTACCCTTACTGCATCTACGTTGGCCCTATTTCTTCTTGACTAATTTTATTCTTTCTCTCTGTAGATTGCGAGAAATCCTATACCTCACTAACCTCTTGTCACTGCCCTTTACCCTACCTAATACTTCTACATCCTGCACTATGCTGGGATCCGCACAGGGTATGAAATCTGTTTCATTTCTTGTTCTTCAATTAGGGCTTTTCCAGGTCCACTTCCTGTTACTCCGCTTGCTTTTCCTGAAGGAGGTACTGATTCTTTGGAGTCTATTCCTTTCCGCGAATTCTATCAGCCTCTCTCCTCTAGTGTCCCTAGAATTGATGCCGTAGTTGCCAAGTCCTTGTTCGCCAGCCTGCTTTTTCCCAACTTTGCCATTGAAAACGCCCATGACTACAGTATGCTGAGTTTGCACCTTTCTCATTGCTAATTCAACATTTTCATGAAACTGTTATATTTATTCATCGACATGATTGGAGGTTGGAGTGTAGGCTTGTACTACATTTAATCTATATCTCATTCTATATCTCAGCTTTATTACGACGACTGCTACCCTCTCATTAAGACTGTAGAATTCATCAATACTGCCCGCTGTGTCCTTATGGATTAGGAATCCTACCCCGTATTCTCTCTTATCTGTACGACCTCTGCGGCACAAGACGTGGCCGATAGTAGCCACTGTATAAGCCTCACCAATTCTTCTAACCTAACTAAGGCCAATAATATCGCAAGCAATGTTTGATAATTCCTCAAAGAGTCCTGCTAAGCTAGCTTCACTCGAGAGGGTTCATGTGTTGGACCTTGCCAGGTTCAGTTTCCAGTGGCGGCCTGTCCGGTTGGTCAGGTGCTCCTTTGCTGCTGGGAACTGAAGAGCATGGAGTAATTGTAAGAGGGCGTATCACTCATATTTCCTTAAACGTAGGGTCTTCTGGTATTTCTTTTTTTTTTGTCGGTGGGGGCGCATAGAGAAGTGGACACATTGGTGATCGATTATGACTGAGGTATTTCGATGGGGGCGAAATGCGAAAACGATTGTGTACCGTGAATTAGGTGCACGTTAAAGGTCCCCAGGTGGTGGTCCCGATTAATCCGGAGCCCCCTCGCCTGCGGCGTTCCTCATTCAACCCACTGTGCAGTTTCTGGACGTTAAGGTCCACAATTTAATTTTTTCAATCAAAGCTCTCATTTTCGTTGCCTTAATTTCTACCAATGGTTACATAAGGGAGGAAATGTTGCGTGGACACGTCTGTTGCTCTAGCTTTCGCAACTGGCGCAATCTGAACACGGCAACCAGAGCGAAGTCGGAGGTAATAAACGAAGTCTGGATCCGGGAGCAGGCGCAGACTACGCTTTTCCCACAAAAGGAGACGCGCGAGACATTGCTATAGGGCCTTCTGCATTGCAGGGCGAATCACGGACGTTAAACTGTTTCGTATCAGCTTCCTGCTGTTTTCGGTGCATTAGATTTTCCTTAAATTTGTGCATGATTCATGCGCTTAGCTCGTAAAAGCACGAGTGCTTTGTCTAATTATTCCATTTCATGCACCAGGTAATTTTCTTATTCTTACATATTCGATGTTCTTAATGCTATATGTTAAAATTGTTTTAACTTCATACCATTAAGCTTGCCATGTAGCTCTATATCTATTCCTCTATCTTGTACTATACAGGGTATTTAAGCACAAGTGTGCCAAACCTTTAAAAAAAAACTAGATAACGCACTATGAATGTGCACTCAACTCTGTATTGTCGATTGACCTCTGGAGCAAAGCAAAGCATTTTTTCTGTGAGGATAAATCATTAGCTAGAAAAATATAGTTGACCAAAATGTAAAGTAATGAGTTAAGCGCGAAACTTTCAAATTATATGTTTTACAGTGTATCGGGAAATATTCAACGGATTTCTTTTCATGAAGGTAGCTGTTGTGGTTTAATTTTTCCTGGGCGTCATAGAAAGCACATGAAAAAGAAAAATACAGAAACCGTAGGTCTAGCGCTTGCGCACAACGACATTAGTGCCTTCAAACATTATTCGAACCACCGTACTTCGGACGAATGATCCCCCCCCCCCCCCAATGCAGCCCGCACTGAGAAAATAATGAATAGGCCGCAAGCGAAGATTACGGTTGCGACGCTACACGGCCACGACCGTCGTCTCAGATGCATCGCCTACGGCCGCCATAACCTCCTCGTCCACGCAGCCTGTCAACAGGAGAAAAAGAAAACAGGCCTTCACGAATTTTTATGCGCTGTTTATCGCCGTATCCCATGGATCCATTCGCTCTATCGCCTCAGCAGTGAAATTATCTTGACAAAAGTGGAAGCCCGGACCGTTGTCTTTCATCCGTCTCCTTTGCTTATAGCATATCCATGCATCCTGTCTGCGTGCACTGATCATGCATTCGGAGTACGTTTGAGGGCCCTAATGTCGCTGCGCGCAAGCGACTAGGTTAGTGTCCGAGATCCGGCAGACTCATCCTCGCGTTCTCAAAAAAAAAATCGCCATGGTTGAACGCGGTTAAACCAAGTTTGTCGAGCGATAGCACGGTTTTTCTTGCTCTGGGAAAGGACACGGACGCTGCTCGGCGCGCCAGCAGCCGCGAGCGAATGGACCTTCATGCTGCGTCTCTTTTCAACGCGAACTGAGCGTCGACAGCACAGCGCATACGAAGCTACCAGCACTCGGCGCACTCTGTACACATCGCACATCGTTTTCAAGACATGGGCGCCCACGCGGAGTACGCAGCAACCGCCGGTAGTGGCAGGCTAAGTCCCAGGTTGACCTTAGCTGAGCTTGAAAGTCAGATTTATGGAACCAGGCGCTTTCTGGGTTCGTACCTGGAGCTATCGCTCTAAAAGGGCCGCAACAGCGTTTTTCAGTGGTTGCCGGCTCATAGCCACATCGTTCCCAATGACCTGACAATGCCACTCAGTTCGCCCACGACACTGCCCGGAAACTTCGGACAGTCTAGAACGGACGCTGCAAACAAACTGGGATCACTGGTTCATAATGACACTCTAGCTGGTTGGAACTCCCCCCGTCTCTTTAACTGTCACCTACAAATTCTCGACCCATCCACGAAGCTACAACTCCCACATTGCCTCTGCCGCGGCGACGAAACATCATTGCGTCGATTGTGGCAGCGTGTGGCATACACAAAGAACGATTCGTTCCCCATTGAGTAAGACACTTTCGTGTCACTGTTGTAGTTGTGTGGAGTTTATCGAACATTTCCTGTGCATCCGTCCCCACTATGACGACCAGCGCCTTCTACTTCCCACACGCTTGATCACCTGTATTCAACATCATTCTCTTCCACAAAAGTATTTCAACCATGGCCACATGCGTCACAAGCCGAGAAAGCGTACGTGCCTTACTGCTGTTCTTGATGTTGACAGTCCTCATTGAGCGAGTTTAATTCCGTTGTGCATCTCCGAACCAAGTGTTACCCTCGGTGTTTTCTCTCCTCTCTTTCTTTTCACCCCTTAACCACTTTCCCCCTGCGTAGGGTAGCAAATTGAACGTGCGTCTGGACTGACCTCCCTGCCCTTTCATTCGTTTTTATATATTTCAATCTCTCTCTCAGATTTCGCACGCTCTTTTTGAAGCCCTGAAGAAATAAGAATGCAAAAGCTATCTTATTGGAAAGAAATCAATTGGATGTTTCTCAATACGGTTCTGCAACTTCTCTATTGAAGTTTTTGCGTTTAAATCAATATTTATAAAGTGGATAATTAAGTTTGTTAATTAATGACATAACCTGACAGTAAAAGTACTTTGAGTTGCTCAAGGTGATTATCAACAATAATGAAGTACTTGGATTCGCGTATTGTGCAAACCTAATTTATATTAAGGCTTGACACGATATAGCTTAAACGCTGTGCATATGCTGCTGCTGCTTGTACAAATGAGTGAAGTAGAGTATTGAAAACTAGTTTAAATACTCGTTTTTAGCTATTCAGTTTCGCGAGCATCTAGAACGAGTATGTAAATCCATCAAGCCCACGTCGGCCTTGGCTTTTCGATCTCAGTTTATTACCAAAGAGAACGTCGAATAAATTAAGTGAAACAAAGTGCGCATTTCTATTGTACGTGCTCCACGTTAGTAGATTACATCAGGAGCACACTGTATGGTTAGAATTTATGATGAAGAGGAGCGGGGTGCATGGGGCAACTGCCATTCAGCGTACCAATTACTCCGCTTATACCGGAGGGGAAAAAAACTGGTTTGGTAAGCTTTCAGAATAGGTGCCGTCGGGTGCTAAGGATATTTCAGACGCATTGAAAAGTCGAACCTACTGGTGGCTCTCATGCAATAACTACATGGATTCATATAATTGTTATATTAGGTAAAAAAGAACACTGAACGTTGCGATAGTCAAAAGTTGGTTTTGGGCTAGGCAGTAATTGTTTTTATTTCTTTTGGCTTCGTTGTCCGAGTGTCTTTATGCAGTACTGCAATATGCCACTGCGAAAGGCCCCGTAAGGAAAATGAAATAGCTGACCTTTATAATATGTAACCCGGCCTTCACCTATCGTTAATACATATGAAAGTGATTTATGGGGTTCAATGTTCCGAAGCAACTCTGGTGCCTTGAGAGACGCCGCAATGGAGAGCTCAGGATTAATGTTGAGCACCGGGCAGAAGTGCAGCGTTCCCACATTCCCGAAGGGGGGGAGGGGCGACCCAGGTGGTGGCGCCACCCGGAGGAGGAGGGGAGGGTAAGCCGAGCGAATTGTGCCCCCATTGAGGGAGGCACACAAAATAAATCAGTCAGAGTTGTGGTCAAAATTTGTGGTCAAGTTTATTTCAGCCTAGTTCACTCCGCCGTAAAAAAAAAAGAAAAAATAATAAGAACGATTACAGCAATATACTACATGTCCAGAACAAACAGCAGCCAGTAATTAGGGCTGCCTAAGGTCTGTGGCCTGGGGTTAGGGGGGGATGCGAACGCACATCGTGGTTTGAACTTCAACCTATGGTTATTTTCGTCTATCTTCGAGCAATAGGGGTTACATACTTTCGCTTCTGAATGCCGCCGTGCTAAGCGAGTTAACGGCTTTATCTGAGTGAATACGCATTGTCAGTGCCTGACGTAGTAGTTCTGGTAGTTGTCTAGTAGTAGTTCTAGTATAGTTCTGGCACATTGTCAGTGCCTGTGCGCGTATATGCGCGTTTGTGTGCCTGATACTAAGTTATCGAGATTCACACAGTGGAACGTTACACCACGTTTTCAATATGACACAGCGCAACAAAGAAGGGAATAAACAGCCGAGGCGGTCAAAAGAAGTAACTTCCAACTGCTTTATTAGCAGATTGCACGAATTATATAACCGCAAGAAAGCATCAGACAACATCGTCAAAACACGTCGCGAAACGTCACATCGAGAGAGAACAGTACCATCATTAGTCATAGAACACGTGCAAATCTTTTGTGCACGGCTGAACTGATCAAGAAATTTTTCCTCCTGTGAAGATCGGCACAAAGAAGGGGCGCTAACAAACGTGCTGCCAGCGCTTAGTATGAAGTCAGCTTCAGTAAACTCTCGCGTAAGTTGTGATCGGTGCTTTTTCAGCACTTCACAGCTACCGAATTTCGGCGTACATTCACAATCGCGGCAGCGAATTCCTGTATGTCCCTGAATTGCTCTGTGCACATTATAATAACGTTCTTGAAAGTAAATAGCGACTGGCCCAATCCTCAAACTATAGCTATAATACGCAAATCAATGCCTCTGTCCACGGGCACCCAGAGTCACTGCAGGCTGCGCTCTCAGCAAATGAACATTGAATCATGTCAAGAAACGCCATTGCCCGTAGAATCGTCAGTGCTATACGCAATGTACGATGTAAAAGAAATAACATCAAAGTCAAAGCAGCGTCCATGAATACTTTGTTTAGCGCAAAACAACAGACACAAGAAAGACGACAGGACAAGGCGCTTGTCCGAAAGTCCTTGTCCAAAAAGTACTTTGAGTTGCTCAAGATGATTATCAACAATAATGAAGTACTTGGATTCGCGTATAGTGCAAACCTAATTTATTTCAAGGCTTGGCACGATATAGCTTAAACGCTGTGCATATATATGCTGCTGCTGCTTGTACAAATGTGTGAAATAGTGTATTAAAAACTAGTTTAAATACTCGTTTTTAGCTATTCAGTTTCGCGAGCATCTAGAACGAGAACAAAGCGCCTTGTCCTGTCGTCTTTCTTGTGTCTGTTGTTTTGCGCTAAACAGAGTATTCATGAACTCGCACCAACTAGCCCGCCAACGCATTGTGCTGAACTATCAAAGCAGCGTGTCTTTGCGAATCTAGAAACACACAAATGACGATGTCCGTCATTACCGGCCCTTAACCTTATGTAAGTGCGTTTTCATGCTTTATTATGCAGGGTGTCCCAGCTAAGCTTAGCCAGAGTTTAAAAATATGCAGATGCCACGTAGCTGGACAGAACCAATGTAATGTTGTTTGCCGTCGCCTTGGAGATACTCAAATTATTACTTTTCATTCCGTCTAATGAGATAAATAGTATTAATTAATTAATATTATAATTCGACGAAAAGTGTAAATGAAAAAAATTGTACAGCGACCTGAAAAACTCCCGATACAGCTTTTTCCTGCTCAATACGCGCTACATCAAAGTCTTTTTCCGAGCGTGAAAGAAGCCTGCAAATGCACGCAAGAATTGCCGCGCGACTGGCCACTCGAGGCACTTTGCGTGCATTTGCGGGCTCCGTTCACGCTCGGAAAAAGACTTTGACGTAGCGCGTATTGAGCAAGAGAAAGCTGTATCGGGAGTTTTTCAGGTCGCTGTACAATTTTTTTTAATTTACACTTATCGTCGAATTATAATATTCGAGAAGTCGATTAATTAATTAAGCTTTATTATTTAATTAGGCGGAATTAAAAATAATCCGAGTATCTCCAAGCGACGGAAAACAACATTACCTTGGTTCTGTCCAGCTACGTGGCATTCGCATATTTTAAAACTCTGGCTAAAGTTAGCCATGGACGCCCTGTAGGTCTTCACTTCCGCCAGTGTTTCAAGCGCTAATCTTTTATCGAAAGAACACCAGTAAACAAATGTCTACAAAGGAAGGCCAAAGAAAAGCAAGAGACCATGTAGCGCGCCGCAATTTTATTTATTTTTCGTTAACTTACCTGAGGTATAGTGCAAATAACAAACAGCAGGGTCGTCTCAATAGTTTTAACAGCACCCGGTAAGTGTGGTCGGCTCAGCGCGTCATCCTACTTGCCTATTTTTTCCTTCGCCACATATTTGCATTTTGTCTTTGGAGTTGTATGCCCCTTGTAACACCCTTCCCGGGTCTTTAAGGTAATGAAATGAAATAATGTATACGCTATGAATCAAAAAAGGGTTCCGTCCACCCATCAGCGGGAGGGAACACAAGAAGCGGCGCCACCCGGTCACACGTGCGTGACGGTGCGTCACCTCCCCCTCCCACTTTTAACACCACTGATAGAAAGCAAAGATGTGACGAAGCATAAATGTGCCACTAAGTAAAGCCACTTCTAACATGACTTGCCCTTTTCAGTTTATTAGCTTTTAACGCAGACAAGAATGATGGCTGATGAGCAATGACCTTGGCATGAAAACGGCCCTTATTTTGCAGCAAATGTTCTGGTTTGTCGTAATAGAGGGGGTGGGGGTAAGAGGGCGAGGGGACTTATATGGCCTACAGGGGTCCTTCTGACCTTCTTTTGTCCTCCTTGATATGTCAATGAGATGGCTATTTACCATGGATCCTAAAGCTGTCACCGTTTGAAGATAGTCGTGTCCAAATTGTTTGGCGAAATGCATAATCGTTATGCGTATTTGCCTCATAGGCGCTGCTCAAGCCTCCCGAAGCAATATACTATACGAGACGCCAATGTATATTGTGACGCATATTCAGGGCGGATGTGCCGAAACTGATGTTATTAGGAGTCTTGGTAAACTGGCATGCCTTGGCAAGCTGTTTGAACTCGAGTATGCAAGCAAATCGGGTGCGCTAACTTTACTTATTTATTGGGTAAGTACTTATCGTATATCGGCGCCTGTGCGAGCAAGCGAAGATGATGCTGACGAAGTGGCGCCGCCGATGACTCTTGGCTCGCGACTCAGTCGGCCCTGCCTTGCAGTCAATCGGCAAGTGTTTCAGCAAAGCAATCAAGGGGACACACCAGTGAGCTATGTTTAAATAGATTGTTGCTCATCGATGTATCATGTACTTTCCAACGTCCACACCAGGACGACATCGAATAAAGCTATTTAAGATAATGGCAAAGCGTGCGGGCGCATGCGTCGCTAAACAAAACGGCATTAGTTGCAAACGCCGATCGCATAAACTGATTCCCACAGCGCGTGGGGTCCCTTTTTTTTTTTTTGCTATTCGATATGGGCAATAATTCGTTATATTTGTTTTAGTTATAAACAGGCTCAACAGTACAGCAGCTAAGGATAAGGAAAAAAGAGCGGTTCGTTAAATGCTTACAACTTCTAGCTCACTAAAAAATTGACAGTCACTTAAGAATCCTTACGTGATTTGAATGCGAAAGGAATATCCTTTCTGCCGCAGGCCCCACGAGTACGTCACTCGTGACGCCTGCGGCAGAAAGGATGTTCCACATCCACCGCCAAGGTTTGTGAGTGGTGGTGCTGGCTAACACTCCCAAGGTTAGTTCTTGTAGTAAAACATAAGTACCCAAAAGAGTGGATGGGAAAACGGCGCCGCGGTAGCTCAATTGGTAGAACATCGCAAGCGTAATGCGAAGACGAGGGATCGAATCCCACCTGTGGCCAGTTGTCCATTCATCTACATATTTACTTTCTTGAACGCATCGGTTTTGCCTTTTAAAGCGAAAGCTTTACTGGCCGCGAACTTGCGATTTCGCCGTGGCGGTGCTCCGAGGAGGCACATGACGTCACAATGCGTGCCTCGCCGCGGATATTTATCTCTCTCCCTCACTCCCTAGTCACTACTGCGCATGCGCCACTAGTAGCACCGAGCCACAGGTGTTCCGCCGATGCCACAGAGTTAGTATAACCAACTCTAGAGGAAAAACTGGCCCGAAAAAGCGGGAACCTCTAGGGCGCCGCCCTGTTGCTACTGGTCAGTGTGGCCAGCGCAATTACTATTGAAATAGGTGAAAACAAGTACAGGTCACCTTATGCCTTGTCATTTAAGAACGCATACCTGATGGCTTTATGAAGGTGATGCGTTGATATTAAGTTTACGGAAAGCGCTTGCTAAGTGCGTGTCTTATGTAAATCATGATGTACACATCCATGCAATAAAGGATGACACGAATTTTGGTTTCGAATCTCCGTTTTTTGAATGCGTAGTAGTTTCACACAGTTTAGGTTTGACATGCGATCGCGCGTCAACATCTGACGCTATGGCAGATTCGTGCCTTTTGTGCCACCGAAGCCCCGAAGTGCTCTGGCATATACCTTCACATGTAAGTAAACGAATGTATCTTCTTGTTCAGAACATCACGCGAGTAGACAGCTCCTGTAATGCATCACAATCGTTTGAGAAGCGTCACAGTAGAGCATTTTTTTTTTTTTTACATGTGGAGTGGTGTTTTTATTTGCAGGTTTCCCTTCAGTAGGAAATTGCTGGACAGGCGAACCAGCGCACCGGAATCGTACTGGCGAATCCACAAGTCAGCTCATTTTCCTTAAATCAGTACTTAATTTTTTAAATACTGATTTAAGAAAACTGATTTAAGGAAAATGAGCTGGAGCTGTCCACATGTACTATTTTATCTGCGAGTATACTCAACAAAAATGTGTCCCAGCTGCTTAGTGGTACTTGAGATTATGTCAGTACTGCATATATGTGTCTCGTGTCTAAAATAATTGAATTTTGAAAATGCTCGTAGGGATCTGATATGCATATCTGCAGTTTATGGATACACGTAAAAGACTCAGCATCAAGTGCAAGTGACCGGTCCCACAAGCCCGTAGTCGACCATGCAAATAGATTCGCTGCACACATTTCTGAACAGAAAAAATATGCCACATAAACTGGCATGGAAGGAAGTGTTGAAAATATTGCACAGTTTATAAAACGCCTACGCTATTAATATGTGGGTTCATGAACTCGATTTCGTCCGTATTGCGGCGTATGTCCGAGAAGGTGGTGGCCATCGATTGTGGCAGTGACGAGCGACGTGGCCGATGCGAAAGCAGTGGAAGCATATCGGCCTGTCATCAGGGGTACGCCATTCGGACGGGTTGCGATATGTGGCAGGAAAGGACTGCCAGAGACGAGGAGGGCCGCTAGAGAACTGGGAAACGCTGGGTTGAGACGTGGAACACACGGACTTCAGACACATGTTCTCAAACGGCCTGAATCATCGCAATGGTTGTTGCTGGCGGGTCGGGAGGCGTCGTGGAGAAAGCTGGCGAACAGGCGGCCTCGAGTTCGCGGCGAACAATACGGGTGACGTCGTCATAGGTGGTGGTCTAACGCGGTCGACCCTCACATGTCAACGTAGCAGCAGTGTTGGGTAGCCGCGTAATGTGGTGTGAGATACGGCGGCTCTTAGCTTATTCAAGGCGACGGCATTCTTTTATGATGGCGTCGATAGTCGAGAGGTTGCCGAAAACACGCAAATCGAAAGCGTCGTCGGCGATGCCTTTTAGCACATGTGCCACTTTATCTGCCTCGGACATATTATCGTCACCTTTGCGGTATAGAGCCAAGACGTCGAGGATGTAGGAAACGCACGGCTCTGTAGATGACTTAACACGAGACGCAAGAGCCTTTCTCGCGGCCACCTTGCGCCCAATGGGGTCGCCGAACAGTTCCCACAGCTTTTCTTTGAAACTGTCTCAACTGGTTATCTCGTCGTCATGCGTTTGGTGCCACACGCGTGGGGTGCCGCCGAGATAAAAGATGACATTGGCGAGCATAATCGTTGGGTCCCACCTGTTGTTAGCATTGGCGTGTTCATAGAGCTTGATCCATTCGTCAACGTCCTGTCCCTCCAGGCCAGAGAACACACCAGGGTCGCGATGTTGGGCAACCGTGACGATTGGAGCAGTCTGACAAGCCGAAGCCGTTGCAGAGCCGGTCTCGTGACCGGGAGGCATAGTGTCAAGCTCGATGTACCGACCACTTCGGAGTTCCGTGGCGAGGACGAGGATCGCTAACCTCCACCACCAGAATGTTACGTGTGGAAAGACAGACGAAAGAGGCTATTTACAGGCTATTTACACTGGGGCCAGACAGCCAGGCTGACACTCGCTCGCGCCAAGGGCACAGACCCACTTCATCGTCGTTCTCGCGGCGGCTCATCTCTTGAGCATCTCTCGATGAGCTCGTAATAATATATATATATATATATATATATATATATATATATATATATATATATATATATATATATATATATATATATATATATATATATATATATATATTGCAGGTGAAGTTCTGGGATTCTTTAACGTGCACCTAAATCTAAGTACACGGGTGTTTTTGCATTTCGCCCCCATCGATATGTGACCGCCGTGGCCGGGCTTTGATCCCGCGACCTTGTGCTTAGTGAGTGAGTGAATGAAGAAACTTTATTGCAGGTCCGGCGAGGACGCGAACTCGTCGCGCACCCGGCTAGTCCCACGTCGGGACCGGCAGGTCTAGCCCACCGGCCCTGTCGCGGGCGCGCCGGACAGCCAGGATTTGCTTTTCTAGAGCGGGGCTACGCAGAAGCGAGTCCCACTCCTCCTTGATGAACTTGGGCTATGTCGACCCGCACTCCCAGAGCATGTGCGCTAGAGTGGAGGTCTGCCCGCACGAGGGGCAGGCGTCGTCGCGATACACGTCCGGGTAAGCCTCGTGCAGAACGGACAGACACGGATACGTGCTGGTCATCAGAACTCTACGCGAAACGGCTTGCGCCTTATTCAACTTCGGGTGAGGCGCAACGCCAAAGCCACTAAGCAACCGCGGCGGGTATACCTTTAGATGATGATGGCTGAAGAGGGAAATCGAATAGGTGGTTGCTCAAGTTGAACAGATGGTTGGCTCAAGGCCACTAACACTGATTTCTCGATTTCTTTCTTTTGTGTGTGTGTGTGGGGGGGGGGGGGGGGGTGTAGGGGCAGGGTGCCCAGTTTGGCACCCCCTGGCACTGGACGGCACTACTGACACTACTGACTACTTGCGGTTCTAAGGACAGTCTTCCTTCTGCCCTTCTCTTGGCTTGTATGCGCATATTGCAAGAGGCTGCATTTTTCGTTTTTCGCTGTGTTTAGCAAATTAAAATAGTGTCGGGAAGAAATCCGTGGAAGAAATACGTTCCGAGGAGAGCTTATTTACGCATGCTCAGTGCTGACTAGTGAACATGGGCTTATTTTGGTAGACCATTTTTGTTGTTGTTGTTGTTGTTGTTGTTGTTGTTGTTGTAGCCTGTGGCACGTGTGGCTCCTACCCACGATGGGGGATTGGCCATTTTTTGCATGCTAGGGCAGTTTATGTCTTCATTGTCTTCAACAACACTCAAATTTCGAGCTAAAATTCGCAGTACTGTTCGCACAAAAACTGTTGTTCACTCGCCTATCATGAAAGGAAGAAAATATAGTCGAGGCAGCAGAGGAGGAGGAGTAGATTTTAATGGAGAGAAAGGAGGAGAGGTCGGCCTGGACAGCGTGTCTCTAGCCTGCTACTCCTCACTGGGGAATGGGGAAGTGGGAAATACAGGGAAAGGTAGGTGGCGGATGATTATGATATGGTACAATGAGATACTATATTCCCTCATTTCCCTAGATGCCCTGGTGACCAGGGATCCGATGCAGTGTTGCAGCGACCCCGCGGGCCCCCACGCGCCTGTAGGCCTGCTTGACGAGGAGTTCTGTAGAGACTGCTGGGCAGTATCGAAGATACATGAATCTTAGATACTATCTTAGATACTCTTTGGATAACTAGTATCTGTATCATGATACTTCTGGCAAGACGTGTATCAGTATCTGCATTATCGATACATGAAAGAACTATCGCGTACCTTAAAGGGACAGGCAACCGCTCAGAACATGAATCGAGATAACCCCGCTGATGGAAAGACTGCCTATTGTTATAGCTGCTAAAACGAGGCGTGTTTTTCTCATTGAATGTGAATTTAGATTTTTACTTCTTCACTAAAAGTCGCGAAAAATGACCTTTGGTACCCCACGCGGTAAAAACATGAAGGTGCATAAGAGGCCTATCACGTGACCTTCTACTAGCGTACGCGGTTCCTAATCTTTTTAGTAGTATTGAAATGCAGCACACTTTCTTCTGTTCTAAGTTTTTTTCTTACTTACAACGTGCAAACAGGCCTTCGTTTGTAGTGAATAGAAAAGTGGCGCTGCCTTCGTCTTCGTTTTCGATGAGTTGGCTTGGCTCGTCTATCTTTCTTTTTATTCACATACCCTAAGGGCCCTTTACAATCTAAGAAAGTTTACACCCTTTGGAGTGTATATTTGCCACACAACAATAATCGTCATTTGTCTTGCCCGCATTTCCTTTCTTGAAAACGCTGCGCTCGTTACTTTCCAGTCGGGAATGCTATGTCATGCTGATAACGCGCATGCCGTTCGTTACTGGAAAGTACCGGGCTCACCGCGTTAAAGAAAGGAAATGCGGACAAGACAGACAGACAAAGAACTTTATTAATGGTCCTGAGGAACCGGCGTTAGGGTACCACCCTTTTCAGGGAGTCCCCATAGCCGTCGCGGGCCGCACCCACGTCGGGGTCGGAAGATCGTGGTCCTCCGCCCTGTCGCAGGCCCTCTGGACAGCCCGTAGTTGCTCTGAGAGGTCGCCGCTCTTAAGGGCTGCCTCCCAGTCGGTTATAGTGATTAGCGATGAGCTGCGTAACGCAGGGCATTGCCAGAGCATGTGGGATAAGGAGCAGTACGCCTCCCCATAGTCTGGACAGTGGGGCTCTATATTAGGCGCGAAGTGACTGAATCGGCCCCTGGAGGGGAATGACCCCGTTTGAAGCATGCGAAAGGCCGACGATTGTGGTCTTCTAAGTTTAGGGTGTGGTAGCGGAAAGGCCCGCCGAGCAAGTTGATAATGTGCCAAGATTTCATGGAAGGTGAGAAGCGAATCCCTGTACAGTCCTAAGTCGCCGCCCGTGAGTCCACCTGAACCGCCGCTGTGTGTAAGACCTCGCGCACAGTCATGGGCCAACTCATTGGCGTTAACAACCTCAGAGTGCACATTGATTCCCATATGGGCCGGGAACCATTTGATGCTATGGAAACCAGCAGCCCCGTCGCTGCCGAGGATGGCCGCCGCCTCCTTTGAGATCGAGCCGGAGGCGAAAGCTCGGGCTGCAGACCTGGAGTCTGTAAAGATATTTCGACGTAGAGGGTCCTTCAGTGCTATAGCTATAGCAACCTGCTCGGCTACTGTTGCAGAAACCTTCCGCACGGATGGTGAGTTAATGAGAGTGCCATTGGAGCCAACCGAAACTTCGGCATAGTGATCAGAGCGCTCGTACTGGGCGGCGTCAACGAAACATGCCAGATTCGGAGTGGCCGCAGCCGCTTTTAAGAGGGAACGAGCCCTGGCTACCCGGCGCCCTACATTGTATTGAGGGTGGACGTTACGTGGCATGGGATCTACCTTGAACGTATCTCGGACCATGGGTGATAGGGTCACGTTGTGCTCCATGATTTCCTGGTGACCGCATCCAACGGATTCGAGGAGACGACGATTATTGTTGTGTGGCAAATATACACCCCAAAGGGTGCAACTGTTTCTAGAGTGTGCGGGCATTACATAGGGGGTTAAAAAAAACACAGTGAAAAATCAGAAAAGCATAAACAAACATGCGCTCAGGAAAACAGGGAACATATCTGGATAAAAGAAATGTTTGAGAACACGCTCACACGTGGACCACAATGCTCAAGACGATGTAAAAAAGGATACTTTCTGATAATAATCTATTAAGGAACAGCACAGAGTAAGCACTTCAGTTTGTTCACAAATGCGTCGTAATTATTTTCGGGAACGATTTCTGCAGGTAGTTTATTCCAATGATAAATGGCAAGGAACAATGACAAATGACGCATAAGTTTGGTGTTAGCTATCTTGGGTTGCACTTTGAGGCAGTGGTCTAATCGGGGAAAATGCGATGTGTAGGTTTGATATGAGATTCTGTGAACGGCGAAGGTTTGTGATAGAGCTTGTGAAAGTGACATAGCAGGGTGAAAAGTCTTCGCTTTTCAAGTGAGCTTAAATTTATAGAGATTATTTAATATCTGTGAGACTGGATTAGCGAGCGTATTTCCTTGTGATAAACCTAGAGGCCTTATTTTGAAGTGATTCCAGTTTATCGGCAAGATAAGCTTGATGCGGGTTCCAGATGAAACCGGCATATTCTAGTTGTCATCTGACTAAAGTTGTGTATGCTAAGAGTTTGGTCGCCTGATTTGCAAAGTACAAGTTACGCCTAATGAATCCGAAGGTTTTGGATGCTTTGGTGGTTATATATTCAATGTGTTTGTGCCATGTCAAATCAGAATAAATGTGGACACCTAGGTATTTGATTGCAGGAACTTTTTCAATGGCCACGTTACCGATAGAATAAAAGATGGGTTCAGTGACGCTAGCCGTCGTAAATGTTACAAGTTTCGTTTTCGAAACGTTTATTTCCATATGCCATTGTTCGCACCACTTAGCGATTTCGTCAAGATCAGATTGCAAAGCATTAGTGTCATGAGGGTCAGTAATCTTTCTGTAAATAACACAGTCGTCCGAAATAGCCTAATTGTAGAAATGAGGCTGCTGCTTATGTCATTAACGTAAATAAGGAAGAGGATCGGCCCGAGCACCGAACCTTGAGGCACACCAGACTTTACATCGGTTAGTGTGGAGCAAAATTCATTGGCAGACACGAACTGCTGTCTGTTAGTTAAAAAGTTAACAATCCAGTTCAATACATTGCTGTTTATGTTTAGATTTCCAAGTTTAAATATAAGACGATTGTGAGCAACTTTGTCGAACGCTTTTGCAAAGTCGATGAATACGGCACCAATTCTCATTAAATGGTGTATCGCATCGTGTAAGTCGGCCACGAGTTCAAATAACTGTGACTCGCAGGAACGGCCACGCAAGAATCCGTGTTGGTTTCCAAAAAAAAAGTTCTGCTGACTGAGGTACTTCATTATTGCTGATGATATGATGTGTTCCTAAATTTTGCAAGGTATACTCGTCAGAACAATAATCGACAGAACAACGACGACGGGGGCCAACCAGCCACGAGCGAACTTATTGTACCAGCTTTTTTGTATATTTGTCCCACAACAATAATCATCTGCCTTGCTTGCGTTTCCTTTCTTGAAAACTCGGCGCTCGCTACTTTGCTGTCGAGAATTCTGCGTCACACTGATAACGCGCATGCCGTTCGTGACTGGGAAGTACCGGGCTCGCCGCGTTAAAGAAAGGAAACGCGGGCAAGACAGATGACGATTATCGTTGTGGGACAAGATAAGCCCCATAGGGTGTAAATTTTTCTAAGAGTGTAGAGTGTAAGAGTGTACACTCTTCACTCTTAAAACAGTTGCATCCTTTGGGGTGTATATTTGCCACACAAATATAATCGTCATCTGTCTTATCCGCATTTCCTTTCTCTAACGCGGCGAGCCCGGTACTTTCCAGTAACGAACGGCATGCGCGTTATCAGCATGACATAGCATTCCCGTCAGGAAAGTAACGAGCGCACCGTTTTAACCGTCATCTGCCTTGCTTGCGTTTCCTTTCTTTAAACTCGGCGCTCGCTACTTTCCTGTCGAGAATGCTGCGTCACACTTCTAATGCGCATGCCGTTCGTGACTGGGAAGTACCGGGCTCGCAGGGTTAAAGGAAACGCGGGCAAGACAGATGACGATTATTGTTGTGGGACAAGCCCCAAAGAGTGTAAATTTTTCTAAGAGTGTTATTAGGCAAAGTTACACTTTGGTTACACCCTTTGAGGTGTATCTCTGCACACAACGATAATCGTCATCTCCCTTAATTACTTGCGTTTCCTTTCTTGAAAACGCCGCGCCCGCCACTTTCCTGTCGGGAATGCTATGTCATGCTGATAACGCGCATGCCGTTCGTTACTGGGAAGTACCGGGCTCGCCGCGTTAAAGAAAGGAAATGCGGACAAGACAGATGACGATTATCGTTGTGTGGCAAAAGGGTGTAATTTTGCTTAAGGGTGTGTAAGCCACAAGGGTTGCAAGCGTTCTTAAGAGGAAGCTTTAGCTCGGGTGCTCCTATCTGAATACATGTAAAATGAGAATTCGTTTTTCCCGGCAACCACTGCGCCAATTTTGACGAAGTTTGTTGCATTTAAAAGAAAAACTTAAAATCTGGTGGCTGTTGGTTCCGAATTTTCGAGTTAGGTCGTCAATTTTTTGTTAACAATACGCAAAAATCGAAAATTTTGAAAAAACGAAGCTATCAAGTTTACAACTCTGTACCTCAACAACGAAAAATGATAATACGATTCTGTGATTTGAATCTAATAGTACATCTAAAGCGGACCAAATTGATATGTTACACATGAATGTAAAAAAAATTAGTAATATGGAAATACAGCTTTTGCAGAACCCTTGTAACCAACGTAACGAATTTACGTAAGATGTAAAATGACATATAGAATTTGTCCGCTTTAAAATGATCTAATGGATTCCGTTTATAGAACCGCGATATTTGTTCTCGATTCAGAGCTATGAATTTGTAAACTTCGTGCTTCTACTTTTTTCAAACTGTCGAATATTTGAAAATTGTTTTACCGAAATTCAGGGCCGGAATCGAAATTCCGCTTCCAACAGTCACTAGAATTTAACTTTATCTCTTAAATGCAACAAATTTCATTAAAATCGGTCCAGGTGTTATCTCAGAAAAACGTTTTTGCGTTTACATGTATTTGAATAGGCCGCGTCGGAGTTGGGACCGAGCTAAAGCTTCCTCTTAAGAGTCCGCCGCAGGGTAAAATTACCGCGCTAAAGAGAACTTCATTGAATTTGGGAAATAAGCATATTTGGTTTGCCGCACATATACCTTTCAAGTAAATAAGGAAGCGAAGGAAATAAATACAGTTTGCAGCACAACATAACCACTTTCTTGGTTTCGAAATTGCCCGTAGGTGGCGTCACAGTGCTTCGCACGTCTTCGGCTGCTAAGGCGTGTGCGTCGCAAACAGCTGATGTTAATTTTTGCCTAGTTCTTATTTAGTTGCTTCGAAAATGCACCCGCAATCGCATGAAAAGCTGCGTCCAGAATTCTTCTAAGTGCGTTTGTCTTGCTAGTTTTGAGATATGTTATACTTAAGCACAAGGCTCAGTGGTGCGTGCGAAATGAAGATCAGCGTAATGAGTAGCTCTGGTGTTGAGTGGACTGTTGAGATTTTGCCCGAGTACACTGTTGAAAAGCTGAAGCAAATGTCTCTCAGTCATTTCTGCAACCCGCTGGACTGCATAAAGCTTTCCGATTTCTACAAACTAGTATCCGTTTCCCAAGCAAGACCGCTGTGTGATCAAAGTTCTGTCAGAGAGGAAAAGATCCGCGATGGAGGTGAGTCTACCAAAATGACTGCTTGGACATCGAAAATTTCATGAAAAGTGTGCGCTTTCATTCTGAAATATACGTTGTGTGCTGCTGTGCTGTCCTTAACACAGTATAACGCAGTATCTGTTAATACATCTCACGAGTTCATTTATAACCTAATTTGTTCTTTGCGCAGATGAGCTGCTGCTCCTGAAACGTAGTTCCACGTTTTCTTTAAATGCGAACAAGTCAACTGAGGTAATATGTTTTCTCGTTTCGTCACTTTGTGTACATCGTTTTATTCTTGTGCCTGTGCAAAACTGCCGTAACAGGGTCAGAAGCAAGCAGTTCCGGACAAAGCTTCCATCGATTTAGCGACGGCGAATGTCGAACGCAAGAATTTCGACAAACCTGCCATGGGTGTGCCGCTAGTTCCTGATGTAAGAGCAAACTTTCTTCGTGCTTGCAATATAGCAGTGACCATACACCGTGTGTTATTGCTTACCACTGCAAACTCTTATCGGCGCTCTAAATGCTTTGCGACGTTTCTGCACGGTTTGCCTTCCTTCTGGACCTGTTGCAGTTTCACACTGAGCTGCGAAGGATATTGGTTTCTCTTGTGGAGTTGTCCGAGAAACTGCTTCGTCATCATCCAGACATTGAAAACATCTTCAAGAATTTGCAGGGTGAGTTTGCTGTGCTTCTTCTCTATATATGTTCGTTGTTACAGCACCTTGGTATATAAGCGGGGTCTATAAGTCTCTTACCATCTGGCGTCATAATGAGGCAGCAGTTTTTAGCACAGGCAGTTGTTATTTCTCTTTGTCAAGGATAAAGCTTTAAAGCCAAAAGACAGGAAGAGAAAGGAAGTGCATGACTCTTTTGAAACATTTCTGCAATTTTGTACGAGATCTAAGACTTATTTCTATCATATGCAATCCTAGGTTTTACAGTAGCATGTCATAGAGCTGCAACAGTTTAATTTGTCACCAATGTGCAAATACACGTACAGTTGTGAGAATTACGTATCAGAAAATAGCTTTGTGAGATATGTAACTCCATGTGGTTCATATTAGCAACTGCACAGATCCAAATCCCATTTATTTGGAATGATTAGTGGCCAGCTCCAGATTTTTTGTGGTATATGCTGGGTTTGAGATCATTTGTGCAACAGCACCAGAAGCATGCATTTGGTACATGTATTTGGTATATATACATGATTTTATGAAAGCAGAGGTGCACAAGTTGCCGGTGGTTGCTCAGTGCATTTCCTTTCCAAGCTCTGCCACTACTTGCAAACGGCAAAGTCTCTAGCGTGCTCCTCTGTAGAAAGCCGTACATGCACAAACTTTGCATTCTTCACTAATGGATCCCAAACACAGTAGCTACCACAAGATGTCACAAGTTCAGCCTGGAGCTAGCTACTATGTGCTGCAGTAAACTACAGGTGCATTGTGAGTGGCAAATCACTTGGCTACCATAGTAGGTTTGTGAGTAAGGGATGTGCCAGACTGCTGTGTGTCGTGTGTTTTGTGTGTTGTGTGTTGTTGTTTTTCAAAAACCAGACAGCCTTCTGACGAAATTTGAATTTTCATTTCCTTAATGCCTTCTAGCTCTTGAGTAGTATTTGTTTGTGTAAGTCACAGTTCAAACACCAAGGGAGCTGAAATGTATGGGAGAAAAATGTAATTGGCATAATTTAAGTGGACTCCAGATAAACAAAAACTCGCTTAAATGGAATGAGAGTATGAACTTTGGTTGACCACATAAAAGCATGATGATACTGTTCTTCACTTAATCTAAACTTTTCTTTTTGCAAACTTCGGTTAACGGAACTGAACTACAAGCTAGCATGGCCTTCACTGGCTGTTATACAGGATGTGAGACAGCTACAGCGCAACAACCACGTGAGGTGGTAATGATGGAGGATCAAGAAAATATGATCAACCTGGCACTTGCACCACTGTGACATCAATGACTGCTCTGCGGCATTCACACTGCTCAGCTTATTAGCTTGAGCATTTGGTGTCGTGTCTTGATGTGCAGAGCAGCCACACTAAGTAACTGTGTATCAGCAATGATGCTGCACATGTTATTGTGTTGGGCCATGTGTGAGATGGAGCTTTACTGCTTTATATTGAACACAGTGATACTGCAGAATTCTTGAAGTAATCCTCATACATACACTCATATTCTACAAAAGAAGCTGTGAACTTAAAGCAGAGCATAATCGCAGAGCATAATCGTAACCATTTTTTGAACTCTGCTCATATTAATTCTCCAATGGCGTTGAAACAAAGCTAGATTACAAGATTTACATTTTATTTACCATCAAGTTAAGTTTAAGCGAAGTTCACTGCTTTGATCTTTTGAGACAAGAAAAAGAAAGGCACTCTCATGAGTAACTTTAATATGAGCAATTAACCACCATATACATTTGTTTCATTGTGTGTGTCATTCAATTTACTTTTTTCTTGCAATTTTCAAGTGAAAAATAACTATGTTCTCAGTCAAAACAGATTTTCAGATAACCTGTAACAGCTGTTCAGAGTGCCCCTTATCAGCACCCATGATGAGAGAAGCATGCCCTAGACATGCTGTGGTGCCTGTTGATGTGTCTGTTTTGAGTGTTTATAGATTAAGTGAGCTGAATTTGCAGTAAGTAGACATTGCATGCATGCACAGGTTTGTGAAAGCACATGTAGTAAGTGTGCCAACAGCCCCATTGTTGCTTACAATGCAAAAAAGAAACTTGTTTGGGATCATATAACTGAAGTGGATTTACTTTATCTTACAACTAGTCTGTTGTCTTGTGACAATCTTGAACTACCTTCACTTCTTTTCAGTAATGCTATAGAGTCGCCAAGTTAATGGCCAATTGGAGTCTTTCACCATGGTTGATGCATGAAAACAGTGCATCTGTTATATTCAAAAAAAGAAATATCAGGCGTAGATCACAGTGTAAGGCTTACTTGAAATTCTTTATTGCATGATATTTGTGTTGTGTGTAAACTACTTGCAGAAAATTTTGCAGCTGTGTTTAACTTGGGACATTGTGATTTTACCCAAGGCAAGCTTATGGAGAACCGGGAACCTGAAATTGATGAAGCAGCATTGAAAAAGCTGTTGGAGATGGGATTTGAGGAGCAACAAGCAATTCAAGCATTGAGAGAAAACAAGTAAGTGTGGCTAGGCTGTAACTTGCTGTGGTATGAGAAGCTGTAAGCATGCTTTTGCAAAATACACCATGCTTACATGTTTGTGGTAGGTTCCATTGAATGGCCTTAGCTCTTTCGTTACCATAAGAAATATGCTTATTTTCATGCTTTTATGTTTTAACATTTTATTTGAAGACGTAGTAGTCGCAATGTACACTATGATACATAATATTATAGCCTGATCACTGGCGTTTTAAGTGACTGTATAGCAGTAATAATTGCTCACACAACTTTTGAGAATTTTTGTGAAACTTCAAGGAAGCACCTCAAGGAACATAAATGAAAGTAATAATTTGCTATTTTTAGTACTGAGAGTAAAAAAAAAAATCTGAAATGTACAAGATATGCACCTGGTTCCTAGATCGTGTGAGATCACATGATCACGTCAGATCATGTGAAAAAAAAATACGAAGATTTATTGGCATGAATACTAGCCATAGTGATGCCCATGCAGTGTGGGAAAGCGGTAGCTTTGCAAATGTGAAAATGGGGAAGTTCCTATTTTACAGGGAGCACTTGTGTTTACTCATTTCAGCAGGCACCTGGTTCATGTTTTACTGCATTCTTTAGGCTCGCCAAGCAATGGTTTTCAGGTCAGGGAGCATGTAGAAGCCTCCTCATACTTGATAATTGCATTCGAGCAGCTTTTCTGGACAAGTAAGGTGGTCTAGTGTGCCTTCAGCTGGTGCTGGAGCCTCCACATGCATTGTTCAGTTCCTGTATAGTACTGCACAGTCATGTGGACTGCTGTGCAATATTGTACAGTAATGAATAAGGGCACTTGAACAGGCGGTGTTCAAAATGTAAGCGCGTAGGCAGCTAGTCAAGCTCGGTTGAAGGTCGGTCTGTAATCTACTGCATGCTCTTGTATGGATGAAAATCGTACACGGCGGGAAGGATTGCTCATAATAATTTGAGCATACATTTTCAAAGCGCTGATAAAAAAAAACAGCCCATCAAGGGTACAATAATGTTGCCCTTGAGGTTACTCAAGCACAATTATCAAAATAACACGCACTCATGAGAATCTACCGTTGTTTGAGACATCATTAAAACAGCCTATATGTCTAGATCAGAAAAATGACAACCCAAAAGAAGCTTCTGTGTCTTCGCTTATGCTGTCATTTAAAAATTGTCTTGTAAAATCGGCAGAAGCACAAACTTTGAGTCTTCTTACTGACAAAGTGCTAGAAGCCCCGGAGGATAATCTCGATGATACCTCCAGTCGAAGTTTTATTTTTCCAGACTCCGCACTCTGCCAAGAATTGTCAAATCTGATAGATAGCTCAAGCTTAGTCATCATTTCAGAAGGTGCATGATGTTGCTTGTCAAAGAATTTCAACAGAAATGTATAACACTGAGTAGAAAAAGTGTTGATCGAATTGATTGATTTCTGTAGGCATGGTAACGAAAGAGTTAAAGTAGTTCATCGTGGCATAGGAGAAGCTCAGAAGTTTTCATTGTACCCGAAACCATGTCGAACATAAAGCGTATGCTCGCTGTTTTAACTAACAGCTAACTAACTAACAACTAATTAAACTAATTGATGCTCTTTGCCTGCTCTTTGCTTATACTCACTGAGCTTAATAGGTTAATATATGTTAAAAAAAGGAATTGCTAATTTCAGTATACATTTGATTAGTTGCAAAATAAAGATTACTTATATAACCTGCCTTCTGCTCATATCATTGCATATTAAACCTACTGCCTTTATGCTTACCTTGACTTACTGATATATGCCAGATATGTAGTATGCAAGATCTTTATGCCGTCAATTTCGTACTTGAGGTGTGGTTCTGAACCCTGCACTTTCATTGCGACAACGGGACCCATAAGGATGTTCAACTGTCACTTCCCATTTTTTAAAATAGTGTTTATTTAGAGATGGGTAGACCTTTGTGTTCAACAGTGTTTGCCTCTCGCCAGGTGATGTCTTGATGCACTCCTGATGACTTTTGCAAAACCTATTGAAAGAAAATCAGGATTGCATCACCTCTATCATTACCTAAGCCAGTGCATGTACATCTTACACTCCTGTGGAAAATGGCAGGTGTTGTGGCCTCCACATGCAGCATAATTTAGTCACACTATAGTCCTGACTTGGCATCATGTGCAAATTAGAATTTATTGAGATGCATATGACTTACACAAATTCAACTTTGTAGCTCATCGTCATAAAATGACTGGCAAAAAAAAAAAACAGTCAAACAGCTAGAAAAAAAGAATGGCAAGGAGATGAGGAGAACTAGATGAGGAAGTGATTGGGAAATTAGTTCAAAGGCTCACTGTAGTTTTAGGCAAACAGCCTTGAGGCCGGCCTAGTCCACTCCACTGCCGAAGAATGCCAAAGACAGCCACCCAACATCATGAGGCCATCAAGTCGACCCCGCACTTGGTCTTCTTTCCTTTGAAAATGTTTCATTGCTTTAATAAACACTCCTAGGTTGCATCTTGTCAACTAAGTTATTAGTTCATTTTTTTGTGCGTGAACTGTTAAGAGAGACTGAAACACGTTCGTGTGGTGCTTGTGGGTCAGACTGTGCCTATCATGTATTGATTTGGTGTATATGAATTCCATGGAGCTTTTCTTTTTATACTTAATCTTGTCTCATTCATCCTTGTATTCCTGTTTGCACTGTCATATTCATAGTATAAATTACCAACACACCAGTGGCGTAGCCAGAAATTTCGTCCGGTGGGGGGGGAGGCTCACGTTGCAGCTTGACCTCCTCCTTATAGAATTTTACGAAGAGTCAAATACATGAATAATAACTGCATTGACATTGCCAAAGCTGCTGCAAACGAATTCTTGAACGTTACGCACTGTCAAGACAAGTAAAATATGTATTTTTTCATAAAATACCATACTTTTACGTCCCAAAAATTGTGCCCGAAATAACTGATATCAATGCTTCCATGTTCTTTGTCTATTTAATAAGTAAAGGAAGTATCGCACGAACTTTAGAACTATATCAGTTTGAAACCAGCAAAGCAGTGCATGCCGCTTACATGGAAAATGTAAAGGCCCTGTAAGGAACAAGTTGAGGACGAATATGTTAATGAAACTTTGTCAGTCAAGAACCTTGTTTACATTCTCGTACATATGCAACAACCAGGGAAAAATCTCAATGACGCTGTCATTTGTTCAAATGTATTGTGCAGGCGCAGCTGTCACTGGTCGTGTATTGCGAGTAATTGCACTGAAATTATAGTCGCAACAGAGAGCACATATAAAAAGCAGGAGTTCTGCAAAATATGTGAGGGCGAGTCAAATGAAAGTGAACCAATGCGAATATATGACAAACGGGATACTTTATTTAAAGGTAGTCTCATGATCATTTAGACATTTGTCCCACTGACTAACGAGTTACATGATTCTTGTCTCATAAAACTCCTTGGGTTGCTCCTTCAAAAAGTCTGTAACTGACTCTTTCACGTCATCGTCTGACATGAATCTGGTTCCCTTGAGCTGTTTTTTTTAATTGCCCCAAAATGTGCAAGTCTGGGCTGTATGGCGGACGTTGCAGCGTTTCCCACTTGAACTTTGCCCGTTTTCTGTCAACCACATCAGTGATGTGGGGACGGGCATTGTCATAAGCAAGATGACCCCATTCGTCAATTTTCCACGTCGTTTGTTCTTGATTGCGACACACAGCCGATCCAGCGTTTCACAATATCGGAAACGATTGATAGTCTCTCCAACTTTAGCAAATTCTATCAGTAATGGGCCCTGACGATCGAAAAAAAAAAGTCAACACCTTTCCGGCGTAAATGGTGGCCTTTGCTTTCTTTGGGGGTGGTTAATTCGCATGTTTCCACTGTAAGCTTTGTCGTCATGTTTCAGGCACGTATAGAGACACCATGATTCAGCTCCGGTCACAATTGCAGACAAGAAGTCGTCACCCTCATTGTGATACCGCATCAGATAAGTCAAGGCAGCGCCGAAGTTCTCCATCTTCTGGCAGTGGCTCAATATCTTGGTCATTCATTGCGCACACAAGAGCCGATAACCGAGATGTTCATGAATTATGGTCTGAATTATACCGTGACTGATGTTCACATGCTCTGCCAGTTCATCTATGCTTATCCTCCGTTCTTGTCTAATCAGCTCACCAGCCTTTGCAATTGCGTTGGGGGTGATTGCACGGTCGCTTTGGCCCGGTCTTGGATTGTCTCTGCAACTTTCATGTCCTTCTTTAAACCGTTTAGTTAATTTCCTTTCCGTTTATCCTCTGATAGCTTCAACACTAGTTAAGGAGGGAAGGTGTTTAAGGTCCGAAGACGGCGCCCCTCGATGATTAGAGTGCACGGTGGCTGTGCGAAGGAAGAGCCATTGTCCACTAAAGAGACGCTTTATTCAAATGCCGAGGCGCCTGTCCGAGTCCAAGCCCAAAACTCCGCTCTCCTCCAGCTCGGACCATGCTCCCTTTTGTTCCGAGCGAGGGTGCAGATCTGGAGCCTCTTCTACAGCACAACCACTAATCCGATTTCTTTCCATGCGTGGGTGTCTCCTGCGTCCCCTCTTTGCGGAACCCACCCGCGTCCTTCGTTTTCGGTTATTGGCCAATACAGGAGCATGTGAAATCGTTCTGCGCTTTGCTGTAGTCGCATAAACTGGGCCACACTACAACAGCAAAATCAACTCCCTAACCCCAACCTAACTCGTTTCCTCCAACGCTTCACAGCGGCCAATGAAATGCAATGTTCAACGTACACGGCAGCCACACGGTGACAAATTTCTTTTTGGGAAACACCTTCAACTGTAAAAAACCTCACTACACCACGCTGTTCAACTTTTGGAGCGTCCATTATGTCACGCAACCATGTTCAACCCAGTGTATGAGAGCATTAAGAACATTTATCTTCACACACGCATGTAACTTTTGTAAATGAGAGATGCCTGTGTGCCATGCGCATGCCTCGCAGATAATGAACAGAACAAGTATTGTGTGGGGTTGGTTGACTCACTTTCATTTGACTCTCCCTCGTAATCAGAAATGCGAAGATACAATGGTATATGCAAATGCGAAGATACAGTTTCATAAAGGGCAAAGAAGTGTCAGTGGAAACAAAGTTAACATCATGTATATACAAAACCTCTCAATAAGATATTGAAATATATGTATAAGTCTCCAATAAATCTACGTATCTAAGAAAAAGTCACTATATATGATGCGTCAAACAAGGCAAATAAACATGTTGCGCAACCACAGAATCACAGATCACAGAATCCTAAGGCCCGCCCCTCTCTCTCCACTCCCCCCGATGTATCATGCGCGACGGAAGGCGGGACGCTTCCTCTTCACTTTTCTCTCTTGCACATTCAAGGCTGAGCCATCACCGTCAGCTCAGCCATCGCCCGCTTCCATCCTACTGTTTCACTCGCATGATACAGCATGCGGCGCGCGGTCACGATGTTATCGCCCTTGGACTTTATACGGAACATGAGGGCGATGGCAGGAATGCACCTGGAGTGTCCATATAATTGCTATCGCAATAATATATTAAGAGTATCAGACAACTGAAGCTTCTCGTGGCCCATTACTTTCTGCAAGAGAAGAAGTAACAAAATCGAACTTTCACCATGCGACAATTTGCTTCGCCGTAACAATGTCTTTTTCTTTTGTGGGGCGGAGGCACCGAAATGAAAAAAAATGCAAAGGAAAACATGCTGGCCACAATCGAATGCCTACTTACGACACCTAATGGGGCTACCGAAGGAATATCGAAGAAAACGCGAGAGGTCCACAGAGAACCATATGCACACTGTTCGGTATCCTACACCGGCGAGACAAGAATTTCCGGAGAGGTTGCGCTCAAGCGAACGCGTTGCAATGCATCGAGTCCCCACAGTGATGGCGGCGAGTGACCATTGTTTCTTTCTGTCGTCTGCTAGCCAGAAAGCGTCCAGAACTCTGCCGGGCAAAAATCCACTGGGCCAGAGAAAAATGAATGCGCACCAAAGTGTGCCGCGCAGTGGTAGGGGCAACACGAGAAAAACGCATGCGCTCTGGCTGGCTCTGGCAGTGCGCGGGTAGCGAGAACAAGAAAATTGAAGAGGCTCAATGTGTCCTCGCGAATAAAAGTCAAAGTAGAAAAATAAATAAGAACATAGTTATTTTTGCTGGTTTTAGTGTTTTGAATGGATGCTTTGGCGCAGGTGAAAAAAATGTAGATATTTTTTTCTGTGACATGACGGCACAAATTAACCACCACAACACTTCGTCTCATCGGACCTCGCTGCGTGCTTTGTCAACTTGTCCGATAGCGCGTTGATTTGGCTTGTCTTGGAGTCCCCCACTATGACGTGCCTTGTAATCAGATCGTAGTTTTGGCATGTGAAACCCCAGAATTTAATTAATTTCATTTCATTTAGCATATCTACATGTTGCTGTAATGAACTAAATCTGATGTAAGTGCTGTCCATTTATCTTCCATGCTGCATTCATTTCAAAAAGGCTTTCTCTTTATTTTCTTGCCTTTTGGCCTAGAAGGTAAGTTGTGTTTGAGGGCCTGCATTATTTCTGTGGTTGTCGCTTTTCGCACTTTTTTTGTGTGTACTGTCAAATATTTATTTTGTCAAGAGCCTCGTGTATGCGAGTTGGTAAACTGATACATTGTGTTGTGCATTACTCTATAAATTGCACTTTTTTTTAGAATGTGTCCAATGGCAGCAATGGATTGGCTGCTAACCAAGGGCTGCAGACAAGAAAAGGATGCTGACTGTGAAACTTCCACAAAAGATGTTCCTGCTGGTGCCACTGCTCAAGCTAGTGTGGATAAGCAGAGTTAGTTGGAAATTTGTAATATTGATAAATATTTTTCTTTGTCTGAAAGTATCACCATCTTTCTGTCTTTGTATATAGTATTCAGCATGCTTGGACTCTCATTGTCAGCATTACACATTTGAAATGAGTTCACTCACATTGCAGCTATGCTTACTGTTTAAATTGCTTTATTATAGTTGCTATGCTGATATGTGCAACACTGGAAGCTGTTATGACTGCTACTGGGCAGGTACGGCATCCGGCCAGACGGCCAGGAGCATCTTTGATACCCCGAACACTAGGGCCAACGCTTCACGCTCAAGTTGTGAATAATTCCTTTCCGCTTTGGCAAGTCTTCGAGATCGAAAGCCTATAGGCTTGTCAACATTGCCAATGCGATGAGACAGTACCACTCCAATTCCGTTTGGTGACGCATCGCACTCCAAGCGCAGCGGCAGTGAGGGATCGAAGTGAGTAAGCATTTTGGCATTGCATAAAGCGTTTTTTTACTTCTGAAACGCTTCCCGTTGTTGAGAGCCCCAATTCCAGCGACGTTCTTTCGTTAGCAAATTGTAGAGCGGGGATAGCAGACTGGCCATATTGGGAAGGAACTTCCTGTAATGCGTGAGAAGACCCAAGTAGGAATGCAGTTCACTCACCTTCTTGGATGTTGGCACTTTCATGATAGTGTCCATGTTCTCCAGAGGGTGCAGCCCTCCCGTACTGATCTTGTGGCCAAGGTACGAAACCTCAGGCATCCTGAAGGTGCACTTGTCCTTCCTTAGCTTGACGCCGTACTCTCGTAAGTGCTGGAGAACTGCCTTGAGGTTCTTTCCGCTGTCGTTTCCCTTCTTGGCAACCAGAACGTCATCCAAGTACGCCTGGACGTCTAGCAACCCGTTCAGGACGCTGTCCATTATTCGCTGAAAGATAGGTGGGGCAGCAGACACACCAAATGGCAAGTGATTAAAGCAGAATAATCCCTGATGTGTGTTAATGGCAGTCAGCTTCTTTGACTGCTCATCCAGGGCAACCTGGTTGTAGGCGTCTTGAAGGTCCAATGTGCTGTACACGTCACCCTCGTGCAGTGCAGCAAAATTGTCATTGATTACCGGGAGTGGGTACTGCTCTGTCACACAGCTGGCATTTACCGTTAGCTTGTAATCACCACACAATCAAACTGTTCCGTCTTTCTTCATTACCGGAACTATCGGCGTTGCCCACCACGAGTTAGCCACCGGGGACAGTACTCCAGATTTAGCAAGCCTGTCCAGCTCGTTAGAAACCTTTTCTTGTCACCACTGTTATGACTGCTACCGGGCAAGTACGGCATCCGGCCAGACGGCCAGGAGCATAATAACGCTCACACAAGAATGGGAACACTGCACCCGTTTATTCAGTGACAGCCCTTTTTCAAGATGTTCTCAAGCAGCTCTGCACATGTCATAACGTCCGTCTGACGTCACGGCAAACGCGGTTTTTCCTCTTCTTCGTTGTCACTTTCACTTTGCAGCAGAAGCAAATGTACGTTCGGAGTCTTTACTTCTTGAGTATGTATGGTTACTTACGGCCACTTTCGGTCACTGTGCATTTCAGCTGCTGCGGTGGCTCAGTAGCGGTGGCATTCCACTGCTGAGCATGAGGTAATGGGTTCCATTTTTGGCTACAGTGGCCATATTCTGTTAAAGTTGGTTTGCAAAAATGCTTGCATACGTAGATTTAGGTGCGCATTATGGAATCCCAAGTGCTCAAAATTAGTACAGAGTCCTCCACTATGGCATCTATCTTAACCCTCTGCGCAGTTTGAGACATTAAACCCTGCAACCTAATTATTTTATTTGCTTTTGTGGCTTTCCTCTGGAAGTGCTTGTACAAGCATACATTTTTGTCTCACTTCAAAGATGCTATCTGACCATCCTAATCGAGACATGGAATGAAATCTAAAGTGTGTGTACTGATTAAGAAGGTTGAACATTGAGAGCATGTAGCACTAATATGTGCTGAATATTAACATTAGTGTTAGTGAGGTTGAATGAAGAATGCAAGCTTGGTGCTCAGCTTTCCCAAGAAAGAACAATAACAAATAGTTTAGGGAGCCTTTTGTAACAGCACAAACACCAGCAGCAGTGGTCTTATTGTCGTTCTAGAACAGAAAAACCATTATTTTTGCAGTGCACATGCTGCAGCTACAAGTGAGTGTCTTGGCTGTCTGTAGCAGGCACTGTGTCATCACTTAGGCAACTGAGTATCCTGGGTTGCTAGAGTAGATGTGTTTTAGCGTGAATGTTATTAGGAGAATCCTTGATTGCCTCTTATCTGTAATGAAATACTGAGCTCATTGTGCTATAGCTTCTGTAGCATGTGTACCTGTCATATCTTTAGGTGCCTTCACTATGTTCTACCCACCTCTTAAGCCCTATGCTACAGTTTTTGAAATTGCTTCTTGAATTCCTAGGTTATTCCTATGTTTTCTTATGGCCACAAACATAAGGAGTTTCCTTTAGTCTTTCCCGTCATAAAGATATGAAAGTGTGGCCAATCATAGTATTGTTGTAAGCTCCTTTTTTTGTGACAAACTTGCCTACCTTGTTTTCTGCTGTAAATTGGTATTGTGTGATTCATGGTAATTCTGCTGAAAACTTATTTGTGACAATGGTTCTTTTTCAGTGAATGCAGAAATTTCAAATTGCAGTGCAACAACAGAACCAGAGCAAAAAGGAATTGTGAATGCGATGCTTGAATGCTTTCAAGAGTACAAACGGAAAGACTTTAAGCCCAATAAAAAGGTACAACACAAGTAACACCAGTATACCAAAGATCGATTCCTGTTTCCTCTATAGCTCTAACAATGGAGCCATTTGAACCTCTGTTTTTTCTTTTTCTTCTTTTTTTTCTGTGTGCTTTTAGGCCATGAACAATCTTAAGGAAATGGGCTTTTCGGAAACTGCAATCTTGGATGCACTCCGAATTCACAGCAACAGCCAGGAAGCTGCGGTATGTGCTCATTTTTATTGATTTGAATTAACTTGACTGTAGTGGGACATGCAGAATTGGCTCAGAGTAGTTAAACTGCACCTTAATTGAAGCAACTCTTTAAGGCCATCTGCAACGAAATTTTCAACCACATAAAAAGCCCAGTTTCAGATACTTTAGGCATAGAGTAGTCTCTGCAGAAAATTTTATGTTTGAAATGTGTGTGGGTATATCACAAAACGCTCGCAAACATCAATGTTTTCATACTGAAACTGAAAAAAATGCCGCCATTACCACTCACCAGAAGTGACGTATGACTTAGACTGTTGAGAACCAGCACCCGTGTCGTCTGCTTCCCTTGCTTGTACCGTTCCCTTGTATCAGTAAACAGGTCCCACATGTCTGCTAGCTGCTTCATGCGCTGTGCCCACGTTGTTATGTGCCCACAATGTTCTTTTAATGCAAAGCATTCTTCAAGCCAAGCCGGTTGTCTGTATGTGGTTGTCTACATTCAACAAGCAGAGCCTCCATGTGTTGAAGAGCGCATTGGGGTGACCAAACTAAAGACGCAGACACAATCCATGCGCAGCGCAGTTACGCTCAGCAGCAAAAATTGGACGCTCTACAGTCTAGCGTGGCTGTTGCAGGAATAGAACATATCCTATCTCACACCGGAGCTGCTGGAGCAGGGCGCATCGCGCACTAGCATGGCTGACCAGCAGCATGCTGGCCTACAGTCAGGGTTCACTGAAGTGAGCATACTGAGTGTGTGCCTTTAACAAACAACATAGCGCTCGCTCACCGCGCACTTGCGTTGCAGTAACAACTGATCACCGCACCGCTGTGGGCCACACTTAATGCGCTGAACTATACGGAGGGCACAATTTTAGTGATCTTAGCATCTCCAGCATGACGTATCCGACTTTGCCATCCACTGCCTGGCACGCTAGAAATGCGCCTTTAACCTTAGCTGCCTTAGACTGAGCAGCCAATTATCACCACCTGTAGTAAATGATGGGAAGTAGCTAAGGCTTGGTGTAAAGTGCACGTTATATCACGGCCGGGCTCCAGCCATTGTAAAGTTTTACTCATTTCACTCTGAGTGGCATCACATTCTGGCATAGTTTGCCATTGCATCTACACCATTGCTGCCGGGCCACATTCTTTTTTGTGACAAATGCAGCACGTGGTTCCTGCTGACAGCATTTCTGGTGCTGTGTCAAGGCTTTAGTTCATCTACTTCAATGCGCCCGATGTAGAGACGCACAAAATGTCTCGAAGGTTATGCACCACCGGAAATGATCGCTAGATAATATTGCCCCGGAATACAACTTACAACTTATCTTTGCTTTTTGGGATCCATCACAGCCGATAGTACATATAGTCATCCTGGGAAACCATTTCGCAAGCAGATCTTACATGCATAAGTTACTGTGCTCGCAAAATGTAGCCTGTGCAGCTTTGTCAAGTGCAGTTAATTTCCATGCTTTATGCATATGGGCTGGTCTGCTTCATACTTGCCTACTGCTGTACGGTGCACGCTTATGCCATGAAAGCTGGGACGGGAAAGATGTGCTCCGTCTTCCTCAGCGCAGTGTCGTATAATGCACAGTTATCGCTTGTGTTCGGGTATGTGTTCAGGCAGCCATCTGCCACACAACGCGTCGGTGCTCTTGCAACAGCTGAAACCACATGCGCGACAAGAAGGTGCTCCGAGGGAGACACCCATCAACTCGCAACTGTTGAGCGAATGATGCGCCTGGGCACAACTGAGAGATCAGCAGTTGCATACAGTTCTGGGACTTTCACCATATCTGCATTGCTACTGCTCACCGCAAGGTGCACACATCATCTGGTTAGGCGAAAGGCTGCTAGTAAGAAAATTAGACAATTATCAGCCCTGCGGCTTTGCCAAGATTACTTTGATAGTATATGTTATGCATTTATAGCCAATTTAGCCCAAGTGAAATTTCACTGCAGTTGGCCTTTAATGATGATTTACGATTCTGCTTGCAAACGGATGCTGAACAAACAATCTAGTAAGATGGTGTTTTCTGTTATACATTCTTAGCATGTTCTCAAAAGAGATATAAAGTTGCACTGTCACATATTGTCCAGGTTTTGTTTGAACTTTGGCAGCCAATACAAGCAAGAGCATGAACAGGTGGAGTCCCATAGAGCATTAAAATATTATGGGGTTTTACGTGCCAAAACCACTTTCTGATTATGAGGCATGCCGTAGTGGAGCACTCCAGAAATTTAAACCACCTGGGGTTCTTTAACGTGCACCTAAATCTAAGTACACAGGTGTTTTTGCATTTCGCCCCCATCGAAATGCGGCCGCCGTGGCCGGGATTCGATCCTGCAACCTCGTGCTCAGCAGCCCAACACCATAGCCATTGAGCAATCACGGCGGGTTCCATAGAGCATGCATGCACTTAATGATCGGTCAAACAAAAGCTTCATTGGGTAATAATTTACGAAGCGTCTAAAGCTACGTCGGAAGTACGTGTCAGCAATCCAGTTTGTCGGCTTAAATGTACGGCGGATCCCATGAGGAGATAGCTCTTCCACAACTGCATTCTGCAATGCTTTGCACTACCTTCAGAGTACAGTGGTTAAAATGCTTACACAGCTGCTTATCACAAGCGTATACATTCCCATCATCAAATGTGCGAGTTGGAATCCTGTGCAAATAAGCAGGAAAATCTTGAGCCGTAGCACACTTTGATGGCAGTCAGTGCTAGCATGGCGGAGGGCTTGCTATTCTAACAATAGAGGCGTTTAGAATTAGCACTAGGCATAAAATATGTTATAGGACAAAAGGGTTGAGCAGAGTGTACAGTAGAATGCGGCGGAAGACAGCGCACTTCCTCTCTGCTTCCCTCCCTTGCATGCATGAGATAGAGCCACGATAGCCTCGCACACTTTCACTCGCACATACAGCATACGACATGTGGCGACGATTTTATCATCCTTGGGCTTTATACGGAACCTCATGGTGACGCCGACGACATAAATGCGCTTGGAGTGTCCATATAATTGCTATCGCTATAAAATAATGCGGAAAAATTTCGAACGGTTTTCAGGCAGTGGTTAATATAACGACTAAAAGTTCATTCCGGCAACCTCTAGCTGTGGTGTAGTGGTAGAACCTCTGATTGCCATGTTGCGGTTTGATTCCACGTCGTCGTCCCCCGCCCCCCTTTAGAGCACAGCAGCAGGGGATGAAAGACAGCGATAGTGAAGAGAGTGCGAGGAGAAAAATGGAGGAGGAGGGTGTAGCGGAACCATGAGGCAGAAAACAGAGGAGGGTATGGCGAAAATGGGAGAAGAAAAGCATAGTGCCACGCAAGACATGTTCTGCCATGACAATTGCTACAAGATGGCACTGGAGTAGTGTGCATCGTCTGTTCACCAATGACATCACCGGTAAGGCATGTAACAAGCGCGTCTACCGATACCAGAATGGAAACAAAGTGCTGCTTGAGCGAAGGTGTGTCTGCGGCGGCTGCTTTGAATCATGCCCACATGTCGCACACATGCTACCTCTCATGATCTCCCAATTAGCGAGGCAGTCGCGCCACACTTCGCTCTGTTTGCAATGTGCTGCACAAGACAGATTGTCTGCACCAGCCAGTATATTGCGAAATGAAAACACGTATAGAGCAGTGCTCAAATTTCACAGTAGGGAGTATCATAATCATCAGTGAATTTTGTTTCTTACTTCTTCTCTATGCCTTTTCGCCATTCAAATAACAGCAGGCCTTGTGCCCTCACTGCTGCTCAACAGCAAGATCTATTGCACCATCAGGTCATGCAAGCGAGTAGAATGTGTATGAGTATATTACCTACATTTATTGTGCTGTTTCAACACTATGTTCATTCCACTGTTTTTACATGTGCTTATTCTGCTGTTTTTATGTGTGCTGTGTAGCATATGTAAGAAAGGAGCAATAAACTTAATTTAAACGTGTGACCTGAAGGTCCAGTGCGTGTGGCTGTTCGTCAGTAGTGAGGACGCGCTATTTCCTGTGATCGTGCCTTGTCAAATCTAAGTGGTGAAAAAGGTTTTCGCCTTGTCAGCCAAATTGCTGCAGACAAAAAAAGAATTAGTGAATCGGTTCCGACCCAGGTATTCAGCGCAGCAATCAGAAATTTTGCCGCAACGCTAACAAAATGTTGAGTTGCGGTCGTTTCTGTATTTGTAATATTAACTATTGACTGCAAACTATTCCAAGTTTTTGCCGCATGATTTTTGTTGATTTCAGCATTTCTGAAATACAATTCTTGTGCACTTTACCTATGTTCTACTCTAGCCTTTTATCTGTAACATATTGAACACAAACAGCCCCTGCATGCTTCGTTAAAAAAGAGATCTTCAGCCCCATTGGCACTGATTGCCATCAAAGTGAGCTACTGCACATATATTCTCCATCAGGTTTGTGCAGAACCCCAATATATAGCATTCACTACGTAGTAGATGAAACCGCATCAAAACAAAAATGTGTATATACGGACATGACCAGAAATGCCTTTTAACGTATGCAGAACTACGACGTCTCGTGACGATGTAACTCATACCAATTTTTAGGTTTTTATTAGCGGTCTGCATAGTGGTATGATTAAAGCAGTCTCCCTAAGAAACGTCAAGAAACGACTGCTTTGAGCAACAAAGCAAGCAGAATGACAAGGGTCATTCGCACCTGTTCGAGAACGAAAGCTAAAGGTGACTTGAAGAGCAACCAGCAGAGCTAACTGTTCAGGGAAGAGCTCCACTTCTCTGATTCGTGTACGTAATGTTTCTGTCAATTTGTAGGTCACACTTTTGATTTCAACATCTTCATAATTGTGAAATGTTGCAGCACGGATGCATTTGCCATGTTGATTGGTAGCGGAGCTTAATTGCGTTGGTTCATGTGTGACAAGAACACGTTGTCATAATATCGCATCGAGGGGCACCGAATGGAATACGTTTTTCTTGTAGTGAAAGTATCTTACTGTGAAACATGCAAAGACCAACTAAATACGTTGTACATAATTCCTTAAAAGCATTGCCGAATCTGTCTAACCTAATTGTAAAGAAATAGTAAGGAAGACATGTGATGTACCTTTAGCCACAGCCAATAATACAATATAGTCAAGTCATATTATAGCAAAATGAGATATAACGAAATTATCGATATAATGAGGTAATGAATATAACAACATATCATTCTGGCTTCAACTTCGTTATATAACGAGGTTTTACTGTATATCTAACAGTGACTGCCTTAGCACCCATGTCCGTCAGTCCTGTGAAGTAGAGACAAGAGAGAAAGATGAGACAAGAGAGACTTGTTGCTCATGCAGTACGCATGCATCGGGTGCCCTCCGAAGAGTACCTTGCATGCATTGTCAACATACTGCGTGCTACTAATTCAGTTTGTGGATTTTAATTGTTTGAATCAACCAGCATCTTAAAGTGGTAAATGAAAATAAGAAGCTCCCCTTCATGTTGTAAAAGTTTTGTATGAGCTGCAGCATAGAAAACTGATATTAAGTAAGGTTGATAAAGTATCATTTTCGTCCTTTTATGCCAATAACCAAGGAATTTGTTTTATGTCACCAAGTTCTGTGGCATATTTCTGATGACAGGCATGTCTAGTTTTTCCAACAGGAATAGTTCTTTCAGCTTGAAACAGTCTGCTTTATCTTTTGCAAATAGCCAGAACAGGTGAGTGCACAGGATGGCGCTGAATTTCATGTTGAAAGTCAGTTCTATCCCATTGTTTTTTTCAACTGTCCTTGTCTATTTCGAGCTGTTCGTAAAAATGAGCATTTGATAACTGGCCCAGCTCTATGTTAATTTTTCTAAAACTAGGCATTATATGCACTGTCTGAGGTATTCCTGTTCCATTCATGTATGTGGTGAACCTTGACAAGTGCAATAATGCGTTCAAGCTCTGCTGTTAGAGTTGACCAAGAGGGAAATAAATCTTCCTGTTAAAGGGGGAGGTTACCCGGAAACCGAACTTTTTTATTTTTTAAGATAGCCGGATAAAACTTTCAGGGTATGTTCACAGTACTAAACTAGGAGTAACTGCAAGGTTTCGTGAAGCTGTGTTTAGTAGTTTCAGAGTTATTGAGGTCTAACTAGGTGGCTGATGTGTATGCCTGAAGAAGAGCCTGGAGAAATCTCAGGACATAGTGTGAAGCTGAAATTCACTGTGATGATCTCTTGATAGATAACCGGGGGGGGGGGGCTACAAAGGCCTTTTTTTTTAATTTCCCCTCGAAAGAATTTTAACACAACTTTGAATATGATGTAGCCAATAATGACCACATTCATCAGATATTAATTGCTTATTATAAATTAACTGCACCAGCTTTCAAAAAAGGAAGCTTGTTACACCCTGGCAAGGTCATTCAGGAACAGAATTTAAAAAAGAAAAAAACATCACACAAATCTGAAGAGTAGTTCTTGAGATATCACCTTCCTCAGCACCACTACTAGCAAAAAAATCTATTCTGAGAAAAGAGGCCTTGAAAGTTGAACACATGTTTTTATAAGAAAGCTCCTGCAGAGCTTCTAATAAGCTGTTGCGGCTCCAGGCACACCCAGTTTGTAGGATTCTCGACTGGCGACAAACGACAGCACAGTTCCATCGCTGCAAGTGTCTATGCAGTTGGCATTCGCAGCAGATCAGAAGTTCGATGCTCATACAAGCCGCCTATCGCGCTTCCGCACTCCGAACATCTACAGTGTCTTGGACTTCGTTGCCGGCATTGCATGCAACAATGGAAATAAAGGCCACAGAACTAGTGGAAAAAAAAAAAAGAAGGATGAGAAAATAATCTAAAAGATAGTGCAAGGCAAAGAGCACCTCGCAAGCAGACGTCTGCCGAGGCAGATGGAGCAAATGCCAACAACGGGGCGAGCGTGGCGGGCACAGGATCGAAGGAAGGAGCCACTGCTGCCGCCCACGCAGCAGCCAATGGCAGGCACACTTTAGCCCGCTGGATTTGAATTCGCTGCTCTGGCCGATCAGCGCTCAGCATCACATGGTGGGAAAACGGCAGTAGCGCCATTGTGCAAGGCGGCAAACGAGAAGCAAAAGAATTCACGGTCAAAATGACACCAAGATGGTGCAGGCAGGCCGCACGGGCTGGGAATGGCATGCGCGCGAATTTGCTTTCATTTCGGCATTTGCGCATGTTTTGTGAGCCGCGGCCGTCTCAGAAATGGCTTTTTTTTTTTACTTAGCGGTTGAATTAGGTGCTGAGAATTACAGAACAGGTAGTTTATGAGACATACAACCCAAAAATATTGTTTTTCAAAAATTGCCGTGTCCCCCCTTAACTGGACTTGGGCTTGCCCTAGATACAGTTAAATTACTAGTTGTGATGTATCATAAGAAGCCAACAAACAAAGATGCCAGCGACAGCATACGGGAAATTGCATGTACATACTAAATAAATGAAATAAATGATAAATTAATGGAAGTGAATGTGGATGAGAAAATAACTGGCCACAGGTGAGATTCGAACCCACGTATTCACATTACATGTGCGATGCTCTAACCAATTGAGCTACCGCGGCACCATTTTCCCGTCCACTTTCCTGGGTATTTATGTTCTACTACTAGAACTAACCTTGGGAGTGTTAGCCAGTGCCACCACTCACAGACCTTGGCACAGTATTGGAACATCCTTTCTGACAGCAGGCGTCATGAGTATGTGATCTTTTTGGGTGAAGGCGACTGGTCAGTGTTGGCATCAATGTTGCCGGATTTGAGACCCTTGTTATGTAATTAACAAGAAGAAAGGGGGTTAACCGAGGGGCCCAATTTTTGTTAATAATATAATGAGAAGCCAACAAACAAAGACACCAAGGTCAACATAGGGGTAATTACATGTACTTACTAATTGAATTAAAGAAACGATAAATTAATGGAAGTGGATAAAAAACAACTGCAGCCAGTTGTTTTTTCATCTGCTTTCATTTACATTACTTAAAATTTCTCTAATTCAATTATTAAATACATGTAATTTCCCCTATATTATCCTTGGCATCTTTGTTTGCTGATTAATAAAAATCGGGCCCCTCCGTTCCCTTTCTTCTATTTGTGATGTAGGATGTGTCAGAAAATGAAAAAAAGAAAAATAAAGCTTTTTGCAGGTCTATACATCAGCTTAGCTAAATTATTTATCAATGATCAGCGAAGCTGTCTAACTTTCCGACCAAAAAGAATTGTGCTGTCGTGCACTATGCCCTTGGGACACCATAGAGTTTCCTACTAATATTACTAGAGGGATCTGCAGCTGTGATCATTTGGCCACCATGGGAATGATGGTTAGCGCATGAATTTGTTTGACCTTCGTCCTTGTGGTTGCAGATGTTCTTGTGGCTTTATTTACTGCGCTTTGTCTGCCTTTGTTAGTCTAAATTTCGTAGCACTCCTGTTTTTCTGAATGCAGAAGGCAATGATACTTCGTGAACATGCATAATCGCTGCGAATCGTTGCATTTATAGCTCAATATTTTATTGGAAATTATCTATCCTCAATGTCGCAACATGATTTGAAGCTAGAAGAATGAAGTTTAGGAAAATTCATGTACTAACCATCATTCCCGTGCTGGCAGAACAGCCATGCTTGCAGCTCCCATTGATACTAGTGCCACATTTCCCTCTAGTAATTTTTGTAGGAAACTCTATGCTCGACATTGTTTCATTCCTGCAACACACACTGCTCGCTTGATCTCTCTGCCTCTGCTCCTGCTGGGTACATCCACCTGTTTAATATTTACAATTTCGCTATGCAGTCTTCAGTGTCCACACAGGCTCACAGAGGGATTCAACGATGCCTGCTCAAGGTTTCAGCTCAAAATATTTTTTTCCCGGCTTGTAGCCATAGCTTGTAAATTAATTTCAGCTGTTCATAAGGCATTCTGGCAGGCCCTGCAGATTAAAAAAATTTTTAAATCTTTTATGCTGCACATAAATCACCTGCACACTTGAAATTGCCCACATAGATACTGTGCAATATCCTGTGTACATCCTGCAAATTTTCACTCCAATCTGACTTGATTTTCGAACAACTATCATTTTAGTCTTTCCATGATCTATGCAATGTACCTTCAATTATTGCGACTTTGACTATTCAGTTAATTTCAATTGAAGTTTTAGTTCTCCTACAGAAATCGTTTCAAACATCCCAGTGGGTTTCATTTGCAGTTAATGAGTCTTCAATAATTTCTTGCAACCGCCATAATTAACTTGGATCTTTATCATTTTCCTCGCAGACAAGATTCAGTCCTACCCATATTCATTCCTGCAAGGTTTCATCCTGATCTCATCTTTAGGGCTTTTACAGTTGGCATGGACACTTTCTTCAAGCATGCTTTTTTGGCCCATGATTTTTCCGGATGAGAGAAGCAATCTTAGTAGTGTCAACTTTGCTTTAAAACTGTAAATGGCTGAACAAATAAATTTTTAAAGGAGGCATTTCTGGATTATTTAGCCTGCAAAAATTATGCCTACAGATGATGTTAGAAAAATTCACACTTAAGGTAATTAAAAATGCGATTATTGATGGTGCAACCAGCCGCATTGCAGGAAAAGCATATGAAAGCACTTCGAATTCATTATCTCTGCGCAGGATGGGTACATGTTGAGTGTGGTTATCTTAGCCTCATTGGAAAGTTTTGCTGGGAAAATTTAAAGGGACCCTGAACCATTTTTTATCGAAGTGGAGAAAGGCATCTGAAGGGAAAATAGGCTATTGCAGAAATACTTTGCCGCAAAAAGTACTTCAATGCATTCAGCATAAGCGAAGTTATTGGCAATCAAACACGGCCTCCGCTGTGCTCCCGTTCCTTCTTCAATGCCTAGCACTGTGAAGGCCATGGCGCAGTGAGGCATGCCCACACCGCTCCGCCTTCTAATGTCACCGTGGCGCACAGTTCAAATTTCATTTTGGATGTTAACATAGATGCCACGACTTCCACCTTTGGTGCCTACGACACGCTAAACAAAAGCCAAACGCTGTTGTCCTCAGCCAGCCACAGTGTGCTTAGCCAGTGGACTCGTGGCAGCACCCCACGGCAGCCACAGTATCTACGCCATGTAGCCGACCGCAGCTTGATGTCAGCTATCAGCCAATCGCAGCCATCTAAGGTAATGGTGAAATAGTGCGTCCGATGACGAACTAATGCATCTAGAAGAGAGGGAGGACAGCGCCTTCTGTTGAAAAGAGAGCATTTGAGAGAAAGATGACTTTTCAATCCGCTTGCGAGCTCCACACACTGCGTACAACAGCAAAACTTGGCTGAGATGTTCACAGCAGCATATGCTACCCACGGACTATGTTATTTCACCAAGCCCGAGAGGTGGTTCAGGGCCCCTTTAACAAGTCTCTTCTAATTATTTTCCTTTTTTGCACTGTCAGTGGTCTGAGTAGCACTTTGTCTACATTAATACTACAAGGATCATCCATATTGTGAGCAGTGGATGATAAGAAAAATAAAATAGAGTGAAAGGAATCCTTACATTACAGTGGCTCTGCTTTCATATGCTACTGAATGCTACTGTAAGTGAGAAAAAAATACGTACTGTTGCATATCTGCGCTGCTTGTTATTTTGTGAAATACAATTACAGAGACTGATTGGTGACATGCAATGTGAGAGACATGTGACATGCACAAGTGCCGTCATTTGCCTTGCCATGCACTTTGCTTCAAGGTGACAGTGTTGTTAGGCATAATGGCGTCTGCTATGGCACTGCTTGCTGTTCACATAACAGGAATGCATGATGGGCCATGACATGCAACACGAATGTACTACTTCAGTTCCATTCTTGGCATATGTAAATATTTTCATCGGGCTTTGGATCATTTTAATTTTTTTTTTCCTACCACAAAGGTGTTCCAAAGCATGTTTCTTAGGGCTACTTTGAAGGTGTTGCAAACCTGGAGGAGTGTATCACCTGTCTTGCTTTCTTTTTCTAATAGCTACAGTTTCTCTTAGGGAGTTAAATTCATCACAAATGCAATAAGACTACTACATCAAGTAATTTTCAGAATTTAAAAATATGCATTAGTCTTATCTGCATAAATGTATTTTGCGATAAAGGGTGTGGCACGCTTTAAGTTTTTTGCCAGTTTGTATCAGCTGTTTATTTTCATCCTATAGCACATTCTAAACAATATATGATCATGCTAATGTGATTATCTTTACATATTGGCACGTGTACTTATTTATCCTTTTCTCTATGACTGCATTTTATCTGCTTATAATTTAAATTTAAGGCTCAGTGCAAAGCATGCCTGCATGATTGGAACTTACTCGACTGCTATCATTGATTCTACCTGTTGTGTATGCTCTCACTGAACCTTGTGTAATCAGATTGTATGCACGACATGAATTGTGTAGTACTTTCTGGAAGTCACGAAGGCACCAGCGATTACGCTGGAACTTTCGACAAGTCGTGTGTTAAAGCCCATGCGCTTGACTCGCAGATCAGATTTTCGACGATCGCTGACTGTGCTCGCCGCTATTATTGTGCTTGACTGTTGCTTGTTTTTTTTCTAGGTACAATCATCGCCCAATGAAGAGTTGCTTTTGTGATTCACAGTTTTCACTACTGTGTTTGTCATGGTCACTACAGTGTGACAATATTCTTGAGAAACTTGCCCTGAGAAGTTTATCTTCTCACATGCCCAATTTTGATGATTTCTTAGTTTTAGAGGAACCCTAGCTCGGGTTCTGCTACAGGTACCAGTTTAATTCTCATTTTGTTAAAAAGATGGACTCTTGTAGACTGAAATGAGACGGTTTGTTTGCCTATAACTTTGATCCTGAGTATTCTAAATCTTTCTTTTTTGCTGTATTACATGTACTGTTAATTCCAAATCCAATACTTCCATATCCAGTACACCAGTATTTTTCATTTTACTTATGGTTGTGTAGCTAAGCCACCATCAAACAACGAACAAGAAATTTCAAGCACCTTGAAAACTACCTTCTGTACAAGGAAACTGAGTGCACATTCGAATTCAGCACATTATAATATATAATGGATGCAGGTTTCACCAATTTATATTTATAGATAAAGCACTTTAAAAAGAAGAATACCCCTTAAAGGGACACTAAAGTGAAGTTATCTTATAGGTGTGAATTGTAAACCACACTGTATAGATCCCTAGCACACTGTTCTCGTGGTGTCCAGAGCTATCATTTATTCTTAAAGTGCAGGAAGAGAGGAGGCGGTTAGTGAATCTATTGGCACTGGCGTGAACTGCTGTAAGCCACCGTTCAGTATATTACATACACTTACGTGATTGGCTGATGACTTCACGTTTTTGTTGACTTTTCCAGAATTGCATTTTCATAGAAAGCACACTTATGCCATATTTGCAGTGGCTGCAGCACAATGCACCAACAAAAAAGTTGTGGCACTAGTCTCATGAATGGCCTTATGTGAAACTCAACCTGGGCCTGGATAATGCAACGATTCTATTCCAATCCTTTTCCTTTTTGTGCTTTGTCAACGGTTCGAGTGATGTCCCACCTATGTTATTGCGAGGATTGGCCAGCTGTGAGCGGTAGGCGATGAGAAAGCAGTGGAATAGAGTGAGAGGAATCACTACATCACCTGGACTTCTTTCTGTGTGATCTCCTGTGGTGTACACTCTGCACCCTAGATGGTGCCTTAACACCATGTCAGAAAGGTGAATTTAAAACCATGTAACAAGCTTTGTTGTGGAGGGATACGCAGGGGATGCTGCACTCATATACACCAGACCAAAATAGTCTGTGAGATGTCGTTTGTGTTTTTTGTATGCAGAAGCTACACTCAGTCTTCAGTGCAGGCTTCCTGTGTGCACTGAGGAGAGGCTTCACTCAATGAAAGTGCCATGTGCCAACTGCTTTGCATCCAGGCATCTTCTGGTGCACCTTCATATTGGCAAATGCTGGCCCAGAGTAACAATGATGAGCCAAGTCAAAGGCTTTGTGTGACTCTGGTAGCTGCTATTGTTGTAGTCATCATCAGCACCTCCCTCACAATTGGCTTATATAATTATGTTATTGGGAGTGTAGTAAGTACAAACAAGCTTTTTCCAACCCCCGTTTCTTGAGAAACATGCATTTAGATGAGCTTAAAACATGTAAAATGTGATATTGGGAATTTAGTTTGAAATTTTTGGATGTAAATAAAGTGTATAAAACTGATGAAATATGAAATATGATTAGATAAGAGCATTTGACATCTTCGTCACAATATGCTGCCTCAAGACAATAGGTTAACTTCTAGAGCCTGCACGGGCTGTTAGTTCAGCTTCTGTTGCTGTATTGGTGTGTTCCTATTTTATCGACTGTCAGCAGAGTGAGTGAGTGGTCAGTGTGGTCAATGTACATGTTTGCAACATTCACTCAACTTGATTTCATGCATTTCTTTCAGTAGTAAGAGGATTTAATGCAATGGCATCTACATGTTTTCTTTCTCCCACTTTGCAGTGTGAGTGGCTACTAGGGGATCGTCGACCTAAGCCTGTGGACTTGCAAGTTGGCCTTGACACCAGCAGTGGTATATACAGGTCCATCGTCAGTAATCCTGTGGTGCAGCTGGGCCTGTGTTCACCAAAGACTCTCCTAGGTGTGTGGAAAGATTCATGTGTTTTTTAATTATGCTGTTACATTGGGTTACTCAGTTGTGAACACAGTTTAATGGCATGCTATGATCAAGGGAAACTCCAAAGTAGGACAAGTCTCTGGCTAAGGAATAATAATAATTATCAAAATGCTCTCAGGCTCAAAGGGAAAATGTACTGACTTCTCGATTGTTTGTTGAAAAGCCGGGCTTGGATAAAAAATTTAACCCAATTAATTTCCACCATTTGTCTGATTAATTCATAGATTGGCTGCCTGAATATTTTTTTTGTTTTCCACCATCCCGTTAAGTTATTTATTTAGTTATTTATTTAAATACCACTCACCACGGTAGCCCAGTCACTATTGCATTGCGCTGCTGAGCCTGAGGTGCACGGGTTCAATCCCAGCCACGGTGGTCGGATTCCGATGGGGTAAAAACACTCGTGTACCAGGCATTTGGTGTACATCAAAGACCCACAGGGGCGTCTGCTTCAGCAGATGTTTGGTGTGTTGCAACACCACGCACCCGAGCACACGAGGGTTGGACCCTCCCACGTCGAACCGTGCGTGGCCTGTTGTGCCCGGGGAAAAAGGGATCCTGGGGGTTGAGCCAATGCTGAGGGTTTGGGCCTTCACTCGGCAGAGGCAACACACCTCTTTCGTCTCAGCTTCACGTAGACGACACTCCCGGACTGACCCATCCGGGAGAAATCGGTAGCTGCCTTTTTCTATCCTCCTCTCCACTCTTTGTCTTTCTCTCTCACTTTCAGTCTTTTCTGTCTTCTCCTTTCTTCTGTATTACTTTCTATCTTCTAGGCAGCAAGGGTTAACCCTGTGTGAGTAGCGAACCTAGGTTATGTCATATTCGGTTATAGTGGTAACGTACAGCTGGCATTTGCAGGAGCTGTTTTACAGGTCCTACAGTGCCCCCTTATAGGGCTCCATGGTGGGTGGCTGGCATTACTGCCATAAAATACACACTCACTTATGGCTAATTCCTTCCCCCCTCACTACCTGATTACTCCCTGAAGAGGAGGCGCACCAATGAAACCGTCCAGTTATTTGGACGCCAAAAAGAAACATTCCCCTGATTCCATGTAATCTATTCCCAGAAACAAGAAAAGACAGTAAGAATGATCTCGCCTTTCGTAGTTGCGAAGTCTCTGATGGAAACCCTTGGTGCAGGCTATAAAGTATTGAAGATGCCGAGCGGTGATCTCCTTCTAGAACTCCGTGAGAAGAAATAACATGAAAATCTGCCTAAGCTAGTGTCATTTGGGGACATCCCGGTGGCAGTTACACCGCACCGCACCATGAACACAATTCGAGCTGTCGTTTCCAATGATGCTCTTATGGAATTGATTGAAGCCAAACTTCTGGAGGATTGGAATGATCACAATGTGATCAATGTCAAAATAATTAAAATGAATCATGACGGAAAAGAGATCATTACCAAGCACCTAATACTTACATTTGGCTCAAGCATCCTGCCCAACACTATCGAGACAAGGTATGTAAAGGTCCGAGTCAGACCGTATGTCCCAAATCCTCTGCAATGCTTTAAGTGCCAGCGATTCGGCCACAGTTCACAGAACTGCCGAGGCCGTCAGACTTGTGCAGAATGCAGTGCTAACAAATATCTCTCTGAATCATGTAAAAACTCTCTCCACTGTGTGAACTGTGATGAGAAGCAAGCCACATACTCGCAGACCTACCCATCATAGAAAAAAAGAAAAAGGAATTGTAACAATCAAGGTAAAAGAGAATGTATCATTCAAGAAGGCACGCAGGCGGGTATTGTACCTGCCCAAGAGCAGCTTTGCTGATGTAGCACGTTGGGGGGCAGCGATACAACAGCTTCTGGCGGCTGTCCGGCCCACACACAGTGAGCCACTAATGGCGCCATCTGCCCTCGGTGGGTGGCTGCAGCTAGCACTGCTCTGCCACCCCAGCAGAAGGGGCCATCTACCTCCGTGCTGGTGGTCTCAAAGGTCTCATCCAATGTTTTGTGGCCTTCACATCAAACATTGTCTATCGCTCTTGCGCCTCGCAAGAGGCGATGAACACAACCAGCCAGACGGCACCGCCAGTGCCAAAGGAGCAGCGAGATTCTCGCGATCGCTCCAAAAAAGAAAAGCCTCACATCGCAGGGCCTGACAAGGGCTCTGTAAGTTGATTTACATTCCCTAAACACACAGCACAAACTTTTTTGTCAATGCAGAAACACAAATATTGCAGTGGAACGTTAGCGGACCTCTCCATGACCTTGGTGACGTTAAAGAGCTCCTTTGTAATTATAGTCTGAAGGTGCTGTGTGTTCAGGAAACGCATCTCAAATCAGCACACACAAACTTTCTGAGGCATTATGCAATTTTTCGCAAAGACTGCCACAATGCTACGGCCTCGTCCGGAGGCGTAGCAGTTGTAGATAAGTCTGTTGCTTGCCAGCATTTTTCTCTCCAGACACCCCTTGAGGCTGTGTCTATGCAAGCAGTTCTCTTCAATAAGTTAATAACCATCTGTAGCATTTATATACCACCTGGATTTCAGCTCGCAAAAACAGAACTTCAAAGCCTCATTAACCGGCTCCCAGAACCATACATGATCAGCGGTGATTTTAATGCCTATCGCACTCTTTGGGGCAACTCCCAGTGCGTCATGAGAGGCCGGCTAATAGAACACCTTCTAGTAAACTCCGGTGCATACCTCTTCAACAAGGAGGAGCCAACCTATTCTAATCTTTATCATAACTCGTATACATCAATAGATCTGTCGATTGGCTCTGCTTCTCATTTCTTTGACTTAGAATGGAATGTACTCGAAAATCCATTCAGTAATGACCACTTTCCAGTAACCCTAAACTTTGTTAGACAACATGACTCTCCTCCACATGCCCTTAGGTGGAAACTAGCCTCCGCCATTTGGGAACATTTTAAAGAATCAACTTTTTTATCACGAACATTTATCAGCGAATTTAGTATATACGACGCAGTAGGGCATTTTACTGATTTTATAATTGCTGCAGATGAGAAATGCATTCCACAAATGAGTGGTAGCTCATGCAAAAGACGAATATCATGGTGGAATGACAACTGCAAGGAAGTGCAAAAGAAACAATAAAGCATGGGGCGTACTACGCCAATCACCGACTGCAGAAAATCATGTTGAATTTAAACACGTCAAGTCACAGGGAAGGAGAACGCAGAGGCAGGCTAGGAGAACAAGCTGGCAGAGGTTTCTATTAAACATAAATTCTTACACGCAAGAGGCAAAGCTTTGGAAGGGTCTCAGAAGGCTAAAGGGGCAGCAAATTCACGCATTGCCCTTGGTCAATAACCAAGGGAATACCTTGGAAGACCAGGCCAACGCCCTTGGCATGCACTTCGAGCGTGTATCAAGCGGCACGAACCATTCCTTAAATACAAGCGAGTACAGGCGAAGCCGACTATATTGAACCCATTTACATCGAATTATTCTGTATATCGAACAATTTCTGGACACGGTATAGTTACAATGAGTATATATAGCAAAAATTACGCTGACATCAAACAGAAATAGCAGTGACTCCCTATATATCGAACGTCGAGTGGCAGAGAAGTGCCCCAGAAATTGGCTTTCCCTAGTGGTGGCTGGGAAACCCGTCGGCGTGGCTCCATCCAACCGCTCTCCCTACTGTGACCGCGCTGCCTCAAGCGAACCGTCGACACTCCCCTGCGAAAAATGATCCTGGCCCACCCGCAGCGCTTGCTCAGACAGCCAATCAGAAGCTCTTGTGCCCTCGTCGTGCAAGATGGTGAAAGTGCGAGTCGTCTCGCTGCTTGTCTGGTTCATTATGTGTGCACCTTGTGGGCCTTCTCTAGCAGTGTTGCCATGATGAAGCGGCAGAATTCGCCTTTCGTCATGATGCTCGAAATCATAAATCGGGTCAAACGTGGTGAGATGTCAGATGTCCCCGCAGCATGCAAGATTCTGAGGAGCACTCTCAGCACGATCTTGAAGAATAAGGGGGAGATTAGGGCTAAAGCGGCCAAACTCGCGACCCGGTGCCCCGTGGCGCCCGCCGTATACGCATGGCCATGTACAAGTGGTTCATCCGAAATATCTTCAGCCGTGCCGGCTTCCGCGTGCTCGGTGATGACTGTAAATTCTGATGAATGCGACAAAGCCGTTGCCGGTGTTGCTGAAGTTTGGAGCGAGCTGTCAGAAAATTCGGAAGCTGTTGACGAATCAGCGGTGGACGAGTTTGAGTGCAGATGATAGTGTCGCGACCACGGGAGAGGCTGAAAACGAAGACTACATTTCCGACATCGTACCGAGCACAAGTGAAAGTGGGCACAATGAGGAAAGCAACGACGGTCCTTTGCCCACTTCCTCCGAAGTGATTGGTGCATTCGCACTAGTCCGGTGCTTCTGTGCTACTGTGGAAAGTTGTGGCCTCAGCTGCTTTGACTCCTTAGACTATGTGGAGAAGTGTGTGTGTCGCAGGAAGTGAAATTACCCAAACAGAAGGAAATGCAGGACTATTTCATGCGAAACTAGGCTAGTTTCATCAATAAAGTGATTTTATAAATGGTATGTGCTTTTATGACATCCAATTATTTAGCAGGCTTGTATCGAATTTTCAGTTTATTCTCAACGGTATGCAGAGTTGCTAACTGGCCTACAAGGCTACCTTTCTAAACTTCATCTGATAATGCATGACTATGTGTGCAGTAAAGTGTTGTTGGTACGCGAACAAACCACTTAATTCTCGGCTCAATTTATATAAATGCTGTTGAGGAAAGCACTGGTTGCATGACGAAGGCAAGTACTCTTGTCGAAAACATTGGCTCCAGGCTAAGCCTTCCCTCATTCGCCGACTGCCGATTTCTTCCATGTCTTTTTCCAGTGACTCTTTTTGTTTAGACTATAATGCTCCATTTATACTTTTTAATAAACCATAAACCAATGTGTTGTGAAATGCCAGAAATGTGCTGAAGTTGTTAACACTAGCATGTGAATATACAGTCAAAGGCCATTATAATGAAGCACTTGGGATTTTCAAAATCCTTCATTTTATGGGCCCCATTGTTGTAATGATCATGCACCGTATCACTCACAGTTGAGCAAGCTGAGCCTGTTAAGCAAAAGAAGTCTTTTATTAAACATGAACTTCAGAGATACTTCGTGAAAGAAGCTGCTAATTTTCTTCTGCACACATCGTCTGATGAAATGTGTGACTGCAGTCAACCTTGTGACATAGAGGTTCATGGTGTAATAGTGCCACTTGCCAAAGTGTCCGGCCGTTCAACCTGCTGCATTTCTTTTTCCTTCAGTGAGGAGGTGAGTGTGGGAGAGGGGTTTACCATACATACTGAAAATACTTAAATTCTGGGTCTAAGTTTGAGGCACGCTGTAGTGGGAAACTCTGGATTAATTTTGACAGCCTGAGGTTCTTTTAATGTGCACCTAAATCTAATTACACGGCTGTCTCCGTATTTTGCCCCATCGAAATGGGCCCACTGTGTCCAGGATCAAACCTGCAACCTAGAGCTCAGCAGTGCAACACCATAGCCACTGGGCTACCGCAGTGGGTTGCCTAATGCCCTGTCCAGGCGTTCCCACGTGGTGATTGTTGAGACAACTGGCACTCCCTATGCAAACTGTATCTCAGTCTTGGCTGAAAAGGGCAGTGGTGCTACCACTACATGTGTTCAGTGTAAGGCAACAAACCACCCTTGCCTCAATTCCTTCGTTGTAGGGGCAAATTCGTTTGATTAATCTTTCTTGTAGATGCGTTCGCAATACGTAACCAAGATAGGAATGTGGCCAGGACATATGGATCCTTCTTTATACAGGTCCTTTCATTGTAGAGGTGTTCATCGTAGAGGCATCTGTAGGTATTCGAAAGCTATACATAAAGTGTTCGGTATTCAATTCAGTTCCGGTAATATTCCATTTGTATAAATAAGATTTGGTCTCGAAAGTTACCATACATACAACCCTAATAATAAGGTAAATCTATAAGTTATTGCTGACAGGGATAGCTACATTCATCAACACATGTTCTTGTGATGATTTGATGAATTTTATGCCGATTGTAACATGCAACTTCATGGAATGAAGGATATGTTGTGCCCTTTGACAGCTACTATATCCCTGGGGAAAAAAAGCTCACAAACACCATTTAACTTTAATGACAAAATGCGAAGCTCATGTGTCATGTAGTACTCACTGCCACATTTGAGAACTCAGCTCCAAACACATCAAAATGAAATTTGTGCATTATATCTTTACAACTGAGCAAAAGGAGCACCAAGTAAGGTGCACACAGAGCTCAAACAGTCCTCTCTAAAATGATCACTCATTTTTTGCATTTCTGATCAATATTGGAGTTGAAATGCAGGTGTGATCGCTAGACCAACATTTTTTTGCTTTACTTTTTTTTTGCATTCTAGTGAAGCAAAGAGCAGATTGGGTGAGGAAACAAATGCGAGTTAATGACATCTTAGTTGAAATCAAGAAAAAGAAGTGGGCATGGGCAGGACATGTAATGAGGAGGGAAGATAACCGATGGTCATTAAGGGTTACGGACTGGATTCCAAGGGAAGGGAAGCATAGCAGGGTGCGGCAGAAAGTTAGGTGGGCGGATTACATTAAGAAGTTTGCAGGCACGACATGGCCACAATTAGTACATGACCGGGGTTGTTGGAGAAGTATGGGAGAGGCCTCTGCCCTGCAGTGGGCGTAACCAGGCTGATGATGATGATGATGAAGCAGTTCTGAATTTCTCTGTACCTCCTATGATGTGCAAGGTAATTCACTTCTCACCAGAACTCAGCAGTAACTGAAAAAAAAAAAAAAAGAACAGCATTGACACCATAACTAGATTAGGCTGCCCAAAATGCTGCTTCTTGTGACGTCAGTGGTGGTGTTAAAACAAGCATATACAACAAACAACAGCAGTTACAGTAGACTTCCACTACTTAGACTCCAGTTAATTAGATTTTTCGGTTAATTCGATCCTGACCGAAAGTCCCAGCCAGCACCCATGCATTTATGTGGGCCCAAACTTTTGTTATTTCGATCCTAAAATTGGCCTTTGCCAGATGATTTGAACTTGACGAGTTGGCATGCATGCACCTGGCCCCTATGATGACTCCAATAGCGACTCTTTTAGTGGCAACATCTGTCTCGGTGGAGCTTAGGGGACAGTGATTGCATAAAACTCATGTAAAAAAAAAATCCTGTCAAAAACGCCTATTTTTGGCCTACCCTAGGAAGATTTTCAAGCAATAATCATAGATCACAATGTCTGATTATAGTAGTTACCCAATTCTAATGAGTGCCTTCTTTATTTTTCAAGGAAACTGGGCTGAAAATTGCCTGCTTGGTGCAATAGGATACTAAAACAAAACCGCATTCGCAACGTTCACATGCTTTACTGCAAAACACTACAGGATTCCGGCATAGCTGACTTTAGGAAAGCAGCTGCCATTGTGCAACACATATTAGACCCTTGCCATTTTTCTTGCTCAAAAAAAATATGTGTGTGCTAAATTTATGCTTTATTTGGAAGCTTTAATGCCATTTCTACGTTAGTTTTCTTTTTTGGATGCATAAAGAGTGTGCACGCATTTGATTCGGAATCATGTTAGATTTGGACAAATACCAATAAATAAATCAGTGGTGTGTTGTGGTGTTCTTTTTGCAATTTGTTTAACTCGACCGCCAGATAATTCACTCAGTTACGCTGGTCCCATCATGGTCGAATTAACGGAAGTCGACTGTAGTAACAATATCTTGAGATCGCGTGTTAAACTACAATTAATTCTAAGTATTCTCGTATTACACAGCTCTACTCGACAGAAGATACCCGACAAAACATTTTTTGCTGTGAGCCTTAAACAAAGTAGTTCATGGCTATGAGAGACTTGCAGACTTGGTTTCACAAGATGCGGGCACCCACACTGCTGCTCCTGTGCTGACATCGTGAATGTCAAGCACTGAGCGGCTAGCAGAAATAATCCTTTTTTGATGACCCAAATTGGGAGGGCGCATGCCAATTTTGAAAATTAATTTTCAAAGAAGCTACACAGCCCTCAGTGGTGCAGTTTGGTGCACACATCCACAATGCAAAGAAGAATGTACACAAAAAAAGTTTAGCTGAGATCCATACAAACACTATTATTTTTATCCTTATACCACATACATGAGGGAGTTTGTCTTGGTTTTAATACACAGAATCACCACTTGCCCTTCCCCTTTCCACATAACCTTCTGTATGTGGTATGTTTTCTTAAGGCTCATTTTTATCTACTTGTTTGCACGGTTTTAGAAAATCCCTTTTCTTGTGAAATGCAGCTTTCTTTGCTTACGAACGACTTATTTTACGCTTTTGATAATGGCAAGGGCAAGGGCAATTGTGGGCAATTTGTGGCAAGGGCAGAGTGAAAAAAGGCTTTTTCTCTAATTAGAATGGTTGCTGTATATGGTGTCACTATCATATCAAATAATGTTGCCGCAAAGCTTATTCAGATTTATTATGAAGGAGACACACAGATTCAGCATCTATACCTAGTAGTTAGTAAGACCCACAGCAGAATGCCATGTCAGAGCAAAAGTTGAGTGTGAATGATCGTAGCTTAGCTGTAAAGCCTGACACCCTTAGTGACACAGCGTGATCTATTATGCAGTTTCTTCTCATGCTTTATTTCCGCTATAACCAACATAATGTTGTCACAATTTTGCTTCAATTTTATGTTTTATCATGACGTGAAGTATTAAAAACCATTTAAAAGATTTTCAAATTTTCAAATAGCGACTATTCGAACTAGAGAACAAACTGAATAAGACAATATTCAATTCTTTATTCAAAGGTTTTCAATATTTGCACATCCCCTCGCTCTTGTCGGCACTATTCTATAGTGACACCATTTAACACTGCACCAGTATAATAGCGGTGCAGTGGCACTCAGGCAAATGCTGTGCAACAAAAAAGATTTATTGAAATGGCATAAGGTTACTATATTTCTCATACACTAGCATGGCTTTGTTTTGTTCATTTTCTTCTATTTTTTTCTGAAATAGTAGCCTACTTCTTAGTGTAAAAAAGGTGTGAATTCCTGAGCGGTGTTCTTGTAGGCTGAAGGCTTAAATACCCATCTCAAAAGTTTGATTCAAATTGCTTTCTTGCTTTACAGCCCTGCTCCAAATGCTGGAAAACCCTGGCTGTGCCTCTCGCTGGCTGAATGACTCGGACACAGCACCTATTCTAAGCCAGATCTTCCGTATCTACCATGCTGAGAAACACTCGGTGCAACTTGTGAGGCCCTTAGTGACGTGAGCATGGCTACTGAGTGTAATAATGGAATGTAACGAGGAATAAATTAATGTGCAAACAGGGATATGTAGGGAGATGTACTAAAGCAACATATATAGCAGGTAAGGATATGCCATATTTTTTCGATTATAAGGCTGTCACGATTATAAGGCGAGGGTGCAGTTGGGGGGCACACGAAAAAAAAAACTTAAAATGCACACTTACATAAAGTGATGTAGAGTACATGACGAATTATTCAGACTCTGTAGGGTTGCCCGTAATACCGAATTGGAAGCTCCCGGAATAATCAGTGCAGGTTATATATCAACTTTGCCTCACTGCTGTGAAGGCACGCCAAAGGCAAAATTCGCACTGCTTTAAAGTCACACCTCAAGGTGAAATTGGCCTACTATAACCGGCAGCCCGTCTTTAATGTTTTATTTTTCTAATTCTCAGTGCGGGCTATGTTGAAAATATTGTGCTGCCTCACCTGCCAAGGCTAATTAAAATAAGTTACTTCAATTTGTGCTGCCGTCTAAAATCTGAATTGCACGAAATGTGGTGCTGCTACTGCCATATTGAAATAGTAACTGGATCTATTAGCATCACACATAAAGTGGGGGATGACTTCGAGGGTAGGGATTCTGGGAAAAAACCTCACCTTACATTCAAATAAGTATGATTATTTCAATCTTGTGTTTTTATGATAGCGTAGAGTGCATTGAGTCTTCGCATATCTCTAAAATGGGCAATTGAAGACATGGCTTACAGATAGAAGTGACCACTAACATCAGGAAAAAGCGTGAAGAAATTTTTATTATTTATATCATCATAAATTATGGCCATCAATACAGATTGAGAGTGTTTACTACTATGCTATTCAAGGCCATTTATAAAAGTATTGATCACTGAAAGTTGCCTTTGTTTCTCTGTGCCCATCTCTTGTACTGAATTGCACTTTCTGGCACTCTATCTTACTTGCATGATTGCTAAGATGTTTGATTGTTTGCTGCAGCGTAGGCTGCAGTTGCTTGTGATGACATTTTCCGCCTTTTATGTGTAGAAAAGCTATATTTCCTGCTTTATAATAAACAATCGTGTCTAATGAGTAATGAATTACAGGAGGTAAAAAAGCTTCAGTGTATGTTAATTTTATAATGTTAGGTTCAAGTAAATATAACCGCATCAGAAAATGTGCATAGATGCACTCGGTGCATGGCAAATAGTATATTTAATAGCTTTACAGTGACATTGATCGATGCTAAACATACTCGAGTGTTGCAGACAGAATTGCATTTCAAATTGCTAATAAGCATAGAGGAACATGGGGCTGCTTACACTAAGCATTTCACCCATGGTAGCCCGCAAGCAGAAGTTTCGTGCAATTGCATGATAGTGTATACAGTGCTGCACAGGAAGTTATTGTGTGACAGAAGATTGGAACTTCTGTGAAACTTTTGACCTTTATCATTGGCAAACCTACCACATGAGTATCGCAGCACCATCAGGGTAGGGTCTTTGCCAAGAAACATGGACCCAAACCTACACGCAGCCAGGCGGAATGCTAGGGCAAAATATGTAGAGCAATATCTAGCAACCAAGGCGAACACGGCATATACGGGCGCCGCGGTGTATCCTCGGAAACGAGGAACAACAGAGCAAAAAGTTGTTGCGACAGTAATTGGCTCGGACTATAAGGAGATCACTTGCGCGTCGGTACGGGACTGTACGATAACTGAGGGAGAAGAAATGGCTGTTGCTCTAGCGGCCACGGAGAGTTACCGCGCAAACAAATCCCTTAGAATATTAACGGATTCTAAGGAAGCATGCTGTAACTACATCAATGGCAGAATTGGTCAAAAGGCGCTCCAAATCTTTCTCTGCGCTGGCCAACACGAAAGACGAGTTAGACACAACATTTTCTGGATACCGGGACACACTGAAATTGGGGGCAACCAGAGGGCCGATAGGACCGCTCGCGAGCATACTAACCGAGCGGACCTAAATGGAGATCCCGAGGACTTCATGACGGGGATCCCGACGTAGTCCGAAATACTAAATTATCATAGAGGAACGAGGGCCAAACACTCCCCGCCCCATAACATGCTTAATCAACAAGAGGCAGTTTGCTGGTGGAAGCTGCAAACAGGAACCTTCCCAAATCTACACATACTAAGCAAAATGTTCCCAAACCAATACAGGGACATATGCCCATGGTGTGGCGCAAAACCCTTCCTTTATCATATCACGTGGGAATGCAGCAAAAACAAAACATTCCACAATATCGAAAATCCGAATGCGGAGCAGTGGGAGAGTGTGCTCTCCAACCGGGGCTGGTACACCATGCCCAACGAGCAGCCTCGCTCAGTGGTGCCCTGGGAAAGGGGCGCCAACCCTGCAAGACGGGAGTCACCATCGACAAGAAGAAAATGGAAGCACTTGGTCTGACCGCTGAATGACTCTAAATTAGAGCAATAAAGTGTATCCTATCCTATCCTGTCATTCAACAACTTTACAGCCACTTACTTTTACTTGCATGAAGCTTTCTACCTCTGGGTAAACTTACCCACACGTAAGATGCTTCTTGCAAGCAGCCCCAAGTGTAAAAAATATTGCAGCTAGTTTTACTGCTTCCAACTTCATTTCTACATAGATTATTTCTTGTTTCCATCTCTCTTTCTGTTTTATTTAACTGTGTGCTCATGTATGTGGCAGAATTTTTTTGCTGATACCCCATGGCCCTATATGACCTGTCACCACTCTAAAATGAAGGAAATGATCCGTGAATACGATACAGTTATGTCATTCTTGCAGCTTATTTCAAATATACCTCAGCTGAATGACGGAACATACTATAGCAAAATAATATACCAAATGTTGCCATGGATAATGATTATGACAACGAGTGTCACAATGTTTATATACATTATTCTCAAGCAAGAAAAAGTATATCCAGGCATTGTGTGCAGCACTCGTGACCAATGTGTGCAGTAGTGATGCATTCATGATGCCAGGAGCTGCAGCCAGTGTGATGTTAGTGATGTTATTGTTGTCAAGGTAGAAGCATCTGGCAATTATTTCTGCTGTCAGCATCTCACAATAGAGCCTCTATTTGAGGAAAGCAACAACCACATAATTTTCTTTCCTTTTTGCTACGTTCTAATGTGTTCCTGATGTACGAGCTTAGCGCTAAATGTGCAGTTCTATAAAGGGCCAAAGAATTTATCTTTACACTGCTGCATAGTAGGATTCACTGTCTTATTTTTGCGAAAGCTCTACTTTTCTCTATATTGACCCAAGATACAATTGCGCTTGATGAGCAAGGGTTGTCAAAAACAGTAGTGCTGTGTGGAAGCAGATAAAATGTTTTATGAACAGCTCTGTGCAAAAGAGCAGCCGCATTCTTATTAAGGACACTGAAGTGGATTGTTAAGTTATGCTGGATCAGTAAATTACACTTCTAGAATGCCACGAACATCAGTCTTACCATGAGCAGAGTCTTAGTAAACCAAAAGAGAAATAAGCTAAAGATGGTCCTATGAATTTCTCGTGCTAGTTTCTCGTGATTTTGTGAGACAGCATCTGCTCGGAATTAGTTAATTGATATATAAGGATTACGTTGTAGTCTAAAGAATCAACGCAGTTATCTTTGAGGAATTAAACCGGCTCCAAACATGAAAAAATTTGCTTCGAAATTCGGGATGTAATATGAAATAATTCCATTTCCTCTAGTAATAAACAACCTTTTTTTCTGCCAGAAAAATGCAAATTGAGCGTTAGAATAAATTCTTTACCAGACTATTAAACTAACTCAGCATTGATAATTAGTGTCCCTTTAAATACAGTCTGTGAGACCAAACTAAACTTAATGCAATGAAAAGAGAATGGGACTTCATGTCTTTTATAAGTACAAAATTATATACATTCGCATGCGTGGTCACTGGTCAGCATCATATAGGTCTTAATGCTGTCAACACGAGGCGAGCCTTGAAATATGAATAATTGTCCTGGTGGCCTCGTCAACCTCTTTATTCTACGTAACAAATCGGTACCATAATTATTGTGTTGCAAGTGAAAGCTACTGTTCTGAAGGAGCAATCATTCAGACTAGATGTGTCCAGGGATCTGTAAAAGTTTCAAGTACAAGTAGGAGTTGTTCGAATTGGCATGCCCATGTATGTCAATATAGTTGTCCCAGTGAAGGCAGAAATTCTCAGGAGCTTAGTAACCTCATTGCATTCGTGTGTGTGTGTGTGTGTGTGTGTGTGTGTGCTTGTGTAGTTAACAAGTATTGCGCACAAAAAACAGGCCATGAAAGATGAAATGCCCAGATCACCTTAACTATGGCAGATCAACTTGAAAAATAGTGCTTAAGTTTTTCCCCAAAATTATGACAAATATATTATGTGGAAGCTTTTAAAGGGGCTTTGCAACACCTTTTGAATGTGGTAAATAAACTTGCCTAGTCACTCATTAGACTTGCTATCTTCAATATCTGAGACAATTATTATTCTGCAACTTGTTATCTTGAATATCTGAGACATTTATTATTCTGCGCATGCAGCAGGGAACATACAATTTCACTCAGAAAATGCCTGCTCATTACTTGCAACTTCATGGAATCTGTATAACTTTTTGTGCATATTCCTACACACTTTTGAAAACGATGGCCACATGCTAGGTTTCTTGTGATGTCACTTCCAAGGAGCACCTCCAGCAAAAGCAGAGAAATCTCACAACTGAGTGTGGTGGCGCCATATGGTGGCACAGAAAAACGCCGCTTTATTGACACTATGGTCTCACAAGATTGGGCAACATGATGGAAGGTCACACCACATGATATTGAGGTTATGCAGACACAAAAGCTCAGTACAATAATGGGTGTAACATGGCGGAACGGCAACTGTAGTAGCAACAGCGCAGTTTTTAGCGCAGTTCAAGCGACAAAAAATTTTAGGAATATTTGATTTCTGAACCAAATTAGGTCAGCACAGAAGCTGCGAGCTCCGTTGTATTCTTTGCAGTTGATGCAGCCATCACTCCTGGCAGAGGCATGCAGTGTTGTCACACACGTCACTGAAGCACCCAGTGAAATTTAGCCACTAGAAGCTCACACTTGTAGGATGCTGTAAGAAGTCATGAAATATCTATAAAACCAATGTGATGCACCTGAGCATTGATATACAAGCAAGGGGAGCATATATGTTGTTGTACCCTAAAGCAACATGGATCCAAGGCAATGGCAAGTGCGTGTCATCTGCAGTAACACAGCTCAAGAGAATGCTGATTTCTCTGTAGCGGAATCGTGGTGCCATCTGATACTGCGCAGCATGTTTTGCTGTGTTCTTCCATAGAGGTAACAGATGGCACCTCTGTTTTATTGCAATGACATCGTGAGCTGCCAGTCTGTAACCATGAGCCTTCATCCCTTGATATTGAGAATCATTCTCAAGAATTACCTCAGTGCTTAAGAAGAGCACTGAAGTAATTCCCAAACTTTGATGCCGAGGTGATAAAAAGCGTAACGAAAGTCTACAACACCATTCACTTCCCATGAACGACACAAAGGGGTTGGAAACAGCTACCCATTCGACCTGAAGCAGGCAGGTCTGGGCAGGCCTAGGCAGGCCAGGTGCTGCCATGCGAAGCAATGACATAAATTTCATTGCATCCGTGCAACGGAAGTCTGCAGGAGACCTCTACATAAATTGATTCTGCAGTAAAAAGGAAGAAAAGGCTGCAAGGGCGTGCAACGCCCTTGCAGCCTTTCCTTGCATGCATCAAATTAGCAGTGTTTCATTGCTAATTAACTTCATTCATACAATGTGCATTCAAAATGCTTTTTGTTAAAAAATAATTTGCGAGGAGGTGCTTTTTAATAAGAATACACTTCGCACCTTTCAAGAAAGGTGTTGCACGGCCCCATTAAAAGAAAAGCCATGCATTTTTACTGTACCAGTGGTGAATACTGCCATTCCTAGTTTTGTTATAATTGATGACAAACTAAAATCTAGTTCAGCTAGCCTACTTCCTTCATGTAGAATGTCAGTATGACTAATTAGTAGCTCTCGATGCATTATGTCTCATTATTTACACTAGTTGAATAAGTGAAAAAGAAGGAGGCCATGTAACATGGGTATAGTGCCCATTAAAAACCATCAAGTGATAGAAACAGTATGGCAAATGCTGTCTGCAGCATATCTTCTAATCTCTCTTATGTACTTTTGAGTGTTAAGAGCTATTTGTTATAATTAAGCTGCTATTTATTACTGATTACTGTGTACATTTAATGTTTACTATCTGCATTTACTTGAGTCATGTGAGAATCGACAGAATGTTCGCACAAAATGTTCGTGTAAGTCAAATGGAGAGCCCTACAAGTAGTATGTCCAGTTGAATCCTTGTTTCTGTACTTCATGTGCCCCCTGTTTTAAGGGCACCTGGTGCATAACTGCTGCTTTTTCAGGGCGGTGTAGTTGGTCTTGTATGCACCACTGCTGCCACACTGACAGTATACCATGTACTTCTTTTTTTAGTTCAGGCAGATTTCATTTTTTAAATTTCCCGCAGCAAATAACGCTGTTCCTCCTAGTTAGCCACATTTTTTAGGGCAGATGAAACTTGCTTCCAGCAGAAGTCATTGTGCCCAGGTGGCTAATAAAAAATTTACTAAATAAATTTTAATTATTCACTTTAGGGGCACATACTTGAATTGCAAAGTTGAAGCCAAGCTGTAGTGGAGACTTGTTTGCATAGGAAGAGTTGTAAAAATAGCACCACTTTCCAGATATGCAGCCTTAAAGTGTACTATGAAATATATTGGCGTTCCAGTTAAGTTTCCCAAAAACATGCATCAAGCAGCTTGGGATAATTTCAACTGGAACACCGACACATCTTTAGGGGATCTTGGGGAAGGGCGTCGCAAAAATGGGGCTGGCTTTAGGGTTTCTGCTAAACGGACATGACTTCACTACAACTTGGCTGCAATATCACAATCAAAATGTGTTTTAAATTGAATAATTAAGTAAACTACCGTATCTTTAATTAGTCATCATATTGTGTTCTGGTAATCTACCTGAACAGAGCAAATTGTGCAACATGCTCCGTGCAATTTAAAAACAGTTGTTCGAAGTAAGGAAAAACACCTCGTAGATGTGCAGAAGTCATTCATACTTTTTACTTCAAACAGCAGCTGGTAATGAGTTGATCATGTTCTTCTGGGGTTTTTTTTTTTTCACACTATGCATGAAGCACAGCACAACGTAATGGAAGAAAGATATGTGAGAGCTGTTATACCCAGAATTGAACGAATGATCTTGTGGTTTCCAGCTTAGCATTCTGAGTACTATAGCACTGCCGCTTTGCCCAAGTGAACAGATAATATACTTCATTGTGCAGTGACGTATGTTGACAGTTTTTCTGTCGGGCTCATATTGTGCACCATATTGCAGTGTTGGTTGAGTAGTAGTGCTTGCAGCACTGGGGAATATGCACTGTGGCACAGTCTTCCTTTGTTCCACTGCCATTTGCATTGTGCTGTGTGTGCCATTTGCAAAATTTGCAAGTTTGTGAAGATAATGCGTAAGAAAATATGCACCAGAAGACATACTAATTAAAGGTACCCTAAAGTGAAACACTAAATCAATTTGGACTGACATAGTATTCTTTCAAAACTACTTTCATTAATTTCATGATAACAGGTTGATTTCTATGCAGAAAATAAAGGCCAAACTTCAGGCTTTTTTTTTTTATTTCACGTCAGTCATCGGAGCAATGGCACAGATTTCAAAATATTTTTGTGTATTTGGGCCATTGTAGTGCAGTAGTTGGCTCTTTTAGAATACTGTCAACTGCCTTTATAACAAAGCACATGGAACCTCCAAAATTGCTCGTTATGCAGGTCGAGCACTGTGCCACCTGCAATAGAGAAGCCTAAGCATGTTCAGCAAAATAAAATCTTTGCTTAACACGAATTGAAGAGCTGCTTAGTAAAACGAGTTGCAAATTTTCTTATGCACGCTTGGTTCGACAGAACGTGTGACGACGGCACCGCACTCGCATTCTGCTCCACAATGAAACCGAGGAGTGACGCAAGGCACAGCTGCAGAGGCTTGAATGTCGTTATTGCCTCCCTTGTCAAAATTGGTTCTCAGCAGGCTCTTTATCACCACTGCATTCACCTCTTTCCTGTCAAGGATGGTTTCAATTATATCGTTGGTTGCCAGTTTCGAGCGTGTCATCGTGTGTATGTCATAGAGTACTACGGAGCCCAGACACTTTGCGATCATTGCTTTGCCGATTGCTGCTCTCCTTATGTGCACTGCAGCTGTGGAGAGCAGCAGTGGCGCCGCTACATGCATTTGATGTAAATTAACAAATCAGCCATCAGACACACCTAAATTCCTTCGTTGCGCAGGTAATTTTATTGTAGTAGTCGTTTCTGTAGAAGCATTCAGAGTACATGCGAAATATGTATGTGAAAGAATACACATGAAAGTTTGGCCAGGATGTTCATGCTCGTCCAATATGAAAGGGAACACTTCATCTGTCTTGAAACAGTGATTCTTGAAACTGAGAAAGTCAGATCCTCCGTCACTATTTTTTATGTTGTTCACCTGTTGAACAATCCCCGTCATGCAATTTTTTCCTCATCACGAGCATACACAAGGAAAATTACCAGCTTTGAATGTAAACTCGCTGTTCCCTTTCATGTTGGCATACCATGTATGTAGTCCTTCATTATACAGATCACTTTGTTGTAAAGGCATTTGTTGTAGACCCGTTTAACTGGACAAGGTAAGGTAGTCCATTTTACCAACAAAAATTATCTAGGCGTGATTAGGCGCTGTCAAATTGTATGATGTACAGTGAGCTAGTGTGAAAACATTAAAATGACGCTGCCACCTGTCATTCATTTTTGCATCTTTTCTTGCTTACCAATCCTCCTCTCATGGTAAGAGTGACTTTTTTGGTATTGTAAAAGGGTAATTTGCTTATGCAGCTGAACTTATTTTTTCTCTTTAGTGTCAATTTAAAGGGGTCCTGAACCACTTTTTATGGAAGCCGTGAAATGCATTTGAAGTTAAAATAGACTATTTGAGAAATACACTGCCACAAAAGGTACTTCAATGGATTCAGCAAAAGTGGATTATTGGCATTCAGAGATCGCCTATGATCCCCTTCGCGGTGCTCCCATTCCTCCTTCAATGCCTTGCACTGCGAAGGCTACGGCAGAGTGGGACATGCCCACAACATTCCACCTACTGAACGTCACTGTAGCGTGCAGTTCAAATTTGATTTTGGATGTCCACGTAGACACCACTATTCCCGGTTTTGGTGCCTACAACGCGCCAAATGCAGTTGTCTTAAGCGAGTCACAATGCGCTCAGTGAGCAGACACCCCACGGTGGGCACAGTATCTACACTACATAGCAGGCCACAGCTACATGCAACTGTAGTGCGTGGGCAGTGTTTGCATTGTGCACGACAGGGCTCGAGTGCACACTCACTCTCGTATGCTCCTGTCTGGCCATGCTACATGGTGCGGACCAGCTTTGTCCTGCACCAGCTTGACCGACAGGTGGTAGCCACATCCAACTTGCGCATTTTGAAGCACTGTCAATAGCTCAATACGAAGCGAAGTCTGCCAAGGTGTCTAGCCAGGAGCAGCCAGGAGTGAGCAGGCACTGGCAAACATGCATGTGGTCTGACCTTAAGTTTCGCATGGTTCGAGGCTAGTTGAGTGTTCACAACTGATCGAAATTAGCAAGACCCAACGGCTAAGACACCAATGAGCAGTCTGTCCAAAGCTTAGTTCCTACATGGCAGCCGAGCATGAGCAGACAATAATTGGCTTCTTCCTGAAGTACATAATTCTTATTAGACAGTTATAGTATAGCGTACGCAACTATAGCATACACTAAGCAGTACATGTTTGTTACAGTTTTAGTTGCCCTGCAATATCTTAGGATCTCAGAGGCCATATGTCGTCGTTCAGGCTACCTCCCGACTGTAGCAATAGCTGGCGCTGACATCTCGAATGTTTCGTTAGGCTTCGACTCATTTGAAACGAGAAGTGATCTCGAAAACTCCACAAGGTTATCCATAATACTCTGTCGTCGAAGCGACCTGAGACTAAATGAAAGCTGTTTACACAGTCATTTGCTATAAACGAAGTGAATTTTACAGAAGCAACGCCAAATTCAATTTGAAGCGGGCAGCTGGGACCGCCACCATGTTTTGCGCAAACTACGCAAACCACACAAAGACACTAGCGCTAAATCTGAGAAATAGCATGCGTACACTATACGCTATGAGTTGTTTAGCGTTCTGTGCAAGCGCAGTAACAGCCCGCTTTTTTATAGCGTAAACAATGGCATAGCGTACACTAAACTAAAACTGTCTATTGAAATTCGAAAACAGATTTTCACTTCAGCCTGTTTATTAAACTGTGTCAATAAATATACACAGTAACAGTAGAAAGAAGTGCACTGATCCAAACACCCTTCTTGATTGATGTCGCCTGAAAAGAGTGAGGAGTAAGCTTCTGTTGAAAGAAGAGTGATTGCGCTCCGCTTGTGAGCTCCACACACTGCACACAGCTGCAAAATTTGACTGAGGTGTTCACAACAGCTTATGCTATCTATGGGCTACATTTTTTCACCAAGCCCATGGGGTGGTTCGGGACCTTTTTAATGGTCACCTCGCAGAGGGGTCACTAACCGGGCATGTCTTGCATGTTCTGCTTGCTAATAAATGGCTCTCAGGACACCTCACATTGACTACTGCGTAGAAGCTGCATTACGGAGGTGCTTCTTAGCATTGTCCAGCAGTTTCAAAGAGTACTGTGAGGTTCTTTTCAAATGTATAGATTAAGTTGGGGGCTCACAATACCTGTTTGTAGTAATAAGGAGATCAAATAGTCACAGAATTCTGTGGATATATAGGCCTTTAGGGTAATGTTGATTTTATGGAATATGCGCTGTGCAGTGTGTAAACAGCTGCAATCATTTGCTGAGTGGCATTTAAAGGGGACATGGTACAAGAATGACAACTTTTGCTGTATAGTGTACTTGCTATGTCTGAAGTAAACTTGGAGTATTCACTTGTGGCAGTAATACAAGCGTCTCATTCGATAACTGCATACTAGTTTTTTCAGAAAGTTGTGGCTTGTGCAAGGCTCTTAAGTGGCTGTGCTTACTTGGAGACTATATTGCTTGAAAATTAAAGAAAGGCTTGCTTTATACCCTAGATTGTCTTATGGGAGCCTATTCTAGGCTACTGTGGAGTTACATTTTCTACATTTCACAGCTTATTGCAACACCACCACCACCACTCTCATTCTTCTGCTTTGGTTGAAGAAATATTCTTTTTTCTGTATACAGGCAACCACAGCTAAAAAATTTGAGTCAGCAAAGCATTACCAATGAAATTCTATACCAGAAGAAAGCCTGAAGTTAGATACTATATCTTGTGTAATATATGGAAAGAATAGTTTTAATGAATTTGGACTTTGGTGGAAAAGTGCAAAATGATAAAACCTAGTTCAAAGTATCTCAGAAATGTCCCTTTTTGTTATTAGCAATTATGTGCCTTGGGACCCTGCACTTTTTCGACGAAACTTGAGTTTTGTTAAACTTATGGTTTAATTCCAGCTTGCTATAGCACAATGCCTTCAGCATATCTGCCAATTCACAATGGTTTATGTGGGCTCACCACTATTGATGCATTACCACTGGCACTGTAGCTGAAAACAATCCAATAACTAGGAGTGTGTCCAATTCTTGTCAATTCCAGCCTTAGCATCTTGTATTTGACACTGTTACATGAGCAAAATTATAACCATGAACAACTGTTGCAGCTCTAGGAAGCCATATTGCATCACCTTTTCAGTTATTGTCCCATTGTTGCTGCAGGTGCCAGTGTTCCACATCTCACACTAACAGTGTTGTAGGAGAGTGATGTGGCAATCGCTGGCAACAACCTCGTACAGAGAATGTTCAGGACAATCCATGAGAGTGTTCAGGGTGGTGCTGGCTTCTTTTTAGTGCCTATAGCGAAGCAGTAGCATTGTCTATGGCAACCTCTTCTGTCAGCCTGTGCTCGCTTCTCACCATGTGCTACATCATGTCTTTCTAGCATGTTATATAAGCACTCGGAAACAGCTTTTCTGATAGTGGTTGACTTGCAGTGCTAGGCTTATTCCTCACTTCACAAGCACAAATTGAATGTTGTTGCTCCTACCAGAACTATGCAGATTACACTGGTTGATGAACGAATACAAATTTTGGGATTTTCAGGGCACCAATGCAGATAAAATTTAGCAAACACAACCTTGAATTGTGAAGGAACACAAAACTAAAAAATCTGAAAATATGTTTCATGTCAGAAAATAGTGATTTCTTGTACCATGACCTCACTTTTGACGCATCAGCACATCCATGATGAAACCGCAATGATCATTTTGAGACTGGAAGACCAACGGCTGCTTCTGACAGGCTCTCTGCATTGGAATGCCATTATATTATAAAAATTTCCAGTTAAAATAAATATAACTCCTGTTGAATACACTCTCACTGAGATTATTTGCGTGACTGTTAAATACAAATGATAAATCCATTGTGTGCACTAAGGAATAATAGATAATGAAATGTGTGAAATCTTAACTGAAGAAATAATATATAATAATAAATGCTGCATGATGATCTGAAATTACATTGAAACACCAGGTGAATCCAGATGGATGGTCCCTCATTAAGTTTTTCCATCGCACTTACTAAATGTTATACTGGATCTTAGAGCCGAATATTTACCATAAAAGGACCTTTTGTTTGAGAGAACATGGGTACACTCTGTTCTACAATTTCTCATGTCTTATGAAGGCTTTCTATGCAATCTTTCATTCTGCATTGATGTACAGTTTTGCTTACAAAATTCACCACTTCATTAAGTGCAACAATAAACTTGTATAGTGTGCAAACTTAAGTCTCTGTGTCCGCAAGTCTAAAGTATTGGTAGCTCTGTAGAAAATGTCTAGCGATGGTATTCATGAATAGTGGTGGGCATATTTGGATCACATGCTTGGACTCATGTTGCCAACTACAAGCAACATGTTTTGGCTGAATGTGCACATAACTCTTGGGAAACTGTCTCCTGATTTTTACTTCTCTCTTGTTGCAGTTTAGTGCAGAGCTATTTCGTTCCTGGAAAAGTTATTTTGGGTGTGTTTGCTGCTGATCTGTCTGGATATTTCAACTTTTCCAGCCAGCTTTCGTTCAGGGAGTTTCACATTAAGAATGCGCATTATTGATGTTGTAAATTAATCATGCTCAAGGCATGATTTAATTATGCATAAAGTATGTTGGTATCTTCACAGTATCTGTTACTGTTGAACTTGCCTTAAATATCCAGGTGAACAATTGTGCAGAAGCTGCCAACTTCATACAAGATGTTATGCTTTGGAAGAAGTGCTTTGTGTTGAATGTTAAGCACCTTCTTCAACTCTTGGGAACATTGTGCTGCCTGTAGGAAATTGCACTTTCTGAGTAGCAAGACATGCTTACAGAATAGTATGCTACTTCATGATATGACTTGAAAACTGAGCTTCTCACATTTATGAAGCAATTTTTGACAACTTTCAACTAATCTCAAGACGTTCAGGTATTCCTTCTGGTGACTAAACAGTAGAGTGGCTGAGAGTGACTGTATAAATAAAAATGTAAAAAAAAAGACAAGCAATGTCAAATAAAATATTATCCCAATCTTTCAATTTTGTTTACTTCTTGGATGCACTGGTAAAGCATGCTCCCACCAGCCACACATTCAGCATGTACCCGAAGCCAACCCACTCAGGTAGATACCTCGGTTTCAAAAGTCAGTTCATCCGACAGCCCACAAATGCTCAGTGGTTCGTTCGGTAGTTGAACGAGCTCTTCGCACCTGTTCTGATGCAAGCAGCCTGCAAAAGGAGCTTCGAATCATTGAAGGGGACATAACAACAAGAAACGAGTACCCCAAGCATTTTATTCGGAGGACAACCTAGTTCCTGATGAGTAATCAGCAGACTGACAGACAAACAAGCCATGGACGCTTCAGCAGCAAGACAGAAGCACACTGCTGTCTCGTATATTTGAGGTGTAAGCGAAGCCCTAGCTCATGTTTTTAAGAAACACAGTGTACAAATTGCGCATGTGCCAGCAAGCAAGCTTAAAAGTGGCTTGATGAACATGAAGGATCCTCTCCCTCAGGCACATTTTTCTACCATGGTATACAAGATTCCAGGCGCCGATTGTGAATCAGTGTATATTGGCGAAAGCGGAAATTTCTGCAGGCATCTCAAGGAGCACAAGAATGATGTTGCCAAAACCACACAGTGACGAATGCCCTCGCAGAGCATGCCAAAAAAACGGGTCATGAGATAAACAGGGACAATGTGCGTATCATGGCCACAGAGAAAAATTTGAAAACGAGGCTCAATCTCAAATCACTAATAATTCAAACGACAAATAACACAATTTCTGGCACTCTAAACCACGTGTGCTCCCGAACTTTGCATCATGTGCTGAACGCTGTTTAAGAACTTTGTGCTTAGCCGACATTTAATTGTGAACGAGTGATCCGTACGGATCCCGATGCGTCATTTTATCTTTATTTTGACCTTGGTCAGTGACCTGCTTCATTTTCTAACATTGTTTATTGTACAGTGTTACAAACGCTTGACAAGTGATATTTTAAGGCAAAATCAAGTATGGCTGGTGTTGCTGCCATAATTCAGTCATCTTATTATTGTTCTATCCTTCATTACACCAACGAAGGTTTTGTCTGAGCTAGTTGCTTCACAATTACTGTAGCGCACAGCCTAAAATTTACAAACTTCTATGTGTTATGTTGCCTCCTTCATGTCCCACATGTAACCTTTAGGCTGTGTGCCACAGTAATCAGTCATCACTCATTATTAGGCCTGGCTTGTTGGTGGCACATTCTTCTTGTGATAAAGATTCATATCCTCAATTTCAGAATAGAGACTTGTGTGGCACCCGATGTACTATACAGTTATAGTCATTAATGTAGTTTTCTATATGTCCGACATTCTTCACTGCGAGTTGGCTCTATGATAATTAATTGGGTTAGTCTTTCTATGAACAAACAAACAAATGCTGATATTGAAAAAATTTGAAGCCAGATCCTTTGCTGGAAGTGGAAATAAAGCTGGTAGGAGACAAATCTGCATTTTTCCCTTTGATTTGCTGTTGGAGGATGGAATTTTCTTACACGTGTATATACAATAAGCTTCATGTGAAAAAAAAAATTGTTTGTTTTGTAGTTTCTTTTAACAGATATGGCCTTCGCAGTAAGCACGAAGAGCTATTTATCTGTCGTGCACATATGAATAAAGATTAACTGGAAGTCTGTGTGGTATATTGCCATGTTTCTATACCAATTCTCTTAATAGGTTCAGCAAGTTAAGTCTACATGCATTTGTGGAACTCGACCAGAGTTAAGCATGTATAAAATGCTTTGTATATTCATTTATGGTGTTTGCACAGCCTTGCAAGCATGTGTCCTCTTGCACTTGTACTGTTCTTGAGCACAATAAACCTGCAGTAGCATTTTTCTGAGGCGAGGCCGATGCAGACACTATGAACAGTTATCAGGAAAGGCTGCAGTATAATAGCCCCTTTCCAGGGACTTGCACAATACCTTGTTTGCATGAGTATAACCTGGACGTATACAATTAATACTATCCAGGAAATCTAATACTATGATGCAAATACAGCTGATCCTCAATGTAATGAAGACTGTTATAAAGAGTTCTCAGATATAAGTAAATAGTTGGAAGCTCAATATAACGGACACGGATTTAATATAAAATTTGGCTGGTCATAATTTATTTGAAGTATTCTGATATAATGAAATAGAAAATGCAGGAGCATAAACAGTATCAATTTTATAGCAAAGGACATTTTTTTTCCATGTACCTCAGAATAGTATATATACTCGGGTAGCAAAAATTACAAATGCAGTGGCAACCGATTTTTCAGACGCCTGATTTTTTGAACCTGAGAGCAGGATGCAGAAGATGCTTTTAGCGGAACATTTTGCACATTACAACTAAAGTATGTGCAGTGGCTCTTCCCAAATATCACCTGTAGGCATTCAAAGCATTTCCACATCAGTGCCAAGTAGAATCTTGCATGTGCAGTAGCGCGATGTGGCACCTAGCTGCAAGCAGTGATTTCGCATTTGGTGTCCATGGCGCCTTTGTTGAAATAAAGGCACGCTGTTTATTTTTTTATTAAAATAAGAGGAAAGTTTAAGGTCATTTGTAGGCAATGTTCAAAGTGTGGGTTAATTAGGAACTTTGCAATAAATCATAATAATAAAATAAAAAATAAAAAACGAGAGTAAAGCTAGTAGCCAAGCAAACACGATGCGAAGAAACTAAAAAAAATTGACGGACTAAACTGTATTTCACATCTACATAATGAGAAGCGTTGCGCACGAGACACAAACGCACATCGAGCTGGTGGGGCTTCGGCGGCCTGAGACACCTTTTGTTTTTTTCCTATCGTGCAGTTTTGTTGCGATAGTAATTAAATGGACACCACAGGCGTATTTCTACCGTCGTCGTGATGTTCCGTATAATGGCCAAGGGCGATAACATCGTAGCCGCGCACCGTATGCTATATGTTCGAGTCAAAGCGCGAGAGGGTAAGCCGACCAGGCGGCTCAATCTCGCGCATGCAAGGGAGGAAAGCGGAGAGGACGCGCGCCGTCTTTCGTCGCGCGCAAGGCACCAGAGGGTAAGTGAGGGAGTGGGCGGAGCGTGTTCTACTCCGGCGGCTGCTGCGTATGGCCGCGCGGGCCCTATCTTGAAAACGATCTTTGGTCGCGCGCGAGGCGCCTGAAAGAGGGCGGGTCAGATTGTTTGCAGATGATTGCGTGATATACAGACAAATAATTGAGCCTTCTGATTCACTTCAGTTACAATCCGACTTAGACAAGATTAACAATTGGTGCACGCAATGGCAAATGAAAATTAATACCTCGAAAACAAAAGTCGTGACATTTACCACAAAAACTGACTCCGAACCTTGCCATTACACTCTAAACAGCATGACCGTAGAATCGGTACCTGTCATAAAATATTTAGGGATCCATTTAGCATCCGACCTTTCATGGAACATTCACATAGATACGGTCATTAACAATGCTTCTAAAACACTCGGATCTCTCAGACGCAATCTGCGTTTAGCTAATGCAGACACTAAGTTTTTAGCATACACCACATTAGTGCGCTCGCAGTTGGACTACGCCTCTTTGATTTGGAACCCGTACCTAGCATACTTAATAACAAAATTGGAGTCTCTTAAAAATAAAGCCGCTCGATTCATATCGAAGAACTACTCGCGTACGGCAAGTGTGACTGAAATAAAAAAAGCTCTCAACTTACCTCTTCTTGAAAGACGTAGAACGCTTTCGATATTGTCCTTTTTCCACAAATTATATCACAGCCACTCTTCCTTTGCCATGTCCCGTCTCACGCCAGCGCATCGCATATTCCCACGCATTGACCACCAACTCAAAGTCGAACCCATCTTTGCTCGCACTAACCTCTTCTTTGATTCGCCGCTGGTCCTAGCCATCCGTCAATGGAATCTTCTGCCTGGCACCACTGCATCTGTCATTGATTACGAAGCGTTTGTAACCAGCCTGAAACGTCACCTTGAGCTGTAACCTTCATCCTTCCCCTCTGCCCATTTTATACATGTGTGTATATATAACGCTACTCTATGTAAGAATTGAATGTTTGTTGATGATTGTTGCTATGTGTCTTTATATTTTAAGTTTTATGCGAAGCATATTAACGTAGGTTTCGGGCCTTCGCGCGACGCCCGGCGGTGGCCACCATTGACCCTGAAGTGGGGTCACGTGACATGACGTCACGTGATGACGTCACACAGGCTGCAGATGGGGCCTCATCGCGCCGTCGGTCGCCTCCCGGCGGTGGCCACCATTGACCTTCAAGTGACCTTCAAGTAGGTCACGTGACATGACGTCACGTGATGACGTCACACTGGCTGCAGATGGGGCCTCATATCGCGCCGTCGGTCGCCTCCCGGCGGTGGCCACCATTGACCCTGAAGTGAGATCACATGATGTGACCTCACGTGATGACGTCACACCGGCTGCAGATGGGGCCTCATATCGCGCCGTCGGACGTCGCCCGGCGGAGGCCTCCACGCTTCGGTTCGCGCCGTCGCGCGCGACGCGGCGGCGGCGCCACCATCGCTGCATCACGTGATATGTGACGTCACGCCAGGGATGAAGCGGCGCGCGCCCGCCGTCGCGTCAGTCTCTGTGCCCGCAACCGCGCCAGCGTCTTTGCGCCGGGCGTGTATGCGGTCAAGATGCCTCCAAACGCTAAGGATACGCTAAGGTTAAGCCCAGTGGATGCGAAGCATCCACTGGGCTTAACCTTGATAAGCCTCCAATTTTTTTCTTTTCAACATGCTGTTAATGGTCAGCGACTTATGTATACATCATAGTACTGCGTCACTTTGTACTTACTGTTGTTCCCCCCCCTATGTAATGCCTGCCTGGCCTTTAGGGTATTTGAATAAATAAATAAATAAATAAATAAATAAATAAATAAATAAACAAAGAGAGAAAGAGTAAAGTTGGTCAAGAAGATAAGGTCAATCTTGAGGCAGTAAGGGTAAAAGCAGACAAATTCAGGCTGGTACATGCAAACAAATATGCAGCCTTAGAACAGAGAGATGATGATGACATAGAGCTAATGAATGGAACTGTAACTAGGTTGGCTTCAGAGGAAGCAACTGAAGTGGGAGGCCAGGCACCAAGGCAACCAGTAGGCAACCTCTCGCAAGTAATTACTAAGCACCTAATAAAGAAACGACAAAAAATGAAAGTGTCCAACTCAAGAGATAAGATAGAATTCGCGGAACTGTCAAAACTGATCAACAAGGCGAAAGTAAGTGACATTGGAAACTATAACGTGAGAAAGAATGAAGAAGCCGTAAAATATGGACGCAACCTGAAATCAGTGAGAAAGAAACTTGGAATAGGACAAACCAAGATGAATGCACTAAAAGATAAGCAGGGTAATATCATCAGCAATCTCGAAGATATAGTAAAAGCAGCGGATTAATTCTATACTGACCTGTACAGTACCCAGAGGAGTCGGGATACCTCAATTACAAAAAGTAATGAACAGGATACAGAAACTCCTCCTATAACTAGCGATGGGGTCAGAAGAGCCCTGCAAGACATGAAACGAGGAAAAGTGGCAGGAGAAGATGGAATAACAGTCGATTTAATCAAAGATGGGGGAGACATAATGTTTGGAAAACTGGCGGCTCTTTATACGAAGTGTCTATCGACTGCAAGGATCCCAGAAAACTGGAAGAATGCAAACATTATACTAATCCACAAAAGGGGAGACGTTAAAGAATTGAAAAATTATAGGCCCATTAGCTTACTCCCAGTATTATATTGTTACGTGTAGCTGGAGCCCAATACTATATACAATTTATTTACAGGGAAGCTAACGGAAGGCCAAAATGGCGACGATATATCAAGCGGGCCCACGTCGTCTTCTTCCTCCTCAGTGCAGCCTCACTGTGGCGGCTGTTCCGTAGCATCACCCCCGGCAGTAGAAGCACCGTCCCGGATGCTTAATCTACACATCCGCGGTGAAAGGTGTCTGGTATAGCTTTAGTCTCGCCACGTGAACGATGTCACTTGCAGCCGACGATGACGCTGACAGGTCGGCGGGGATGACTTCATACGTGACATCGGTGACTTAATTTGTCGCACCACACGGTATGGGCCAGTGTAGCACGACAGCAGCTTTTCGGAAAGGCCCACACGTCGAATGGGTGACCAGAGAAGCACTAGAGAACCCGGCGTAAAGTGCACGTCGCGATGGTGGCAATCATTGAGGCGTCTCTGATGCTCCTGTGAGGCCTCGAGACGGGTGCGGGCGAGCCGGCGCGCGTGGTCGGCGTGTGCGATCGCGTTGCGGGCGTATTCAGTGGTTGAACGTGTGGCCGAGGGCAACAAAGTGTCCAAGGGCAACGCGGGTTCTCGGCCGTAAAGGAGATAAAATGTTGAATAGCCGGCGGTGTCGTGACGCGATGAATTATACGCGAACGTCACATATGGTAAGTGAAGATCCCAGTCGTGGTGGTCGGTCGCAACGTACTTTGAAAGCATGTCGGTGATGGTCCGGTTGAGGCGCTCCGTGAGGCCGTTGGTCTGTGGGTGGTAGGACGTACGACGTGCTGAACTTGTGCTTTGTCGAGCAGGAGCGGAGGATGTCCTCGACGACTGCCGACAGAAAGCTGCGGCCACGGTCAGTGAGTAATTGGCGCGGAACACCGTGCACTAAAATGATGTCATAGAGCAGAAAGTCAGCAACTTCAGTAGCACAACTTGTCGGAAGGGCTCTGGTGATTGCGTACCGCGTAGCATAATCAGTAGCGACGGAGACTCATTTATTTCCGGAGCCCGAGAGAGGAAACTGTCCAAGAAGGTCTAGACCAACACGGAAAAAGGGTTCCGGTGGGATGTCGATCGGCTGGAGACATCCAGCTGGAGGTGTGGAGGGCTTCTTCCGGCGCTGACAGGGCTCACAAGCGGCAAAGTAGCGCCGCACGGAGCGGGCGAGACCCGGCCAAAAGAATCGACGGCGTACACGATCGTATGTGCGCGAGACGCCCAAGTGTCCAGCCAAGGGTGCGTCGTGAAGTTGTTGGAGGACAGTCGAACGCAGGTGTGATGGAATTACGAGCAGAAGGTCAAGGCCGTGTGGATCGAGATTGCGGCGGTATAATGTCCCCATCCTTAAGGAGAAACATCCGGAGAGAGGCGTCGCCAGGCGTTGACTCCAGATGGTCGGTGAGGGCTCGTAATGAAGGATCGCGGCGTTGCTCGTTGCCGATTTCAAGCAACTGGGACAGAGAAAACGCAAGCGATGGCGTCCGCATCAGCCTGTTCGTCGACGGGGTAGCGGGACAAACAATCGGCATCCTGGTGCAAGCGTCCCGTCTTATATACCACGGAGAAGGTATATTCTTGCAGGCATAACGCCAAGTGAGCGAGTCGTCCCGTGGGGTCCTTGAGCGAGGATAGCCAGCAGAGCGCGTGGTGATCAGTGATGGCACAGAAGGGGCGTCCGTACAAGTATGGACGAAACTTCGCAAAAGCCCACACAAGAGCGAGGCACTCGCGCTCTGTGATTGAATAATTGCGCTCAGCGGGTGATAGAAGTCGGCTGGCATAGGCTATAACGCGATCATGTCCACGCTGGCGTTGTGCTAACACTGCTGCTATGCCGTGACCACTGGCATCAGTATGCCGGACCAGTGGCATCAGGAAGGGATACTCTATAATGGATCACATCCATGTCATCAATCAGGTTATCGAGAAATACGCAGAGTACAATAAGCCTCTCTATATGGCTTTCATAGATTACGAAAAGGCATTTGATTCAGTAGAGATACCAGCAGTCATAGAGGCATTACCTAATCAAGGAGTAGAGAACGCTTACGTAAATACCTTGGAAAATATCTACAGAGGTTCTACAGCTACCTTAATTCTACATAAGAAAAGCAGGAAGATGCCTATAAAGAAAGGGGTCAAATATGGAGACACAGTCTCTCCAATGCTATTCACTGCGTGCTCAGAAGTATTCAAGCTATTAACCTGGGAAGGCTTAGGGGTATCGACGGTGAATATCTCAGCAGCCTTCGGTTTGCCGATGGCATATTCAGCAACAATGCAGACGAGTTACAACAAATGATTGACGACCTTAACAGAGAGAGTGTACGAGTTGGGTTGAAGATTAGTATTGTTACGTTTCGCCTACGACGCGCGGTATAGCCGGCGCGGATGGGTCTGTTACGTTTCGCCTACGACGCGCGGCATAGCCAGCGCGGATGCAACGGACGCCGGGGCTCCGTTCAAAACGGCGGACATTTTGGCCCGTTCTGCGCTGCCGCAACGCCTCCCCGCCAAGCGCGTCCAGGCATGTTTCAATGCCACGTGTCTTCGTGTGTGCGTGTGTGTGTGTGTGCGTGTTGGTGCCCACGCTTGTCAAAGCGCGGCAGCCGGGGAGAGGAGCTCCCCCAACTGTGAAGCGAGGAGGTCTGACCGGCGCCGGCCCGGCGGATGCGTCACCTACTCGTCTCAACGTGCCCGAGCGGCGCCGTCACGTGCGCCCCATCTAGAGCCGTTCCTTCTTGCCCTCAACTCCGAGAGTATAAAAGCAGCTGCCCCCGGACGCCAAGAAGAGAGGCTCCGATTTCTTCCGTTGAGTAACGTGCTCTCCCGTCTCTCCACTTCGGTCGATCTGACCGGCCGCTCTTTTGCGATGCTAGAATAAACAAGTTGTTCTGTTAGCAGTCGACTCATCCTTTGCCAGCACCTTCGGATGCTTCCAGTTGTGCCCCAGGCCGCCAGGCCAACGCTACCCTTAGGGCTTGCGACCCATTTGCAACAGTATGCAGAAGACAAAGATAATGATAAATAGCCGGGCAAAGGAACAAGAGTTCTAGGTTGCCAGTTGGCCTCTAGAGTCTGTGAAGGAATACGTTTACCTAGGTTAATTAATCACAGTGAACCCTAATCATGAGAAGGAAATTCACAGAAGAATAAAAAAGGGTTGGATCACATACGGCATATACATTGCCAGCTCCTGACTGGAAGCGTACCATTATCATTGAAAAGGAACGTCTACAATCAGTGCATTTTACCAGTGCTAACATATGGGGCAGAGACTTGGAGACTGACGAAGAAGCTTGAGAACAAGTTAAGGACAACGCAAAGAGCGATGGAATGAAGATTGCTAGGCATAACGTTAAAGGGAAGCTGAAACGGTTTTCAATTTCCATGAATTGCTGGGATTGAAGAACAGACCTAATAACTTACGGTTCCGAAATTTTTTTCTTCGTTTTGTTAACATAAGGGGCGGAAATCGCTTTCTAAATCACCCCCGCGGACACGCCCCCATCGCTTCCCGGAGCGCCGGGTGAGGTGGTTGCCAAAGGAGAGAACCGGCGAGAGTGACGTCACTCGCGGGGACCGAGCTGCCGGACCGGCGTGCTGGCATGTGCTGGCATGCCTCTTACCGTCCTGCGCTTTACTGAACGACGCTACGAGAGATTTGCCGCCGCCGCCGCCGCTCACGTTTGTTTTCTTTTGCGATTTTCGTAAACTGTTCTTTCCTTCTGTGCTGCGTGAGTGCCTACAGCCAAGGGAGCCCAACATGCCCTCGTTCTGTGCAGAATTCGGCTGCGCGAACACAGGCGGGCGAGACGATGTGGTGTTTCACAGGTTCCCGAAGGACAAGAAGCTTGCAGCGCAGTGCGGTGAGGAGAGATAAGTTCGTGCCGACGAAATCAACTGTGCTGTGCTCGGACCATTTCCGCGATAGCCGGATAGCCTTACGACAAATTCGGAAACGCGTTGTTGCTAGCGTTGCTATACTCCGTTTCATACATCAGGTGCAATGCTGTGGAGGCTTGAGATACTTCTTGCAGTGGCTGCGTTCGCACTTAGAAAAAGTTCGATGTTTCTTGACCCGATTTTTGAGAAAATTTTTCATATATAAGCTCAGTTCTGAATGAAAAAAAAAGAATTTACCCATAGAAACAATCCGTGTACTTATACGGCTGCTAACACTTCTTTTAAATCAGTTTTCTTTTCGGCATTTTTTAATTGCAGCCCGTCGCGGCAGCTTCACGTGCATGCTCGCGCGAGCAAACGCCGCTGGCACGCTGCGAAGCATAGACGGAAACGCGCGCAGTAATAAATTTTGGTGACCGGACTTCGTGCGTAGCTTCCACAGCGTTGTACCTGAGGTATGAAATGGAGTATAGGCTTGCCTAGTGACATTCGACGTACGGTTGCAGTTATCGCGTTTACCACACGGCGGTGCTAAAACTGCCTAATATCTTTATGTCAACACTAGCATGGAGCACGCATACCGATTCTTGATTGGGCCACAATCGCAAAGTCGTCGAACCATAGTATGGATATTGCACATATAATACCTCTGGCCATCTCTGGATGTGTATGATAAGCAACTTCCATGACTGTACCTCGCAGCACTGCATGTGCGCGCTTTGAAACGTGGCACTTATGTTCGCGATCGTGTATCAACGCTCAAAAAACCACAGGACTTTAGACAAGCAGCGGCAAGGTGCTTGACATCGCGGAATTGCACCCGTGTTTACGATCTAATGAGAAGTTAGTGCTTCGGCATTCTTCCAGCAGCAAGTTCCCACTGACACTTTAGCGCATTTTTTCTCCCGTCATTGGAACGTGCAGCTACATGAAAAAAAAAAAAAACAACATGCGTACCAGCTAAGATTTCCAACGCGCGAGAAGGTGCACACATCGCTCTCGCTTTTGGCACACTCAACATCGTCGTTGCCGCCGTTGCCGCCATCTTTTACCGTATCGGCTGTCGGTTCGAACATGTACGGCGAAAATACAAGCTGTCCGAGACAGCGAGAACGTTCCATAATGCTTACAACTCAGCTATGAAGCCAGAACAGAACAGCGTACTACGCTCTGAAACGGCGGCGCCGACCAGCGACTGCCGCGAATGACGTCACAGCGGCCCCGACCAATCACGGGCAACAGCGGCGTTCGCGCGATACCCTGAGGCGCTGGTGCGTGCTTTCATGAAAAAACAGCCGCTTGCGCTTGTTTCCGCCCTTTTTGAACCAGATATTCGTGTTCAGGGGACTCAAAACTGTAGAATGCCGCAGAGAACTCATTTTTTTCGAAAAGTGTTTCAGCTTCCCTTTAAGAGACAAAAAGAGAGCAGTTTAGATCAGAGAGCAAACAGGTATAGACGATATTCTAATTGACATAAAGAGGAAAAAATGGGGCTGGGCAGATCATGCAATGCGCCGGCTAGATAACCGTTGGACCATTAGGGTTACAGAATGGGTACCAAGAGAAAGAAAACGCAATGGAGGACGACAAACGACTAGGTGGAGCGATGAAATTAGGAAATTCGCGGGCAGTAGTTGGAATCGGTTGGGGCAGGACATTCGTCCTGCAGTGGACATAAAACAAGCTGATGATATATATATATATATATAGATTCTGATTTCTAGTGAATCCAGCTTGGCCTCGTTTCCGTTACTGAGAGTATTATACAGTGATCCCCAACTATCATGCAGTAAGAGTTAAACAAAGAGCAGTTGCGTTACTCCAGAAATCCTAGTACATGTTGTTCCCAGTACAGTAACTATTTTGTTACTGAGATTTAATTTGGTAATTTCAATTAATTAACTCGAGAAGAACTGTCCTAATTTTCAAAGTGTCAATGAGGCATTTGCAGGCACCCCGAAATGACATCTAACTGCGGTGTTTTCAGCGACGTACTAATATAATTGCATACAATTTTTTCTGACTAGCAAAGAAACCTCCCGAAGTATGAAAAATATCACGTGAGTGTGCTACCACCCGCATCATAAAGCAGTGCCCTGAAATAAGCTGATTAAAAGCAACTGCATTACCTGTCGTAAAACTGAAGAGACAGCCCATCAACTTGATAAGGGTATGGAAGGAGCACCAACAGCAGGTTTCGTGGCTTCGCAGCTGTTCCTTCCTCTAATTTCTATGTCACGCTTACTATCTGTCTCTCAAGGCCGATTAATCACATTGATAACAAAAGCTCCTTGATAGCGCTGCCGAAGCGCCGCTCTGACAACGCACGAAATGCGAAAAGCAATGTAATATAGACATATATAGAATAGTTCAAAACCCCGGCTTTGCTCGCACCGCATCGAAAGAGTGCGCGCGAAGCTAAATTCGTGCCAGAAACTTGCTTCGGACCAAAGCCAAATTAAAGTGACCGTTTTATTTTTCATGAAAGTGTATACGTGCTGCAAAAACAGGTTCGTGTCAAAAAATAAAAGCGAATAAAATAAACTGACCTCAAAGCGACCAACGTGTTGAGAAAAGGCAAAACCAATGCGTTCAAGAAACTAAATAACCACTCCTAAATGAGCCGAACTGGCAATCAGGACGTCTGCACAAAAAGAAAGAAAAAAACACAAAAAAGGGAAAGAAACATCAGATTTCAGTGTGCTCTTATTATCTATGAATTCGTAAGCTCGGTTGAACACCAGCCTAGAGAACGTGTTCGAATAGGTCTTCTTTTGCAGTTACGCAGTACTGTGTCCGTTTTATCACAACTTCAATGAATTTCTTGATGACCGACGCCGGAATTCTACGGCAGACATCCATTATTCTTGCCTTGAACTAATCTGACGTCCGTCTCGATCATGTAAGCACTATCTTTCACATAACCCCAAATAAAGAAATTGAGTACAGAGAGGTCAGGTGACCTAGCCGGCCGATTTACAGGCCCATGCCTTCCCATTTATTGCGTATGGAAGGTCGTATCTAGCTAGTTTCGTGCGCGGCTGCTGCTGTGTGCGGATGCCCCATCTTGCTGATACCACAAAAGTGGAAGACGTGACAGTGGTACTTCGCTGAGAAACTCATCCACCACTCCTTCAAGGATTTCGTTAACGTAACGCTATCCACTCAGTGTGTGATCGAAGAGGATGGGACCAATTATAGCACCAGCATAAATTCCAAACCACACATTGAGCGATCACTGGTACTGGTGCCAATTGCGCTTTACCCAGTGTAGATTGGAGTCCCTCCAATAGTGTGCATTATGCAAATTTACCTGGGCGTTTCTGCAAAAATTGGCTTCATCTGTGCACATGATGTTGCTCAAAAAGTGCGGGGACTCGCCGGCTTTTGTGAGGACCCAATTCGAGAAATCTAGACGATCTTAGAGGTCCCTATCATTGGCGCTGGTTAAGATGGTACGGATGAAAATCCATCATTTAGAATCCTTCAAACTGGTGACTTGGAAATTGGTACCTGGGCGGCCACATCCCGCACGCTAGCATGAGAGTTTGCGGCCATCAATGTTAGAACATCAGTGCGTATAGGCTCGGACTCAAAAATGGAGTCCGCCGCCGCTGTTTCTTGAAGCTGCCGGTTTGTCACAGGTTTTCATAATTTCTGATGATAGTCCATGCATTTGGTCTACCGCCCCACTTCCATGACTGATATATATTTGCGGCCTTCCTCTTGTTGCCATTTCCAGATCCCAAGGTAAGGATAATTTTTACCTTCTGCTCATTAGAGAAAGACATGGCGACTGGGACGAAACAAAACGCACCTTTAGAACTTTGCACTGACGCTGTCAATTTGCTTTTCTGGTGATAGGTTTTGTGGGGGAAAAGATCTGTGCACTTTATCTGCACTAAGACAGCAGCTATCACAACTTGTTTCCAACTAACCCCAAATGCGACGTTTTACTTCTGCCGGGGCGCAGCAGGTAAGGCACTAGCTTGATCACGATGTTTTTCTTTATTTCGTTCTGGATAACTCAGAGGGAGCCTGTTCAAGGGCACTGCTTTATGATGCGGGTGGGAGCACAGTCATGTGGGGTTCTCCACATTTCGTGTGGTTTATTTATCAGTCGGAAAAGATTAGTACGCAATTAGTACGCCGCTGAAAATACCGCAGTTAGATGACCTTTGGCTGTGCCTTCAAATGCCTCATTGACACTTTGATAATTAGGATAGTATGTCTCGAGTTAGAAAATAATTACAATTACATAATTAAATCTGAGTAATGAAAAAATGGCTGGCAGCTACTCCACTGTGCTGTAAACAATATGCCTTAGGTTTTCTTCGAGTAATGCATAGCTCTATTTTCTTAATCTTGGTGCATGATAGTTAATTGGGACACCATGTATATATGTATATACCATGATAGGTAGCGAGGCACTGGAAGTGGTAAAAAAATACATCTACTTAGGACAGGTAGTGACCGCAGCTCCGGATCATGAGACTGAAATAATCAGAAGAATAAGTATGGGCTGGGGTGCGTTTGGCAGGCATTCTCAGATCATGAACAGCAGGTTGCAATTATCCCTCAAGAGAAAAGTGTATAACAGCTGTGTCTTACCAGTACTCACGTACGGGGCAGAAACTTGGAGGCTTACGAAAAGGGTTCTACTTAAATTGAGGACGACGCAACGAGCTATGGAAAGAAGAATGATAGGTGTAACGTTAAGGTATAAGAAAAGAGTAGATTGGGTGAGGGAACAAACGCGAGTTAATGACATCTTAGTTAGTGTTGACATCCTAATAAGTGTTGTAAATTATTAGAATGTAATTAGAATTAATTACAATTAAATACAATTAGAATGTAATTGTGGCTTTGATAAAACCTGGGAAATGCCCACATGATCTCTCACATTATCGGCCAATAGCCTTGGCAAGCTGTGTCGGTAAAGTGATGGAGCGGATGGTACTGAGCAGACTGGAATGGCTACTCGAGAAAAGTGGTGGACTTCCTGATTTCATCAATGGATTCAGAAGAGGCCGATCATCCATTGACGGTGTGATCGACCTAGTATCTTCTGTTCAACAGGAAAAGAGACGCCGTCGTCTGGTATGCGCAATATTTCTGGATATCAAAAGTGCCTACGACAACGTCTTCCACCATTCGATTCTTCAGGCGCTTGAGGATATTGGTGTTGGTGGCCGGATGTACGCATGGCTGCAGAGTTACCTCAGTGGCCGCACCATTTTCATGTCCACTTCGGATGGCGAGACTGATAGACATGACGTTCGCAGGGGTGTTCCGCAGGGTGGTGTCCTTAGCCCAATATTGTTCAATATCATACTGGTGGGCCTTGCAGACGAGCTACCTGAAACAGCGCGTATCAGTACGTACGCGGATGATATCTGTATTTGGTCATCTGGGGTCACACGTCCACAAGTGCGTGCAAGGCTCCAACGCGCGGCTACCATAACGGCGAAGTACTTGCGCCGTAGAGGCCTGCAACTCTCAGCAACTAAGTGTGCAGTCATGGCATTCACGCGCAAATCAATGTCACATTATCCAATCGTTGTCGATGGAACGGCGCTCCCTTTAGTCACCCACCGGAGATATCTCGGCGTGATAATAGACCGCAGTCTTTCTTGGACCAAACATGTTACTGCGCTTAGGGCTAAACTGACCAACTTCATACACGTTCTTCGTGTAGTATCAGGACTGAGATGGGGCCCCTCTGAGCGAAGTTTGCTCCAAGTGTACCAGGCACTTTTTGTGGGCTACATACGCTACAGCATGCCTGTGTTATCTAACACGGGGTCATCTTGTATACGCACGCTGGAGAACCTTCAGGCACAAGCACTACGGATATGTCTTGGCTTGCCACGCTGCACGTCAACTAAGGGCACAATAGCGGAAGCACGGGCTTGTCCTATCGACATATACGTCTTGTGAACCTGTGCGAACCTATCTTCACCTGCTAACCAGACACTCACACCATCCACTGTCAACACTTCCAAGCACCAACCTTGACTGCTTTTTCTAAAGATATTGCATATCACGCAAGCATTGTACCTGCAAGATTCCAGGCCACCGACATCCCCACGACACCTCCATGGACATTGCCAAGACCACTAGTGAGGCTTCAGATACCCGGAATTAGGAAGAAATCTCACGTTTGCTCCATTGGCTTGAAGCAGCTCACCCTGTCCCATATATTTACATTATATAGTGGGACTGTACAAGTATATACCGATGGTTCGGTCACGCCATCTGCCACAACGGCCGCATTTGTCATCCCACAACTTGGAATTACTCAACGATTTCGATTAGACCACAAATCGACATCTACGGCTGCGGAACTTGCGGGAATACGGGAGGCTGTCCGTTTTATGAGAACGCAGACACCCCATAAATGGACGCTATTGTGCGATGCCAAATCTGCGCTACAGGCGCTAAAATACTTTTTAAAGAAAGGACCATACTATCTGCTCGTGCTGGAAATCGTCGAACTTTATCACAGTGCCGAGTTAAGTGGCCACGTGATCACCTTTCAATGGGTGCCTAGCCATTGTGGTGTTTTTGGTAATGAACTCGCTGACAGTGAGGCAAGATCGGCCTCCTCCATACCCGAACACGGCCAAACATTGGCCAAATTGCGTAAGGTGGGGGACAAGGTGGGCCGTATGGTCCGCCGGGTTTCAAACAAGCGCGGGGGGTTACGATGCAAAGACGCCTTGCGGCTGGCGCATGCATTTGTAACCAGTCGAGTCCTATGCTCGGCTCCATACCTCCACCTACGCAAATTTGAGGAGAATGCACTCGAAGTCATTCTCCGTAAAATTTACAAACGTGCCCTCGACCTCCCGGTCAGTACCTCCAACCAGCGCCGCCTGGGCATGGGGATGGTGAACACCTTTAAGGAGCTGCGAGAGGCACACTTGATGAACCAATACGCGACCATGGGTCCACTGTTAAGAGAGGTCGATTTTGGTGGTGCGCTTTGGTGAGGGGCGTATGTGCACAAATTCAGATTTGGACGGGGAGCACTGAAGGCCGCATCGAAGGGCATAGTTATCTACGATGTCCGCCGCTTGCTGCAGGTTGGCCTCCATTTCTCCTACCGAGCCGTGTTTAGCCCAGATGGTGATGTCGTTGGCATAAAGCGCGTGCTGGATGCCATTGACCCTCGCCAGCTGAGCAGGAAGTCTCATGATTGCCAAATTGAATAGGGAGGGCGAGAGGACCGCTCCCTGCGGGGTCCCTCGCGTGCCTAATTCGCATGGGCCGTGTTCGCTGTCCTGAATCCGAATGAATGATTGTCGGTCAGTGAGAAATTGCCTAATGTGGTTAAAGGTGTTTCGGCCGCAAACCGTTTGGGAAAGATGTGTTAGAATAATTTCATGGGTCACATTGTCGAAGGCCCCCTTCAAATCCAAAGCGAGTACTACTTTGCCATTGAGGGGATGACATTGAGGAGGGACAGCCTGTCGCGCACCATCGTCTCCATTAATTTTCCCACACAAGAAGTAAGGGAGATGGGGCGGAGGTTGTCTGTGTTGATGGCTTTACCAGCTTTGGGACTGAAGGTGACCAGAGCGGTCTTCCAATTAATTGGGAGGGGTGTTTCCCCGATCCAAATGGAGTTGATGTAAGCGAGGATCGAGTGTGGAGTTGGCAGAGTCGGGAAGGTTGGCAAGTAATTTAACTATGATTTTATCCCGTCCCAGTGCCGTTCCTCGCTTCATTTTTGCTAGGCCCGCCTTCAGGTCGGTTAGTCCATCTCCGCGTTCTCGGAACCTGCATACGAGTACACGGGCCCTCGGGGGTCCTGCTGAGTACAGAGGTATTGATCTCGGAGTTTGCATGCCAATTTTGAAGTGTCTCCATCGATGCAGTGAATGGCTCGTTGGAGATGTTTTTGTGTTTCTGCTAAAGTTTGGGTGGGGTCGATTAGGGCGCGGAGGGGGGCGCTGCGAGCAGCCGAGGAGTGCGGACGCGTTTCACATGCGCTCCGCAGTTTTTGGGCTTTTTGATCGACCCATCCAAATCGACGGGACCACCGAAAATTTGATTGGAATCGACACGTACAGCGACGCGGACCACGCGGAAACCACTTTCAAGCCGGTGGGTCCCATATTTTTTGGATTTCTACGGACTTGAAGTTTTCCCACGTGGCCGACCAGAGCTAGGCCTATTAGGCCTAGCACGGCAGCGGGGCTCTGCGGCCCTCCCGACCTTGGCCAACGGCAGAGGAGCCTGGAGCGATGCCCCGAATACTCAACCCCAGCTCAGGACAAACACCGCTACGAGATCCGACGAATCTCATGGCCGAAAACCACGAACTCATGGACGAAGACTACCAAGACGCGGCCGGGGAGACCCGTGACCACGGACCAGCGGCGGCCACTCAAAGCCTGAAAAGCAACACCCCAGAGGCCACAACGTCACAAGTAAGTCGAAATCTCGACGAGGACGCGGAATGGAAGATAGCCATTTCCAAGCGGCAGAAGAAACACCAACGCGGCAGCCAAGCAGAATCTTTGGCGGGAACAGGGCTAGGGAACGGAAATTCCCTAGGCTCGGCGAAGAGCACAGGTGGCACGCCAGCTGCACCGAAACAAGGAGAGGGGGAAGGAGCGCCGAGGAGAAGGCTGCCTCCGCTACCCAAGGACGACTTAAAAATAGTCCTGAGGCCAAAGGGACCAGCAGTGAAGAACCTGCAGACGCACCAAGTGGCGTGGGCGGTGGTTGCAGCCACCGGACATGGATGCAAGGCAGAAGACCTTATTATCCGACTGCGCACAGGTTCCAACATCATTATTATAAGCACTGACAACGAAAGCGCTGCTCAACAAATTAGACGCATTACGCAGATGAAGTTTGGAGAGCACAGCTACGACATCAACGCACACGCGGCGGCGCCGGAGGGAACGCTGCGAGGGGTAATCCACGGGGTGGATCCGGGAACCCCTGCCAAAGAACTCGAGGCAAACCTACGAACCCGAACGCAAGGTGTGAAGATTTTGGCGGCAAGAATGCTAGGCCGGTCGAGCACTGCCGTCATCACCTTCGATGGCCCCATATCCTCCCCAAACAAGTTCTGTACTATGGGGGATAAATGTGGTGCTATCCCTACAGACCAACGAGACAGATCTGCTATATCTGCTGTCAGCAGCGACACCGATCAGACGTCTGCCCGACTCCCGGGATCAAGACCTGCAGGCAGTGTGGCCAAAAGGATCCAGAGGAACAACATCAATGCACACCCAAGTGCCTGCTGTGTGGGGACCCCACGCAACCGGCACAAAGGACTGCAAGCAACGTTTAAAGACAACAAGCGAACTACGATGGGGACCCAAGGGTCAGCAACAACGCGGCCGCAGCCGAAGCAGAGGCGGAGCGCGGCGCCCACGCTGGTTCCGGAACGAAGACCAAGAGCAGCGAGGCGACTACCGGAGCGAGTCGAGGAGCCGCAGCCGGGGGCGCAGTGGCAGCCGAGACCAGGGCCGGAGCCGGGAGCGGGACGAGTCCTACCCACCCCTGGGCGGCCCGCAGGCCTGGGCGCAGCCGAAGCAACCACACAAGAAAAGCGGCGGAGTTAAGGTGAGCTGGGGAGCCGGCCCTCCCAAGACGCTTTTTGCTCCGCACAACAGTAACATACAAACAGAAAACGAACAAAAGCTTACTGCCGAAATTAATAATCTTAAGAGGGAACAGGAGCAGACCCGTGAAGAAAACAGGCCGCTCAAAAAACAAATAAGTGAACTAATAGCAGAAATGCAAGAGATGCGAAAGGCAGGTTTTTCGCCTGTCAGGACACCCTCACCCCCGCAGCAGAGCGTAGGAAGCTTACAGACTAACGAAGGAGGATCCTCCCCAACAGACGATTTGAAAACAATGATACAGCGAATGCAACAGCAAATGCAGCAGTTAAATCAAAAGATAGCCATGCAAGATCACAACTTTCGAAATTGTGTAAAGAATCAAACCACACAGAGAACTGTAAATGACGCCAGAGACCGACTCTACAATGAGCGCAGATTTGGATCAGAATCCCATGGAACGAACGCAAACTCTAATACATCGACATGGCAGGACAACACCAACTAGAGATATGGCAATGGAACTGCAGGGGCTACAAGCGCAGACAAGGGCACCTACAGCAGTTCATTAGCACTAGAGGAACCCCACCAGATCTCATACTTTTACAAGAGACAAACTGTATTCCAGCCCTGAGAAGATATACTTGCCAGGAGAACGGACGAACATCTACTCTCATTAGCAACAAAATCACCACCATTGCACATAAAGAATTCGTGGATACACAGCTCGAACACATAGTAACCAAGAGGAAGCGGAAAGCTAAAAGTACCTTCATAGTTAATCTATACAGCCCACCTAAAAATAAGGGAGACTTCATTAAACTCTTTACAGAAGCAAAAAAGCTAGCGGGACAAAACACCCTGATAATAGCCGGGGATTTTAACGCAAAACGCCCGCAATGGGGCAGCAGAGTTGAAGACAAAAAGGGACGCAGCATCTGTACAGCAGCAGAAAACATAGGCTGCGAACTACTCACAGATGAGGGCCACCCTACTAGACAGGGGAATAGTGTGGGTGGACACATGTCCCGACCTAACTTTTGTCAGGGGCGCCAAGCAAGTGGAATGGGAAAACTTGCAAGAAAATCTGGGAAGCGATCACTACATCATTAGGATCAGCACGGAAGCAGAAAGCATCAAGAGGAAAATTGGTAAGGCAACCCTAACAGACTGGGATGCCTTCCGTATCCACTGCAAACAGCTAAAAGGGGATATAACTTCAGTAGAAGAATGGAGCCAACAACTCAAGCAAATCAGGGATCTCTACACCAAAGAGGTAGATCGAACAGAACAAACGCCGGAAGTGGACAAGCGACTCCTTAGACTATGGGAGGCACGACGGGGCCTAACCAAGCGCTGGAAGCGCCAAAAACTAAATCGGAAACTAAAGAAGAAAATTGCTCAAATAACACAGCAAGCGGAGGAATATGCAATGCAGCTAGCGAGACAGGGGTGGCAACAGTTTAGTATCTCACTGAATGGCACCCTCAGCACAGCTAGAACGTGGCAGATCCTCAGAACGCTAATGGACCCAAGCAAAGGCAAAACAGAAAGCAGCAAATCTATTCAGACTAATTCACCAATATGAAGGGGCCGACGACCAGCTACTCCAAGCAGTTCGAGACAAATGCTATGGGACAGACTCGGTGGAAGGCTATCAAGGCGACTACCAAGGAGAGAAGAACCCCACAACAGACCGGCCCATCACAAGGGAAGAAGTTGTCCAAGCCATACGTGCAACCACGAAGAACACGGCGGCAGGGGCGGACAAGATTAGCAACTCGCTAATACGAAACCTAAGTGAAGAAGCAATAGACCAACTCACCCTCTACCTCAACACATTATGGGAAGAAGGAACAGTCCCAGCGGAGTGGAAACACGCCGTGGTGGTCATGATTCCCAAGCCCGACAAGAAACTCCAAATTGAAAACCTCAGACCAATCTCGCTCACATCGTGCCTCGGCAAGCTGTTTGAGAGAATTGTGACCCGACGAATCCAAACGCACCTAGGAGACGGAGGATGGTACCCCAACACCATGTTCGGCTTCCGGGCAAACCTATCCACCCAAGACATCTTGCTACAACTAAAAGAAGAGGTACTTGAAACAATGCCGAAAAACGGGGAGAACGTCGTCATGGCCATTGATATCAAAGGGGCCTTTGATAACGTATCTCACGCCGCCATTATGGAAGGACTCAACACTACCAATTGCGGGAAGAAAGTACACGACTACGTCAGAAGCTTCCTCACAGATAGAACAGCGACAATAGGCCTCGGAGACCTGCGGAGTGACACCTTTCAAACGCCATGCAAGGGCACTCCGCAGGGCTCGGTAATTTCGCCGATACTCTTTAATATCGCCATGGTCAACCTTGCGAAGAAGCTCAACGAAGTCCAGGGAATCAGTCATGCCATGTATGCAGATGACATAACCATCTGGACCACCGAAGGATCTCTAGGGGACAAGCAAGAAGCGCTACAGAAAGCCGCCGCTTGCATCGAGGAATATACGCAGCAAAGAGGCCTCAGATGCTCCACGGAGAAGTCTGAGCTTCTCAGAGTGGGAAGGCACCCAACAGATGCCCCACTCGAAGTACAACTCAAAGGCCAAAACATTCCGGAACGGAAAATGATCAGGATCCTCGGTATGTGGCTGCAAGGCAGCCGGAGGTGCAGCCACACCCTCTGCCTGCTGAGTAGAGCTGCGGAACAAGTGGGCCGCATGATCAGCAGAGTTGCGCACAAGAGCTACGGCATGAAAGAGGAAGACACCCTCAGGCTGGTCAACAGCCTGGTGGTCAGTTGGGTCCCATACTCCCTGCCGTACCATGTAACCATCAAAGCCGAAAGAGAACAAGCCGAAGCAATCCTTCGGAAGGCATACAAAACAGCCCTTCATCTCCCAAGAAACACATCCACTGACAAGCTGATGCAACTGGGAATCAGCAACACGTTTGAAGAACTAAAAGAATGCCAGCTCAAGGCACAAGCGCGAAGGCTCAGTAACACAACAACAGGAAAGGCGCTCCTGACAAAGTTGGGTTGGGAAATAGAACAACAGCAAAGTAGTAGGGCAACAATACCGGACCTGCTAAGGAAGAAACTACGCATACAACCTGTCCCCCGCAATATGGACCCCAATCTCCATACTAGCAGGAGACAGGCTAGGGCAGAATTCTATGAAAAAACGATGGGGCAGAGAGACAACACAGTCTACACAGATGCTTCCATCTATCCAAAAGAACACAGGAAACACGCAGTAGCGGTAGTAGCTAATAATCAAAGCAAACTAATTACGAGTCTCACGGCAACGGTATCAGACATAACCGAAGCAGAGGAAATAGCTGTCGCACTGGCAGCAGAGGAAGGATACAGGATAGGAAAATCCCTCAACATCCTAACAGACTCACAAGAGGCGTGCCGAAACTATATCAGGGGTAGAATAAGCAGCACGGCGCCCCGCTCTATGAAGGACAACCTACACACAACATAATCTGGATACCAAGCCACGCAGGGATTCAGGGCAATGAAGGGGCGGACAGCTTAGCTCGAGGCTTAACCATCCGAGCGGGCACCTCCGTCCCCCCGGGAGAGCCTCAGATTACTTGCGGGGACAGTTATTCAGAGCTGCTAAACCTATATAGAGGGCTAAGATTCTAATACCCCCCACCACACAAAGCGTTGACGAAGGAGGAAGCCGCAGGATGGCGTAGACTGCAGACGGGTTCCTTTCCAAATCTTTACATACTAAGCAGGATGTTCCCCACACAATATTGCGCCGTATGCCCGTGGTGCGGAGCAAAGCCAACACTATATCACATCACATGGGAATGCGAGAGAAACAAGACATTCCACAAACATACAACACCAAGTGCGGCGCAATGGGAGAGCCGGCTCACCAGCTGCGAGCTAGGGGTCCAAAGGGCCCTCATAGCACACGCAAGCGAGGTGGCCCGACTCAGTGGTGCCCTGGACTAGGGGCCCACCCAAGGCTGAAGAGGACCCAAAGTTTTCAAGAATGAAGGCTTAGTCCTCAATCCGCTAATATCTTAAAGAACCAATAAAGTTTTCCATTCCATAGGGCGCGGAAGAGACGCCATGTACTCCGGCTGGACATTTGTCGCGCGGCCGTGTTGCATCGGTCCACCCAGTTAGAGTCAGCAAGTTGGGCCGCGTACTCTGCCGCTCATTGGGTGAGCTCAGCGATGCGAATTTTGAGTTTCCGATTGTGTTTCTGCCGGCGCCATCGGCGGACAAGGCTGTACCGGGCCTCCCAGAGGTGAAGGAGGTGGTTGTCCACCTCCGGGGTCGCCTGTGAGAGTTGAATTTGGGTTTCCGTGGAGCGAAGGGTGGAAACCAATTGCTGGGACCAGTCGTGGTACCCTTGCTCCTGAATGGGGGTCGAGTTGGTGTATGTTTGTCGGAATTTGGTCCAATCGGGTAATTTTGCCTGTGCGAAAGGTCTTGCCAGTGGATGGATGAGAATAGTTGTATTGAGTATGCAGTGGTCGCTACCGAGGGTTTCCTCGGTGTTGACCCAGTCTACATATTGAATGTTTTTGGTGAGGGTAAGGTCCGGACACGTGCCCCGGAGTTACCCACGCGAGTTTGGTGGGCAGGGTCGGTGTGAAGAGTAAGGCCCAGCGTGGACATAAGTTCCGCCAGCTTACGTCCACGTTTCTCTTCACGCGCGTATCCCCAAAGTGTGCTGGGGGCGTTGAAATCGCCCACGATCACCAGGGGATCCCTGCCCGCAGCCTTTAAGGCGTGGCTAAAAAGGTCTGCGAAAGTGATGTTGGCTAATCTAAGGGAACAATAAATGTTGAGAACGTGTAGTGCATGCTGGGTCCTGTTTTCGTAGCGGAAGGAGGGTCACCATCACGTACGAGAATTCTGTTTTGAGGTCAAGGTCAACGAAGCTGGCCGTGTAATTTTTATGCACGCAGATACAGGAGAGGGGGTCCTGCTGAAACGTGGTGTAATTTGTAAGTGTGGCGCTGCTCCCTGGCTCCTGGAGGGCTACTACAGCAGGAAGGTGCTCGAATGTTGTGAGGAAAAATCGTAGGTTGGCCCGCTTTGCGTGGGCCTTGAAACCTCGACAGTTCCACTGGGCAATTAGGATGGGGATGGCCAATTTGGATCGGGGGAATTTCCTGAGTTTAGGGGTGCCCGCCATGATCGGTAAGATTGGTAGGGTTTTGCGAAGACGATGTTCCAGCGCCAGCATTCACGGGGAGGGGAGCATCCTCCATTCCGGAGAGTGAGCAACTGTCTTCGTCATCGAAATCGAGTTGTCGTAGAAACATTTTGGGGTACCGGCCGGACACGTCTTTAATTGGGCCGGCTCGCCGGGTGGTGCGAGAGGTTTGCGCGATTGGTTGAGTTATGAGAGAGGGAATCGTTCTGTCAATTTGGCGATCGCGGCATTCATGGCCGCGGAGATTTGGGTTTCAAGAGCACTAATCCGGCTGTCCATACGGGCCTCGAGAGCGGCTACCGCGCTAGGTGCCTCCGCCGGCGCTTCTGTCTCGCTTTCCATTACTTCTATTGCGGTTGCGTCAATTTTGCTTCGAGTGCTGTAAAGCGAGATATAAGAAGGAAGAAGAAGCATGTGCTTGCTGCGGTAAAGCTAGGGAAACTACGGAGAAATGTTTATTAGAATGTGAGGACGTCTACCCAGCGGTCGATTTAGGCACCACTGGCTTCCTTGAAGCCCTTGGGTTGATAGGAATCAGTGGTAAAGCAAACATGTCCGCAATAGACATTAGTAAGAGGCGACTGGAGGATTGGTGGAAGAAAAGTATGGAAACGACAAAAGACGGAGACGTACAAAAGCACAGTTCGCAATAGGGGATCAGAAAATTTGGGCGTGGTAGTTCAGAGTGTTTTTTTTTTCTCTTTTTTGATTGTTTAACCTAGGTAGGATATTAGGCAGTACAGTAGCAAGAGCTTGGTGGCGCAACCCACCGCCCCGTTCCAAAGGGGACGCTCATAATATCCCTCCATCCATCGGCTCCTCCGGGGGGGGGGGGGGGGGGGGGGGGGGGGGCTGGCTAGCCGGTCTCGGTGACGTCCGCAGCTCAAGATGGCGGTGTTTTTTCTTGGCCGCCGTTTTGATCTTGCCGCCCTTTTGCGCGGCCATCTTAGAGTTGCGGAACTTTGCAGTGCACTCGCGGAAGTTCGTGGCGTGTCCACCACCGCACACTGAACACTTGGGCACGCATTCGTGAGGGGCCCGCACCCCCTCCTCGAGTGGGATCTGTTGCCCGCACAGGCCGCAAGTGTCCTGTCTCAGGTTTGGGCATGCGTCCATCCTATGGCCGACAGCACCGCACTTGCCGCAGTCCGGGGTTGTACGGTAGCAGGGTTGCGTGGACGGGCACCACCATGTTGTCATAGTGAAGAAAACGCGGTTTGTCCTTTCCGACGAAGGTAACACGCGCTTTGTTCCATGTGCCAAATTTTCTCACTTCAACAATGGTGCCTGCTCTCCGACGCACCTTTTGCTGAAGTGTCTCCGTCGCGTCCGAGTTGCACACCACAATGACACTGTGGCAAACGTTTCCGCCATCTTGCCGTAGGTATCCGTAGAGCGGGACCGCTCCGCGTTCGGTGTTGACAGAAAAATTTCTGATCACTGGTCTGCCGTCTAGAGGTCCGGGGTGTGAATCACAATCAAATTTTGAAATTTTGTTCTCTCGAAGGGAGGATCGATGCGGTCTCTGCCCGCTCGGACCCGAGGTAAGCCGTGAAAGCGGTCCCGTAGCGATTCTCGGAAAAGGCTTCGTGCAAGGAACTATGCTCACGTGGCTTTACAATGATCACGTAGTCGTCCGGGTTGGGTTTTAGTAGCGAGCGAGGCTGCCACTTCGTGAAGACCTTGCCCTTGCTTCCCGCAGCGCGCGGGAAGCAAGGGCAAGGTCTTCACGAAGGTCTGCCGGCCGGGTTGCCGGAGGCCGGGGCGGCGGCGAGCGGCCGCGTTGAGGAGAGCTTGGCTTCGAATATTCGAAGGAATCGCAGAATTGGGCTCCTCGGTCATCGGAACCGTCGTCCAGGACATCGCGTCCGGTTCGTAGCCACGCTGGGTCAGCGTAGAGACGGCCATGTTGCCTCGAGAAACAGTCCCACGCCGCCGAGCATCGGCGTCGCCGTCAGGCTGGACGGCGTCGCCCACGTGGCGGGGTGAAAAACCGCTCTAAAATTGCTGAAAATCGGCCCACCTGGTTGAAATCGGTGTCCACGTGCGCCGGGTGATTTGCTTGATCAGATGGTAACAAATTTGGTGGGGTACCGTGAAGTTATCCGTGGCTCCGGCCGACGATTGGCGGAGCCGATGCGCAGCACGTCTGAAGCGAACGCTCCGGTTTCGCTCGAAGCGCAATTGCTATAACCTGCAGTGGGACAGTGAAATGCACAGCTCTCTGCCTTTGTTCTGTTGCTCGAAGTGGCGATAGCGCACTGGGCCAACGGTTGTAACGATGTTTGTGTCGCGGTGTTGTGTCGAAGCCCTGACGAGAAAGCGAAGGCATCGTAAACGTTGAAAGAACATGTTTTGACCGTTTGGACTTCGGTTTGTCAAGTGTGTTAGGTTGGCGCTGTAGCCTTACGTACTTTATGAAACTTCAGAATAGGAAAAAGAAAGCACTACTGATACAAGACATAGACAGTTGTACTTCTAGTGGCTTGACAATCAAATTTTATTGAGGGCTTCATTATGCATTGCTCGTTTATGTGCTCATTGAAATGTGTGTTTTAGGACTTCGAGAACACAAACTTACTTGTGGTAGGAGAGGTTGCTACTTTATGGCTGTAGTCTAGTGTCGCAAAATGGGTAAGTGCAAAGCCACGCCATAACGCTTCAGCAGCGGCCCGTCAATATAATATATAATGAAGCATACTCGCAGGAGGCCACACGCGTCCTAGCTAGCACTGCAGCAGATGGGCTTAAAAGTACTTGAAGACGTATCCGACGTAGCCTTTCGAAAGAGCGAGAGAGTTCGCAAGTGCATGTCGTCTGCGAGAAAAGTATCACGTTCGCAGCGAGCAGGCGTCGTAGCAGACGACACTGGTAGCATTCCTCTCAAGGGCGCAACACTTTCTCACAATACAAATTTTTATTTCCATAAATAGTTGATGAGTATATTTATATACGTACATACACGGTTGTTATTGCTATTGTAAAAATAAATAAATTATTATTCTCTGGTGTTAAATCAGGAACAGAATCGCACAAGAATGCATACACTGGTGTGCCCTGGTGATAAACCTGGTTATACTAACTCTATGCTAAATTCCCAATGGCTACAACGCCACGGCACGAGCGCGCCTCGACAGAGCAGAGCGGCCGAAAGGGAAAACCTGCTGCAGCGTTAGCGCACAGGTGTTGCATGAGGGGACAGGGCATCGCCACGACGCCGAATAACCTTCGCTCTTGGAAGCCTGTGTTATACACGCGTTCCTTGTCCGCGCAAGCTCTCGCAGCTGCGTTCTAATTGCGCCTTGATTCAAGGCAGTGCTCAATGATTTTGAGCGTACGCGACGGAATTGGCAGACTGTGCGCCGTCGTCACGTGGCCGGCATGTATACATAAAAGAACCGGTGCAGGTTTGGAAACAGCAGGTGGTTATTGTTTCGGAATCGTATTCACACTCCGGGAGTTACCGCTGGTTCTTTGCAGTACAAAAACGATGGACTAGCTCCATCAGTAATGAACCTCTGGGCGCGCCTACGTTGGCGCTCGGTCTGCACTTCAGCTGGTGAAGCACAAGCACCATAAGAATAAAAACATGTGACGAGGTGTTTCATGGCCGAGGTGGCGAGAAATGTGATGACCAACGCTGTCGTATAGGCAAGTGCTAAAAATTTTATACGGGTGTCATATGCGGGGTACTTTCAATTGCGATCTAGCCTGATCGGGATCAGATCTCGATCGTGTTTGCCTCTTTTGCTGTTAAGAATAAACTTTCCTCAAACCCAATTGCTCCCCTGGAGGTGATCTAACAGGACTGTACGTGGTACGCGCACTGAAGCGCGCTCACTTGTGTGCGTGTCGTGTGGCTGCTCGTACATGCACTGAAGCGCACTCACTAGTTTGTGCGCGTGTCGTCTGGCTGCTCGCCCTTCCCTACGTAACACGCGTACGGACACGGAGACGCGTACGCTCGCATAGAGGGACGGGTATCCCGTGCTCCGTGTGATTGGGCCTTCCGGCCTTCCACACAGAGTATAGGGGATAGGCCAAATCAAAACGTGCCAAGCGTCTCAACGTGCTTGGTTGCCCACGAGGAGCTCATACCTTGATTGAAGGACTGCTGCTGTGGCGTTCGATTATTGGACATCATGATTTTGCATTCACAACTCATGAGAAGTGCTTAGATGATCTCAGGTTTTTTTTTTTCTAGTAACGAATAAACTGTTACCATTTTTCTTTGTGCCTATGTGTGAATACTTTTCGTCGTTTGCAGTTCTTTATTTCATTCCAAGTTCATTGCGATGGTACGGTATGTATACAGGCTTCTATACACCATATTGATGTATACCAACGCAAAAGCAGACACAGAACACAAGAAGAAGCGACAAGGACAAGCGCTGTCTTGTCCTTAACGCTTCTTGTGTTCTGTCTGCTTTTGTGCTGGTTTTATCAATATGGAATATCAACTGGCCCGGTCTCACACCTTGCTTCTATATATCATGTTTCCAGGTTCATGCACGTGCATAGTTGTATACTTGGAGCCTTTAACCACGCCTCTCATGATGTAAGCTGTGAAATGAAAATTGCATGGGGAGATAGCTTTTCCTCCACATACATTAATGCGAAAGCATTGCGACCACCGCGCGATGCCTGAATTAAGATGACTCAGTCGCCTTAATTTAACTTCGCCTTAATTAGCACCAAAGGTCGTGGGTTCGAGTACCTTAACACCAAAAGTCGATGGTTTGAGTTTCTTAATTAACTGTACCTTAATTAACACCAAAGGTCGTGGGTTCCACTCCCACCAGAGGTTGAGGGTTCGTAGCCTTTTTGGACCATCGTATAGTCACGCCAACGCCGGATTTTCCGCCTCATGAGCCATATAATGCTTTCGCATTAATACTTCAATTTACCGCGGAAACACGGAGCCAGCGACAAACTTCCTGCAGTTATATTAACTCTATGACCTCCCGCCCTTGAGAACACGCGGATGGATGGATGGAAGGTAGGAGCGTCCCCTTTGAAACGGGGTGATGGCAGTTGCCACCATGCTCAGCTTTTTATTTTTGTTTAAAGGGAAGCTGAAATACTTTTCGAAAAAAAAAAAAAGAGTTCTCTGCGGCATTCTACAGTTAGTCCATTGAACACGAATATCTCGTTTAAAAAGGGCGGAAACAAACGCAAGCGGCTGTTTTTTGCACAGCGCGATTTCGCACATCAGAAAGCGATTTCCGCCCCTTATATTAACAAAACGAAGAAAAAAATTTCAGAACCGTAAATTAATAGGTCTGGTCTTCCCAACCCCAGCAATTCATGGAATTTGAAAACCCTTTCAGCTTCCCTTTAACTGTGTTGTAAGTTCTTAAAATTCGCCATTTTCTTTAAATACGTCTTCCTACACTTTAACCTTATCACCTCTCTGCATTTGAGCCACCAATCCTGCAATCGCTTTTTGCTAATTTCCATCGCATATTTATTTACATGACTGTTGTTATCTCTGAACCCTAGGGCCTCAGGAAGCGTGACTGTGGCCGCATCGACATCGGGATGGATACCATCACATTGTAATATGAGGTGTTCTGTTGTTTCTACAGATTTACCACACACAGTATACATGCGTCTTCTTCTTCGATAAAATTTCTTTTTATAGCTCTGCGTTCTAAGACATCCTGACCTAGCTTGAAAGAGTAGGGCACTGCCTCTTGAGTTATCATAAAACGCTTCCTTCCTGATCTGCTTTTTCCAGTATCGATATACTTCAACACTATGCTTCTTTTCCATTGAATTTATCCAATTCTTACCTTCCGCGTTTTTAACCTGTCGTTTAATGCTCTGTCTTTCTCTGTCCTCGTGTCTGGCATATACTTACTGGTTAGCTTCCTAGTTCTTTTCCGCCATTGTGAGTCAATGCCCTTTCTGTATAGGTAGTTAAATACCTTAGCTGCCCACCTGTTATCGTCCAATTTTCTCAGGCGTTTTTCGTATAGGATTTTACTCTGAGCTTCCCGTGCTTCGAACGATGCCCAGCCCATATCCCCCTGCACTGCCTCGTTTGTGGTTTTCCATGGGAACCTAGTGCTAATCTTCCAACAGATCTCCGATTTACTTCTAGTCCCGACTGAAATTCTGCCCTTAAGCACAGGACCGCACTCCCGAAAGTGAGCCCCGGTACCATTATTCCTTTCCAAATACCTCTTAGTACTTCATACCTGTTGCACACCCACAATGCCCTAATTTTCATTATCCCGGCATCTCTTCGCCCTTTTCTGTGAGAGACTGTTCGTGCATTTCCGTGTACATCTGCCCTTTGTTTATCCATACCCCGAGATATTTGTATTCGGCCACTCGGGGTATTTCATGGCCTTGTATTGTAAGCTCCTGATCAGTTGTATCGTTGAAAAACATCCCACCGGACTTAGCGGCACTAAAACTGAAACCTAAATTGCCTCCTTCGTCTCCACAGTAATTAACCAGAGTTTGCAAATCTTCCTGGCTATCTGCTAACAGTACAATATCGTCCGCATACATTAAACCCGGTAGTCGTTGCTCAACAACCTTTCCGCCTAATCTGTACGACAGATTATACCCTAGATTGCTCCCTTGTAACTTTCTTTCCATACTTATCATATAAAGCATGAACAGCAGCGGTGATAGAGGACAACCTTGTCTTAATCCTTTGTGTACTTCGACAGTTGTCGTACTTTTAATTCCTTCGCATGTTATTTCAACATTATTTTCTCGATATATTTCCTGTAGAAAATCAATTACCTCATGACCGATACCTTCATCTTTTAATATGTTCCACAGGAGTTTTCTGTTCACGTTGTTGTATGCACCGCTTTTGTCCAGGAAGGGTAAATACAGAGGTATATTTTACGCCTTAGCTGCAGTGTCTCCTTCATCTCCACAGTAATTAACCAGAGTTTGCAAATCTTCCTGGCTATCTGCTAACAGTACAATATCGTCCGGGTACATTCGTTGCTCAACAACCTTTCCGCCTAATGTACGACAGATTATACCCTAGATTGCTTCCTTGTAGCCTTCTTTCCATACTTATATCAGAAGTTCAGAGAGTTCAGAAGCTGGCGCCTCTGGCGGTCAGAGTGTGAAACGCAGCGGCAAAAGGGTAGTAAAAGCGGCTCTACACACGCTGGTTCATCTCTCTATAGCTGTAGGTGCACGTGTTTTGTGTGGCTTTGTGGTAAAACTAAAACAGCCGCTAGAGACCGGGCTACACCGGTCCTCATTAAAGGTACTGTATATAATACCTTTGGTAGCATATACAGTAACTCTAGTCCTCATCGGGCTACATCGGGTAACACATGGGGTAACAGAATATAATATACCTTGGTATATGGATAAACGAAGGCAATAGATATATGGAAACACAGGAAAAAACAATTACAGTGAAGGGGAAGAGAAATGCTGCCATAACGAAGCACAGAGCGCTATGAGGAGGTACGAGGTCCTCCGAGGTATGTGGAAACGTGTAATAGTTCCAGGACTTTTGGAAATGCGGTTGTTTGCTTTAAATCAGGGGTACAATCAGGACTCGATGGGAACCAAAGGTCAGTGGGTCGCCTCGCATTGGGCACTCACGGGAAGACTACAAATGAAGCTGTGCAGGGTGATATGGGCTGGACTAGTTTTGAAGTGAGGGAAGCTCGCAGTGAAATTGAGTATGAAGAACGCCTGAGGAATATGGAAGAAAGTAAATGGGTTAGGAGAGTGTTCAGGTATCTGTACAGGGAAAACATTGATTCACAGTGGAGGAAAAGAACTAGGAAGCTTACCAGCAAGTATGGGGCCTGTAGGGTGGGCAACACAGCAACAAAGAAGGTCAAGCGGATAGTCAGAGAGGCTGAAATAATCTCATGGCTGGCGGCAATGGAAAAGAAACCTGCCATGAGTAACTACTTAAGAGGAAAAAAACGAAATCAGGAAAGAAACAATTTATGATAACTCAAAGGGAAGCTCTTTACTTTTCGAAGCGAGATCGGGATGCCTTAGAACAGCGAGATATAAGAAGGGAGAAGAAGCATGTGCTTGCTGCGGTAAAGCTTGGGAAACTATGGAGCATGTTTTATTAGAATGTGAAGACGTCTATGACGTCTACCCAGCGGTTGATTCAGGCACCACTGGCCTCCTTGAAGCCCTTGGGTTCAGCGAGAGCAGTGGAAAAGTAAACATGTCCGTAGTAGGGATTAGTAAGAGACGATTGAAGTATTGGTGGAAGAAAAGTAGGAAAACGACAAAAAACGGAGACGTACAAAAGCACAGTTTGCAATAGGGAATCAGAAAATTCGAGTGTGGTAGTTCGTAGTGTTTTTTTTCCTTCTTTTTTATCGTTTAACCTAGGTAGGACATTAAGCAGTATAATAGCGAGAGCTTGGTGACGCAACCCACCGCCCTGTTCCAAAGGAGACGCTCATAACATCCATCCACTCATTTATCTTTAGTCCTTCTGTAATCTTTCTATGACAAACAGTAAGCTCCGTCAAAAATGGCCGCTGTCGCTAGTGCCCTCGCCGAGCCTTCTTCGGGCTTTTGCTTTGAAAATTGTCGCAGGTGAAGTGAAAATGAATATTCAAAGATACCAGCCTAATTAGAAGACATTTATGGCAAATGCAGTGCCGGAACATACTGTGTAAATTGAGAATGTAGCTGAAATTACTTGTTTCAGCTACATTGCAATTACCATGATTCGACATATTTCCTTCAGAAATTGTTTATGTTATGCTCTCTTTCCTATTTTCTTTTTCTGTGGTATGCGATGTATCTTCGAATGTTGTGTGCTTACATGAGAAAAAGAAAGACGCTTTTCTAAACTTGTGCGCGATGCCCTTGCAAATTTTGATCTTTTCAGGAATGCCTTCCTGCAATCGCAAGGGCTGCCGATGCCCAAGGCAACAAAGACCGGTACAACCATTGCTGGTATAGTGTTCAAGGTAATGCATATATATTCTTAACATCGTCCTGTGACCACTATTACGCGCGATGCAACTGACGTCGCGGTTTTATTTTGTTCAGGACGGGGTAATCCTGGGAGCCGACACTCGTGCCACTGCTGGAGGGTTTGTGGCGGACAAGAACTGCGACAAGATTCATTACCTTGCTCCAAATATCTAGTATGGTTTGTTTGGACTATTATCTACCGCGACAAGTTATCTTAACGTGGTTGTGATAATGAGGTGCTCCGATTTGCACATGTGAGCAGTGCTATTTTACGTCGAAGGTTACCCACAATGTCTTATACGGGTGTCACACGGCGCACGTTTCACCATGATCAAGCCCGATTCGGATCGACTTTCTCGGTCGTGTTGGCTCCTTTGCGCAAAATGCGCGAGAGAGCCAATTGCAGTCGAGAATTTTGATCCGGATCGGCCCCGATCGCGATCAGAAGGCTACGTGTGACACCGGTATTACTCAGTACCAGTTGTATTTATTGTTTGCTTGCGTAGCACATAATTATTTGACAGTTGCATCATTGTATTGTAGGTCAGATAAATATTTCATTGGGTTTTGGCACCTTCCAGTAGGTCATGGCTTTTGGATGAATGATAATTGTCATGGTAAAGCACATCTATTGGCTCTCCATAGCTGCATTACTTTAATTGATTTGGTTTGCTTTGCTTTGCTTAGCACTAGGCACTATAATGCATGAAAAAGCTCTTCTTGGTTTGAGGTGTGCATGCTGAATGAAAGCTCCATGAAGGTACCTAGGAATATATTTTTTTCTGTTCAGTATCCTAATTACTCTGCAGTAATCAGTTCTAATTTTCAAAAATAATGAAGCCCTTTAAATTTAAGTTGCTAATGTTTGTTTATTTCCTATGTCATAAGTAAAGATGATGAGATGATGTGCTACCATTCTCTATTATTTATCTATGAAAGAAAAATAGTTATATTTTTTATACTACTGAAATGTGATGCTAACTTTACAAAGTTATGAATTATTCATTTAGTTCACCTGCACCTTTTGAACTATTTCTTGGGGCACTTTGGCTCTGCAACTCATTTCAACAGTGGATCTGGCCTTGCTTGCACAGTCATCATGCATACTGCATTCTAAGTAGTTTCTTGTTCTCAAAAGGCCAAATGCATCAAAATTTTGGACCATGTTAAAGCTGAAGATAGAGTTGATATAGATCAACCTCCCTGCAAACTTCTGCAATTGAAATATGAGTGGGTGCATCATGAAAATCTATCAGAAATTGATGTTTTTGGTAACCAAAACTCAAGGGAATACCGCAGTTACCATCCGCTGGAAATGATACACGATGTAGAACATTGTGAACCAGCACACCAACTGAGCATGACCTCCGATTGGGCACCACTCACAGCACGCTAAAAATCCGAGGTCATGCTCTGGATTATGCATCACTTGTAACCACCAGTCCCCCTGTCATCTGCTAATGTGATATAATCATTACCAGCCCTGAACTTTTCCTATGCTTACTTCAATTGTATATACTACTCATTTATAATCAATTTAGCCATATTGAAAATTGGTTGTGCTTGGCCTTTAAATAGTCCCTGTAACCACCAGTTGACACAACACACTTCATTGTCAATTTAGGCAAAAAAAAAAACCTTAACACAAAGAGTGCCATGGAAATGATCGAGTCTGTGAAACTACATAAGTCTACCTCAGAAACCACATCCACCAACTCTGCTGACCGTGCCACCCTGAACAACGCAACCACAACAGTCACCTCTGGAACACTCAGAACACAGACAGTGGAAAGTGAAATGAGCCACTGGATGCACACTATTCTAAAAACGAAATCAACGGCAGTTCAGACAGACACAACCGTTACAGACAACACAAAATTCACTACGGAAGTGTTTGCACAGACACCCACATACCTGCCTGCACACACACAAACTCAAACAGAAACAGAGCTGGAATTTAGTGAGGCATGTGGGAAAAAACCTGCCAAACAGAAACATACCCCATGAAGATCTCGCCGCCAAAAGCCTAATAAATGACAACCATTGAATGTTAATAACCCTTCTCTGCCGTGAAGCACCGAATTCCTACAGTCTAAAAAACTTACCAAAAAACATGCTAGCGACACCTTCCATCTCAAAACATACACAGACTGTACACAGAACAATATAATTCCTAAAGGACTAACACTGAAGGCTATACCAGCTCTAGGCGCACTTCCACCACACCATCATGAAAACTGGCAAACAACATTATACAATGTTTCACTCTCGCTTTTGAATATCCTCAAGGACCACTGTGAAGGAACAACTGGAAAGCTTTTGCCACAAACTTCAGAACATAGCTCTGATGAAAAATTTAGAGCATTACCACAAAAAACAGTCTAGAAAGTTGGTTCAGAAACAGAGAAAAAAAGTGAACTTAATCGAAAAACAACCTTCCATGCAAACAGCCACCTCACGCCAGCAAGAGAGAACTCGAATGTAGAGACACGGAGACGTGGCTGAAGTCTCCGCAAAATTAAACCAGTCTACAGTTGTAGACGTTTCAAACACATTAAATAGAGAAGAAATAGGCGTGCTTAGTAGGGGCCAAAATTTTTGTCCCACGAACAATATAATTAAATGAATTGCAGCTTCACAAGGACCTTCTAGAATTTTCCTGGCGAATGCTTAGCAGGCATGTTTTCGCAGGCAACAATGCACCAGACACCAGGACGACACCATTTAGAGCCCAGCCCATTTGGACTGCTGAACCGGAACAAGCCATAGAACTTGACCTATATCTGAAAACTGTCACTAAGGAAATTATAAGCCAATCCAAGACAGCTAAGCGACCTAAATACATAACTGACTCAGAGTCATATGATCTCAAATCTTATGGCGTTTTTCACTGGTCGATTCGGAGCAGGATTTCTTGCTCCGCGGCAACGAATCCGAATTTCACTGGTCGATCTGGAGCGGGTTCGCGCGTTCCACTGGTCGTTTCGGATCAACTCGCTCCGCGCTGGATCGCTCTCACTTGCTCCGCCGCCGAGGTGCGGATTCGGGCGAAAATAGCTCGCGTCACTTCCGTCTTCAAGTGAAATCGGTACCCGGTTGGTACGCACAACATTGTGTTGCTTCGCAAAATGGCTGCGTTCGGTGCTGCTGCAGCGCTCGCGTTTAGCGATGAGAGCTCGGACGACAGCGATTACGAAGTGACGCAGGTGCTGTACGAAGCCTTCTATGCACGTTGTCCATGCACAATCCTTGCGGGCACGACATGGAAATGACGGACTATGCGACTGCCACGGTCAAATTACACGGGGGACGGCGAGTTTGGTTGCCGTGGAAGCGTACAGAACGGAAGTCGGGCATGGTTTTCGGAACCGGTTCGTGCGACGTGTACGCAGACTTCCTGTGTGATCCACTGCGGAGCGTTTTTGCGCTCCGCTGGCCGATTCGGATTTGTGAAACCCGAGCGCTCGCTCGAGGATTTCGGCGGCCGCTCCAGATCTACCAGTGAAAAACGCCATTAGTTGCCGGAACGACATTGTCATTAAGCAAGCAGATAAGGGTGGAAGTATAGTTATTTGGCCAGTAGTTAAGTACAAGCACGAGGCTTACAGACAGATAAACAACCCTGAACATTACCGTAAGCTAGACAAGATCCGACATTACTATGCACACTGAAAATTACCAACAGGCTTAAATCACTTTTTGCTGATGAATTGATAATACCGTCATAATTCAAATTTCTTAAACCAAGCAACAAAACTGCAGGATGCTTCTACCTCCTTCCGAAAATTAATAAAATTCCCCCCACTGAACTATACATTGCTAACGTCCCAAAGCGTCCGACAGTATCAAATAACAACACTCCAACAGAGAGCCTCTACAAATTTCTTAACCACTTCCTTGGTGATGTAACCAAAAACTTCCATTATTTGTACAACATGCCCCCACCTACTCAAAATTATGGAGGACATTAATACTAAAGGCACACTACTGGAAAACATTATTCTTGCAACACCGGACCTCATGGCCTTATGCACCAACATTACAACCCCTCGTGGTTTATCTTTGATAAGAAAAACGCTGTCCAAACACAATGCATAACATTCTATTGAAGTTTACTGGTCTCTTGAATTAGTTCTAACATATAACTACTTCAAATTTGAGGATATTTACTGTTTACTACCTACAAATACATGGGACAAGTATGGGTATGCCTCTTGCACCAACCTAAACAAACATATTTATGGGGACACTCAAATCAGATTTCCTATCTCGATGTACAGCCAAGCCCCGCACATACATACAATACATAGACAACATACTTATAAGGACATGGTCAGAGGAGTCTAAATAAATGTGCAACATTCCTAAATTCCTTTGACCGAACAATAATATTCACATTGGAATCTTCAACTGAATGCATAAACTTTCTGAACACAACAATATATATTGACAATGGGACATTAAAGACAACACTGTATAGGAAATCTTTTGATAAACAACAGTACCTACTATATAAAAGCCACCGTCCCAGACATTGCGAACAAGGTACCTTTAAAGGTCAAGTCGCACAACTACGTCACATTTGCGTCAATAACCAAGACTACATAGACTCAATCACCTATCAAACAGGAACCACCTGAACACTGCCCTTCAAAAAGCCTACACTAATGCAACCAAACTTGAGCGAGCCGAGGTCCTCAAACTCCACCTCGAGATCACAAGAACAACAATGCTGCTTCTTACTAGTACTAAATTCTCAAATGCACTCCCAAACGCGAACATCCTCGGTAAGTACTACCCAATTTTCACCAGCAACCAGAAACTTAAGATCTTTCCCGACCTGCCCAGAGTTGCCTACAGACGTAACACTAAATTCAAGATCATTCTTGTACATGCCAAACTAAGGACAAAGAGGAAACCAACATCCACTCCCTGTGGCTACCCCAGGTGCTCCACATGCAAACATACACGAAGAAGCCCGCAAATACACACAAAATTGCCACGCGACTGGCCGCTCGAGGCACTTTGCATGTATTCGTGGACTTCTTTCATACTCAGAAAAACACTTATGTAGCATGTATCAAGCAACAGAAAGCTGTATCGGGAGTTTTTCATGTTGCTCTACAATTTTCTCACTGACACTTTTCATCTAATTATAACATTTGAGAAGTTCATTAATTAAGACTGATTATATAATTAGGCAGGATGAAAAAAAGAATCATTGTATCTCCAAGCGATGGCAAACAACATTATCTGGGTTCTGTCTAGCTACGTGGCATTTGCGTATTTTTGATGTTTGGTTCAAATTATGTGGGAAACCCTGCATAATCTGTTACTACAGTAACTAGTACAGCGTCTGATTACCTTAACAAGGTAATATTGAGTTTAACCTGCACGTCAAGCAATATAGTCTATTGCCTAGAGCATGCCACTTGTAACAAACAATACATAGATGAGACTGGAGAACAAATTGATACAAGACTCAACGGCCATCGCTCAGATACAAAACACAATTACGTAAAGCAGTAGCCAGCCACTTCAATGAACATGAACAAAGCAAGGCTCTATAAACTACAAACAAATTTCCGTTCACCTCACGAGCGGAAATATAGGGAATCACTCCTCAAAAACAAGTTTAAAGGCCTACACCAGGCGGGAATCAATTTGGCCTAACGCAACCTAGAATCGCTAAATTCTGCAACTTAAACCTGAACTTCGCATATTATTAAGAAAGGCACAAAAGCTGGTTATACCACCAGCTAACCTCTATTTTAAGTTCACCTAAACCTTCATTTCCAGCCCTTCCCTCCCTCTCCCCTACCACTCGATTTAATATTTCCTTCCATGCTTTTACGCACATATCAACCACATGGCCAGCCCTTTTCCCATGTACACCTGCCCCCTGCCAATTCTTCTGCTGTCACCCTCCTATTTGTTCTTCTGTTTAATTTTTTATCTTTTCTTTCCCTTTTTACAGTGAAGCTGTTAAGGGCTACTTTCCCCACTATCGTGTCCGCATGTACGAAAACATTCTGAAGATAGTGCAATGCCGGGCCGACCCGCGGCGGAGGTGATGCAGGCGTTAAGCACTCCCTATACGTGGGCCGATTCCGAAGAAAGTACAATACCGGACCGACTTGGGCGGTGGAAGTAAAGCAGGCATTAAACACTCCCCCATACGTGGGCTGATCCCAAAGATAGTGCAATACTGGGCCAACCCGCGGCAGAGGTGAAACAGTCGTTTAGCGCTCCCTATACATGGGCCAATCCCAAAGATAGTGAAATGCTGGGCCTACCTGCGGTAGAGGTGCAGTTTGCCATTAAGGGGCCCATATACACAGCTTCGCTGGTCATGCTTCTTCATAGAGTGGAAGGGCACTGAGTTTTTTCTATTTAAGATCCCCACCGACAGATTCCAAAGTCCCAGATGCCAGAATATCTTTTTTGGCGCCTCCACCACATAGGGTCATGCCACTTCTGTATACTGCCGTGAGAACGCCTAGTCAAACTACTGAGGCTAATGTCTTTTGAAAGACCAAACCGCTACCCTCCTACCCTCATCCATTGCTCCCAGACTGTGTCGCCATCTTGACACCTTCAAAATTACCCGATGCACTTCTGCTGCACTACTTAAGCCATCCTTTCAACTCGCGTCTTTTTGTTACTCTTGCACTGACCGGCTTTTCTAAAACCACAAATGCACGCTGCCTGTGACACCTACTCTTTCTGTTCAGTTCTCTGAAGGCTTCCTAACCTCTTGCTCACCAACACCCTCCTATGCCCTTCTTTTTCCTTTTTTCCTCTGCTGCCTTCCCACCTTCCCACTCTTGTTCCCTCGTCTTAGAAATAATGCCTAAAGACGTTAAGCGACAGCGCTTATTTTCTTTTCAGTGTCTTCCTTTACAACCAATCGCCACCGACAATGACCACATGTGATGTCACTCTACTAATCTGTTAAAAACTAACCTGTTTAGAATGACTAGGCTGCCTTTGACAGAGATAGATCCTCCTATCAAGTCTCTGGCCAGCCTTTCCAAGGCACCTTATCCCTGTTAAATTTTATACCAGTGTGCTACTCCATCTGTCGGCCCCCTTCTTGACATAGAGCTCATAGTTTCTTTCATTTTTTTTGTGTGTGCATTGGGCAGTGCTTCACTTCTCATCACATGTCCCATCAAAAGACGCATATTAATATCAGGCACCAGACATGTTCCTCACATTTCGGCAATGTTGTAGGACACTGCATCACGTATTTGGGTTTGCTTTGGTCGTTCTGTATTTTCATGACATCAGAATTTGAACATTGAATCATTGGCTACTGTATGAATTGTTCTGAATTACATGTTTTGCCAAGATTCATGAACAGTTGGAAAAGCCAACTTGCATTGTAACTTCGCCTCTAACAACATGCACTGAAGATTTTCAGGCATTTTTTCTCCCTAGTAACAAGGATCCACGTTTCAGCAAGACAAATGCCATGAAAAGGCTGAATGATCAACTATAGTAAGTTTTCTATAGAAGTTTGGGGCAGGAAGCTTTTATTCTTGTTTCTCCCTTTCTATCTTTGCATTTTGCGAAGAAACCAGCATGTAGGTTATGGTTAAAAGGCTGTTGTATTTAGAAAAATTCACTTATTCTGACGTTTTGTAATTTTGTATTGCACTCTGTCCTGGTCAGTTGCTGTGGTGCTGGTACTGCTGCTGACACGGTAAAGACAACAAGAATGATATCATCGCAGCTGGAGCTTCACCGCTTGGCCACTGGACGGGTTGTTCCCGTGTGTACAGCAAACCGCTTGTTGAAGCAAATGCTCTTTCGGTAAGCATTACTATCATTTTTAGAGTTTCCCGTGTTTCAGATGCAATTTGCATGCTTTCATTGCTAGCCTCTGGCATCTAGAGTAATTGCACCTGGAACAACAGCTTGACATTGCCTGGAGCTTTGTGCTGCCAGGTGCTGTACAGTTTGGTTCTTTATGTGCTTGATGCTGAAATTGACTAACATGGTCATTCAGAACAGGACCAACATAAAGTGCTAGTAATACACAGCTTACTACATTATAGTGGTGCTTGCATGCAGGTGTAGTAAAATATAACAGACAAAAAATATACCGTATCTACTTGAATCTAACGTGCACTGTTTTTCCGATAAAACGGTTCCAAAAATTGCGTATGTGTTAAAATCGAGTGCGACCTTAAATCTGCGTTACCATATCGCCATCGGCATTTCAAAATGGCCGCCTTGTACACGCTTCGAGCCTAGCTGCTGTAGCTTCCTCCGTGTGCTGTATTATGTGTGCTTAGGTTAGTACACCGTCCATCTTCCCGTTTTCTGCGTTTGCTCTGTAAGCATGGAAGCGCCGACTGTGAAGACATGCGATGCCGCAATGAAAAGGAAAGTCATCGTGTGCAGTGACGGACGGAAATCGGACCGCATCACGGGCGTTCGGAGTGCCCAAAACTTGCGTGCAGGACTGGCGCAAACAGAAGAGCCGTTCTACTCCGGTAGCTGCTGTGTATCGATCTACGATGGAGACAGAGTCTATGCATCTAGGCGCACCGCGCTGCATTCTTGTTGCTTAGTTCGTGTTGAAGCAAGGGGCCGCACAAAGGTCAATTTTCTCGCTCCTGCTACAGCACTTCCTCACTTCAGTGTTTTGATAAGAGTTTCTACAGTCACTGAGTGAGACGTGTTCATATTTGCTTGTGTGTGTGTGACGCCATGCTTGTTAATTTAGTTAGTAAGCGAATGTTTAAAAGTTTATGCGGCCGATAATACTATCCTTACTTTTCATATAGCTGTCTACTAATTTGCTATCGCAATCGGTGCTTCGCCTTTTGGGCGAAACTGTGCCTTCTTCTATTTATCGCAGCTTTAGTGTATTGGGAATAAATCTTTGTTTTTCCAAATGAGAGAAAGTTGTACTTCTGTATGAAAGAATGAGGTGCGCGGTACTGTAAAGGACTTTTCTTTTTTTAACTCATGGAAAACGGGTGCACGTTACGATTGAAGGTGCGTTAGAATGAGTAAATAACTGTAATTTCACAGAAATCCAGATAATAAATATACAGATGTTCATGAGTCGACTCACTCAGACATAGACTGACCCATGAGTCTAGAGTCTCAGTGAGTGCGGCTGTGTAGAATTTTGGCGAGTTTGAGTCCACGGGAGCCTGGCTGATAGAATTTTGATAAGTGTGAGTCCGAGTGAGTGAGTGAGTTCTAATTATTTTGCTAACCTGTAGTCCGTTCAAAAAGCTAAAATTGTGGTGACAGTTCTAACATTAAAAGTTTAAGCAAGTGGCGTGCCCTATACTTCGAGTGACGGCATCAAGAGAAGAAAAAAAGACCACAGCACCAAAATGCACGGTGCGCCTGCCGCATTGTCAGCAGCATAAAGCTCGCTGCGCTCTTCCATTCGATCACACACATACAATCTTTATGTGCACACCTGTAGTGCCGGTCCAGAGCCTTCGCAGCATCGACGACGCTCAGTCTAGACGTATAGCGCCTGCTTCCAACTCACTCCCTGCCCGGTGCTTCTTTTTTTTTTTTGTTCCTAAATCTGCCCACTCTTTGCGCTGTTGCAACTGGGGGTCCAAAGATTTGTGGTATCCATTCATCATGGAGGAGTAAGGGAACGTGGGGCTGGGTTCGATATTCAAGACGTTTTACACACACGTTTATATTACATTTTTACAAGAGTTTTTCAAGAAGTGCAGAAAAATAAGTTAATGAAGAAGTTCTAGCAGCCGATCTCTCCAATCGTCCGTCTCCTTTTAAGCCCTGCGTTGTCGTTGTCCAGTCACCTTCCTCCAATTTGGCGTTAGGAGACAGGTGACGTCATGTCCCACCAATCCGGAGGGGGTGGCCTTTTCCCTCTGAAGTGAGCTACGCACAGCACTGTATATGAACAGGCGAGGGAGGGGTAGGAAACATTGACTCCTTCACCGGCGCATATGCAGCAGTTTGGGTGGATGACAGGTGAAGGACTGTCGCCTCCTGACAGAGGTACTCCTGGAGGAACCTGTCTTGGCAGATCCACCCACCGTCTTTGTAGAACTTCTCCTGGTAGGACTCCACTGGTGGCCCTTAATCATCCCAGTTGAGGATAGCTTTGATGGGGCCGTCGGCCCATTCCCCATTATCGTGTTATCCGTGACCGATGGTTGTTGCGGCATAAATTGCCAATCACAACAGCGCCTCCGTGGCACCATAGAGGGAGTTTGATAGGGAAACGTGGGAAGCCTTGCGGGCGAGTATGAAGCATTGGGTGCTATGCGAACGTAGCTTTTGCTTTCGCTTTCACCTTTGTTGGTAACGTTGGTAATACTTTTTGTTAGTGTAAACGGCATTGACTGGCAGAAAGTATACGACGAAAACAATGTTGATGCAGCTTATGTAAGTTACTAAAACAAAAATGTTAGGCATAACATTAAGAGAAGGGAAGAGAGTCGTATGGATCAGAGAGCAAACGGGGATAAACAATATTTTAGTTGAAATTAATAGAAAAAATCATGCAGATCCCATGCATTGTGGGAATCGATGTAAGCGAAGCTTGTCGTGCTGTTTTCTTTGATCGATGATAATTAGCCATGTTGATAACGTCATGTTGATGGCAAATGTTTAATTTCTTCGGCATTTAGTGCAGTACCAGAGTGGTGAGTTGGTGTTAAACGTTACCTTGCGTGCACCACTGCTTTGTGCAGTGTTTGCGAGACTTGTTTGCTTGAGGTATGTTTATGGCACCATGGTTCATAACCTTCGAGAAGGTTAACATTGTCATTGCCTCACACAGCATATTACATCGTGGTAGAGGGGTTAAACTTTGATTGACTTGTGGAGCTCTACGTGCCAAAACCACAATAGAATTATGAGGTGTGCTGTAGGGATGGGTTCCAGATTAATTTTAAGCCCCTGGGGTTCTTTAACATGCACCGAATTCTAAGTACACGGGCGTTTTTTTGTATTTCGGCCCCGTTGAAATGCGGCACCTGAGGTCCGGATCGAACCCGCAACCTTGAACAACGTCACAGCCACAAAACTGCCGGGGCGGGCGCAGAAGTGTTCATTTGACATGCGGCCGCTTCCATAGTGTCATCTAGATGTTACAGTGCTTAATTCTGGCTTTGCGTCTGCACACCCTGCGTCTATTGTCCGCTTAACAAATTTGCATGGTGTTCATTATTCAGAAATAGTAGGAACGTACCCTAACGTACCTTGAACTTAAATTTATCTAGTTTGTCTGTAACTTGCTGTCGTATCTAGTAGTAGCGTTTCCTTGCCTTCTTATGTCGCCTTTTCCTTCTCCTGCCCTCCCCCATGTATGTGCACTGCAAGCAAAGAGTGACAAGGTTGTTATTCACTTGTTTCATGACTGTGTCTGTTCTATCCATTCTCTGCCTCCTCTCCCTATCTGCCATCTACCATATTTACCTCCCCTCTGGGCTGTTCCATGTTAGTACAAAGATAAGTGCTGCAGTTTCTGCAGTGCTTTTGCGGCTGGGTCAGGGATAATTGCAGCCGTCCAGAAGTATTGTGACAATGCAATAGAAAGCTTCAAACAAGTTTCTCGTGTTGCCTTTCCTCTCTGCCATGCTTCTGCCATGTATATGCACGTTCTGAACGACGTCCTGACACAGCGTGCAAGACAGCAACAGCAGCAGCAGTGGAAAAGTCCAAGGAAGAGGCAAAGAAAGCTTTGCTTTAAAAATGGAGCTTGGCAGGCTACGTAATGCATAGGGCAGATAACCGCTGGACCATTAGAGTTCTAGAATGGGTGCCAAGGGAAGGGAAGTGCAGTCAAGGACAACAGAAAACTAGGTGGGGTAATGAAATGAGGAAATTTGCAAGCACGAGTTGGAATCAACAAGCGCAAGACAGGGGTAATCGGTGATCGCAGTGAGAGACCTTCGTCCTGCAGTGAACATAAAAATAGGCAGATGATGACGATGACACATCACCAGCACACGAATGAATGTTTTTTGTTGAAAATCTAGATGTATTACCTATGTCCTCCTTTTTAAATAATTTTTCTTTAGTATTCCTTTAAATGAGCTTGGACCTCACAGGGTTGATATATTAAGTAACACACCTTGCCAGCCTCCTTATTTATTATTATTTATTTATTTATTCAATACTGCCAGCAGTCTTTTGGCAGTCAAAGCAGGAGTGGTACAGCTTCATGGACAAGTACAGAAATTAACACAAGTCATCAGTACACCAAGGAGTGCTATAATAAATTGACTAGCCGACTAATAAGTAACAAGCATAACAAGAATAAGTAATTAGCAAAACAAAATTGCGGGTGCATAAGGCATTTCATCAAGCCATCAAAAAGAATATGAAATCATGAACATGGTATAAAAACCCTTACGAGTAACAAAAGTAAATTCAAAACACTACAGAAGACGAGTTACGGCCAATAAAAAGCATTCTAATGACGTTACCTGCAAAACATCACAAGGAAGTGAATTCCATTCGAGAATTGTTCTTAGAGAAAGAGTAATGATAGGCATTTGTTATCGTTTGGGGCATTATTAGTGTCCTTTTGTGTTTGCTTCGGGTCTGTCATGCTGTGTTCTACTGCATGTAGGTGTGAAAGTCAAATTTTCTTCTGCTTGTTAAAATATTAAAAAGCATTTGCAGCCTACATAGTTTGCGGCATGACTCCAGTGAGGGCAGTCCAGATTGGTACGCAAGTTACAGACACATGTCTACCAAACTTGTGGCAGATAAGTCATAGTGCTTTATTTTATGCAATTTCCATACGGCAGATATTACTTTTGAAGGCGGAAGCCCTGATGGTCTGGAGAACACGGCATGCGGTAGAGAAAGTCATGTGAGCTCGCCTCGCGTAGACACACGCTTGTGCCACTGCTAGCGCGTTCGTCATCGTCGTCTTCCACAGCTGGTTCCAATGTAGCTCACCATGCCAAAAAAAAAAGACAAAGTTAATTAAGATAGAGTTAATTCAGGCACTCGAACCCACGACCTTTGGTGGGAGTCAAACCCTCGAGCTTATATGGAAGTCGAACCCACAACCTTTGGTGTTAAGGCAGAGTTAATTAAGGCATAGTTAATTAATATATAGAGTTAAGGCACTCGAACCCATGACCTTTGGTGCTAATTAGGGCACAGTTAATTTAGGTAGCGTCAATTAAGGCACTTGAACCTAGGACCTTTGGTGGGAGAAAGCAAGTAATAAGAAGTAACAACGCATTCAAATGAGAATGTTAAATAATTTAATGAATATCTCTTTAGCGTGCAGGCTTTTGCCTTCACGCTCTTTGGCACATGGTAAAGTGACTGTCAATTTTAGATACTGGTCCCAAACAGTGTCAGCATATTCAAGAGCCGGACACATAAGGAATGTGTAAACAACTAATTTTGTTTTGCTCGTGGTGTGCTTCAATCAGTGCTTTAGCAGCCACAGTTTCTTTGATACAGCCGATACTGTATGGTCTACATGAGCACTCCAACTTAAATTTGAACTAAAGTATATACCTAGACACTTGAATTCACTAACTGGCATGATTTCTTCGTTGTTGATTTCCTATTTAAAGTAATACGGTTGTTTCTTGTGCGCCATAGTGATGTGTGTGCATTTAGAAATAATATTCCTGTCCCAAGTGCGACACCAGTCAGGCACTACAGCTAAGTAGCTATTAAGAATAACCTAGTCATTTTCAGATTTAATGCTCTGATACGAAACGCAGCATCTGCAAGGAATTGTTTATTAACAGGAGAATGGAATGGCAGGCAATTTAAATAAATAAAAAAAAGAAAGGAGCAGGCCCGAAGCTGAGCCCTGTAGGACTCTGGATAGAACTACTGGTAGTAGCAAGGATGATTTAGATGCTCTTATTTGAACACACTGGCCTCTCTCTGAAAGGTATGAGTCAAGCCACCATAATATCTTTTCATTCTTTAGAAATTTCCGTAGTTTGTACATGAGCATGTTTGATATTCCATCAAAGGCCTTTTTCAATGTACTATTAAGATAATGTCAATTTGACTGCCACTGTTACCACTGGTTAGTGGAATTCTTCTATAGGAAACATTTGAAACATTATAAATACCCTTTGTGTCTTTTGATAGTCACTCCTGCTGCGAGATTGTGTTGATGTGCTTTTAGGAGTAATGGCAACCTCTGTTTATCTATAATGACAGTTCTGGCAGCACCTTCATGATTGCCCACCACAGTTTCATAGTGGCTGTGGCATTCCACTGCTGAGCACAAAGCCATGGGCTCAATTCCCGGCTGCAACTAGTGCATAATGAAAAAAATTCAGTGCACTGAGCTTCAGGTGCATGTACTGCATGGTAAAGAACTGCCAGTGACTAAAATTAATTGCCACTATGACATTTCTCTTTAGCCCCTGTGTTTCTTTTAGATACTGAACCCAATCAGTCAGTCAATCGGTTGGTCAGTCAGTCTTGGGGGACATGTTTTGTCATTTGAAAGGTGAACTGTGTTGTGGATGAAGGAAAATTTTTCTAGGACTAAGGTTGTGGTTCCAAACTACATGATGTGTAGCTTTGCGAATTTTTTAAAGTTGGGTACACCTAGTGCCGTTTTCTTCCCAGGTACCAAGGCCACATAAGTGCAGCGCTGGTACTTGGAGGAGTGGACACAACTGGCGGTGTCCTTTGCAGTATTCACCCACATGGCTCTACAGACAGGCTTCCTTATGTGACCATGGGGTCAGGATCCTTGGCTGCAATGGCTGTCTTTGAGCGTGACTGGAAACCCAACATGGCAGTATGTAATCCTCTTGTTGCCTTACATATATGTAAAATTAGATTATATGTTCAGTCTATGGTATTTTATTTTGCTCTTACGTTGCTCTCTCTGTCTGTATTTCTCTGTTCCCAAATGTACTGTTGTACTGTTCTGAGGTGATTAAGTGTGGAAAAAAGCATTGTTGGGCATTGCACAGAAGCTCTTTGCCATGAAACTGCTTACCGTTTATCATATGCTAAAATAAGTCACAAATTCTTTAGTGAATGCAAATTAAAGAAATCAATCTCATGGTTGAAAAACCAGGTCTTCGCCACACCCGTCATATAGAACGAGACATGGCGGAGCTTGAGGAGATCATCTCACCGATTAGCAGAGCTTACGCGCTCGTAATCGTCCAACCAGTCCTCAACACCTTCACCGCGAAGACCGTCGAACAGGTGGGTTCACACCGGTGGCCACTGATGATCAGAGAAGGTGTGGCTTGCGGTGTCGAGATGGGTAGAGTAGAAGCGCCAGGCTGCTCAATCTGTGAATTGCTGGCGGACAGTGGGCACAAGTGGCGACCTGAACGAAGCACCAGGGAGTAGGCTAGGCATGCAGAGGACGGGGAACCAAGAAGCACCTCTACCACTTGCGATGTCACAGTAAGGGCTGACTTTTATTGAGCCTGAGAGACACGGTGAAGGACCCTCGGCTCAGTCCACTATGATGATGCGCCTACATGCACGATGAAGAAGGGCACACACAATGATAATATACAGATGATGAAGAGGTGCACAATAAATGTCCACAATATATCAATAAGAATAGTTCAGGTATAGGAGCAGAACAATGCCTCTAGACCTGTAGTTCACCCAACTACTCTCTGCATTTGTGTTGTCCTTTACAATTAAGTAGCTTTGGTGCTTGTTTATTCAGTGACAGCCTATGACTCAACACTGGTAGGCTGGGCTTTTCACTACCATTCACACGAAGGTGGCTCTTTTCAGCTCCTGAATAAGTGAGACCTCACTATAATGAACTCACATACAATGCAGTCCGCTTATAGTGATATCAAGAAGAACGAAAAATCCTATCGTTATCTATCTGGACTGCCGTAAAAAAAAAAGGCTGCCGAACCTACTCTTCTAGCTCCAAAACCAAATTTGCCACTTGTGCTAAAGCATAGACGTACGGTAGATAGTAGGCTGTGAAAAATAAAACATTTATTCATAGCTCTAAACAGCTTGTCAAGCGTTAGGCATGCAGAAATACAGTCGAACACGGATATATAGAACCCGCATATATCGAGTTATTGTTTGTATCGAACTCGTAAATTATCCCCTTGAAAATTCTGTGTAAAAGTATGGAAATTTGTTATCGAACGGTATTTTTACTTGCCATTGGACACATAGAATGCCGTGCGAGCTCAGCACTCGCTGCACTCGCGAACTCCGCGCCTTCACGGCACCGCGCCTCCACCGAAACCCGAAATGCTCGAAAAATGTGATAGCGAGAGGGAGCGAGGCTCGGACTGCAGTACTCTCACTGCGCACATTCTCTGACTTGCGGAATAGCTTTTTTTTTCCTTCTCCCTCTCCCTCTATCAATCATTCTTCCCCCGTGTAACCATAGTGATCGGCTCGGAAAAGGTAAGAGTGCAGGAACGAAGGCGCCGGCGGCCTCCTCCTTTTGCCTTTTTTTTCTTGTTGCGTTTTTGCAAGTTTTGCTCAGCCAGCAACAGCTCGCGCCTCGTACATCGCTCATAGAGCATCGCTGTCGCCCTCGGAGGAGGCCATTGCAAGCGCTGTGTTGAGGGAGGCTGTTCATATTCTGGTTTTGTGCGCGTTCTTGTGTATCGTGCGCATTATTGTTTTGCATGCATCTCACGACACGTGTGACTGGATCGTGGTGGGCTGGCGCGGAAGCAATGGCCGCAGCAAGCACAAGCAGCGGCAAGAGGCGCAAGAACCTGGACTTTGTGACAAAGCTGAAAGTCATTCAGCACGTTGAGGCGGGCGAGAAAAGTTCGACGGTGGCAGATGACTTCGGTATTCCTTGGAGCACTCTAAGCACCTTGTTAAAAAACAAGGCGAACATAAAGTCAAAAGCGGCGGAGCAACGATGGTCGGGAGCTTGTCATGTGCGTGCTCCTGCCCATGAAAAAGTTGAAAAGGCTCTCTATGTGTGGTTTTTAGAGGTCCAGGCTAAGAACGTTCCGGTGGATGGCCCAGTGGTAATGGCTAAGGCCAAATGGTTCGCCACTGCACTTGGTGAAGACAACTTCGCCGACAACACAGGGTGGCTGCACAGGTTTAAGAACCGCCATGAGATAGTTGGCAAAACTGTTTCTGGCGAAAGTGGAGCCATCATCAGCCAGGATCCAGCAGTGGATTTCGAAGGAATGGCCAGAAATTTGCGCGAAGTTTTCTCCCGCGGAAATCTTCAACGTCGACGAGACTGGATTGTTTTGACAAATGCTGCCCAGCAAGACGCTCGACATCCGGGGCAGCACGTGTCACGGGGGCAAGATGAGCAAAGTCCGCGTGAGCGTTCTGCTCGCAGCTAACATGGATGGCTCTCGAAAACTCCAGCCCTTTGTGATCGGCAAAGCAAGGGCACCGCGCTGCTTCAAAAACTGTAACCAGCTCCCCGTCCGCTACGCCTTCAATAAGAAGGCGTGGGTGACACGTCAGCTGTTTACAGAATGGTTCCAAGCGTGGGACGCCGAACTGGGCAAGTTGAGGCGTCATGCTTGCTTTCTCGTCTATAACTGCTTGGCCCATCACACCACCTGTGAGCTCGAAAACATCGAGCTCAAGTTTCTGCCTGCGAACGTGACAGCGAAGCTGCAGCCGCTCGACCAGGGCATCATTAAGTCGTTCAAGGTTGGTTACAGGAGGCGACTCATTGATAGGCTTTTGGTGAACCTCCGCATGGGCACCGAGGTTGACCTGCTGGGGGCCATTCAAATGATGACGGGCGCCTGGAGAGACGTGAAGCCGGATACCGTGGCCAACCGCTTCTGGAAGGCAGGCTTCGTGACGGCGAAACTTTCCGAAACCTGCGAAGACGCCGACAATTAGTGCATGGACGACGCGTTTCGCGAGTTGTCATCTTTTTTCCCGGCTGCCATTCCTGCCGAAGTGTCTGCTGACGATTTTGTGAACATTGACAGTGTAGGAGTTGAGGAGGACATCGGGATGAAAACTTGGGAGGTTTATTTACATTATTTACAGTGAGAGTCAATTAACAGTCTTAGAGTCATTACGGGCCGGCAGCAACTCGGATGCTGCGGCTCGTCGCAAGAAGTTCGAAAGAGATGAATCAAGGAATGCTCTAGGAATGCTCTGGGTCTGCGTCTTTTAAGCCCTTCGTTGTCTCGAAGACACGTCACGTTCGGCCAATGGGAGAGCCCGCTCAGGTGACGCCATTTTCGGCCAATCGGCGAGCCCGCTCGGGTGTCGTCATTTTCGGCCACTGGTAGGTGCCCGTGCGATGGAGTCACACCCGGCGAAGAGAGTCGCTGCTCGTGTGTTTGTCCGAGGGCTTTCTTCTCCCTGCGGTCTTGCCTTGCTGACTTGCAATGCGCCGTCACGATAGAGGGATGGGGGCGACGCCGCCAGGTTGTCACGGCGCATTACAGCCGTCTTGCTTCGGGACCCACTCTACCCGCAACAGTGCCAGGCTCTCGCTTCACTTTCGGGAAGAGCCAAGCAGTGAATAGCTCCACCGGCTGCACACGAAGTGGGGTCCGCCAACTTGTTTGCACGTGCCGTGCCTCAGGAATGTGGTATCCGTGCTTCTGCGCTCCTTAATTAGCTGTGGTGCGATTCGATGTGGTCTGGGGAAATTGAAGTAGGCTCAGGAAACGGTCCCGTATCTAACCACAGCAATGTTCAGGGTGTTGCGAGCCTCACTGCAAAGGACATTGTAGCTGTAGTCGCAGGGACCCAGGCTGACAGCTCGAGTGGCGACGAAGATCGTCCGGACGAGGGGGCGGCTACAAGCTCGTACTCCGCCGCTGAAGTGGCAGCAGCGTTCAGCTTGATTCGCCGTTGTTGCGGCGACATGGAAGGAACCGAGCTGTCGCACCTGAACAGCCTCGATAAGATCGAGGTCAGCGTCTTTAATTTCATTTCCAAGGCAAAGAAGCAGGCCAACATAAGCAATTTTTTTTTTCACGCAAGTAAAGCATTATGTTGCGTCGTGTGTGCGGAATTAGTTGTCATTCTTGAATGCGCCGATTGGTAGGTCGCCGTCCGCCACAGGTAAAGTCTCAGGGCCTGTATTCTTTTATATCGAATTTTTAATATATCGAATTAATTCACGATCCTCTTCGAGTTCGATATATCCATGTTCGACTGTAGTTGGAAACCTGCACATGCTTTCGCAGGAATTTCAGATTCACAATTGCGGTATGCATTGCGTCCAGCTGCTGTGCAAGCACTGGTGGCAATAACTTAGCATGCATGAAATCAATGAGTGACTCGATCGACGACAGCGCACTTTGCATGAACATCGGTGTCGGTGTCAAAAATAGGCCACTGTCAGTCTCGTCGTTACTGCCGCTGCTGTCGTCACCTCAGTCTGTCGCGACAACGATCGCCCCGTCGAACATCTCTTCGCAGAACGAGGCATTACCATGTGCACTCAGGAACTCCTCCATAGACAAGAACGGCACCACCGGGCGGCACTGTCGCGCCAGCGTTAGAGCGCCGCATGCGGGGTAAAATTTAACTAGCGGGTGTACACTCTCCCATCTCTCGTTTGCATCGCCTTGATTGCCTCTTGCACTGCAGGTGTTTGGATGCATTTCGCACTGCACGCGGTGTGTGCCTGTGTGTGTGTGTGTGGACATTTTATTCAAAGGACGATGTACACGCTTCTGTTTGCCTTTAAGAAGATCGATGCGCTTGACGATTATTTTCATGGCTGCAATGTGGCTAAAGGGCAGCGTTTGCTTAGCCATGTAAGTGACAGTGGCACGTGCCCCAACTTGTCAAGTACGTTCTTTATTTTGGGAACTCCTCGGTACACGCACACACACACAGTCTGCGTTTCGTCCCGCTGCACTGCATGCGGCTTGCTCCGCCGATTATTTCACTCACTCAGTTCCCGCATGCCAACTGCGCACACATGCCTTCCATATTCTATCTCCCCGCCACACACCGTTGCCTACTGTCCCGTGCCTGCTACTCTACACAGTTGCCTCCCGGTACCCTCACAGGCCTATAATTTTTCAGTTCTTTAATGTCTCCCTTTTTGTGGATTAGTATGATGTTGGAATTCTTCCAGTTCTATGGGACCTTTGAAGTCGATAGGCAGTTCGTATAAAGGGCCGCTAGTTTTTCAAGCATTATGTCTCCACCATCTTTAATTAAATCGACTGCTAGTCCATCTTCTCCTGCCGCTTTTCCCCGTTTCATGTCTTGCAAGGCCCTTCTAACTTCATCGCTGGTTATAGAAGGAGCCCTTCATTCTTTGTCGTTTACTTTATTAGGTCCTTTGTTGCTTGGGAGAACTTACCTACTGGTTGCCTTGAGGCCTTACCTCCCACTTGAGTTGCTGCTTTTGAAGCCAGCCTAGTTATATTTTCATTCATTGCCTCTATATCATCTTCATCTCTCTTTTCTAAGGTTGCAAATTTGTTTGAAAGTGCCAACCTAAATTGGTCTGCTTTTACCTTTACTGCTTCTAGGTTGGCACTGCACTTTGCCCTACCTAACATTTTTACATCCTGCACTATTCTGGGATCAGCAGAAAGTATGAAATCAATTTCATTTCTTGTTTCACCATTAGTGCTTTTTCAGGTCCACTTTTTGTTCCAACGCTTCCTGAAGAAGGTGCTCATTATTCACAGCTTATTCCTTTCCACGAATTCTACCAACATCTCTCCTCTAGTGTTTCTAGAATTGACGGCGTAGTTGCCAAATGCTTGTTCACCAGCCTGCTTTTCCCCACATTTGCATTGAAGTCCTTCGTTACTACAGTATACCAAGTCTTCACTTTTCTCATCGCTAATTCAACATCTTCATAAAACTGATCTACTTCATCATCATCATGACTGGAGCTTGGAACGTAGGCTTATACTACCTTTATTCTATACCTCCTATTTAGCTTTATTACGACTACTGCTACCCTCTCATTAATGCTATAGAATTCGTCACTGTTGCCCGCTATGCCCTTATGGATTAGGAATCCTACTCCAAACTGCTTCTTATCTGGTAGTCCTCTATAGAAGAGCACATGGCCATTTGTCAGCACTGTGTAAGCTTCACCAGTTCTTCTAACCTCACTACGGCCAATGATATCCCAAACAATGCCTGATAGTTCCTCAAAGAGTCCTGCTAGGCTAGCTTCCTTCGAGAGGGTTTGGGTTGCAAGGGTCAATTTCTATTGGCAGCCTGTCCGGGTCCAGAAATTCTTAGCACCCTCTGCTGTGTCATAGGTCTGACCGCCGCCTTGGTCAGGTGCTCCACAGCTGCTGGGGACTGAGGGCCATTCGGTAATCGAGTGAGTCATTTGGGAGGGAGTGGCTATATACTGCACCAGGGAGGCCAATTCCTGTTCTGGTGAGGGAGTGGCTTGTTGAAGCTTAGTGGGTCTTCCTAATTTGGTTGTACCTGGATTATATAGCCCCACTTGCTCTTGGTGTCTTTGCCGGTGTCAGGCATCACTCCAAGCTTCCAAGCATCCAAGCTAGCTGAGTCAGATAACCCTGTGGGCTATCAGGCTACCTTAGGTCGGAGAATTCCAGCCCAGGCGGTCCTACGCGCCTCAAAACATGCTTGAATTATCCACGATATGCTGGTTTTGCTGATCGCGGCAGGTGGCACGGCATAGTTTTTCTCAATGGTTCTAACATTGTGGTTTCGGAGTCTCCCGTACGCATGCGGCCATGAACGCGGCTAGATACACATTTTCAGTGAACTTTAACAGCACTTAAAGGTAGTGTGTAAAAAAATAAAATTAAAAAAAGAAAACTTTCAGCACTTACCGGGAATTCACTAGTTGCACATGGAGGGAGGTATACCAAACAGCTCACGGTCTCGGCTGCCTGCCTCAGGCATCGGAGAAGTCTTTCCGAAATGTATTTCTGAAATAGTCTAATTTGAATTCAAATGCATTTCTCGACTTCGATAAAAAGTGGTTCATGGCCCCTTTAGCCAAGAAAGCGCAAGAGTGGGGTTGAAGATTAATATGCAAAAGACAAAGATAATTTTGAATAGCCTGGCAAGGGAACAAGAATTCAGGATTGCCAGTCAGCCTCTAGAGTCTCTACAGGATTATGTTTATCTAGGTCAATTACTCACAGGGAACCCTGATCATGAGAAGGAAATTTACAGAAGAATAAAGATGGGCTGGAGTGCATACGGCAGGTATTACGAATTCCTGACTGGGAGCCTACCACAGTTGTTGAAAAGTGTACAATCATTGCATTCTACCCGTGCTAACATATGGGGCAGAAACTTAAAGGGGCCCTGAACCACCCATCAGGCTTGGTGAAATAACATAGTACATGAGTAGCATACACGGCTGTGAACATCTTGACCAAGTTTTGCTGTCGTGCGTGGAGCTTGCGAGTGAGTGCGAAGTCACCTCTCTCTCAAACGCTCTCTTTTCAAGAGAAAACCTGCTCTTCACTCTCTTCTGGACACTTGTTTCTTAATAAAGCGGATTTCCATGCGTGGCTGCTATTAGTAGCTCTGGTCGGCTATGTGGCATAGATACCGCTGCTGCCATTGGGTGCCGCCACAAGTCCACTGGCTAAGTGCACTACGGCTCGCTGAGGACAACCGCATTTGGATTATGTTTAGCGCCTTGTAGGTGCCAAAATCGGGAGTCGTGGCATCTACGTTAACATCCAAAATGAAATTTGAACTGCACGCCTCAGTGACAGTTGGAAGGCGGAGTGTTGTGGGCACGCCCCACTCCGCCGTAGCCCTCGCAGTGCAAGGCATTGAAGAAGGAACAGGAGCACAGTGGAGGCCATGCTTGATTGCCAATAACTCTGTTTCTGTGGAACACGTTGAAGCACTTCTTGCGGCAAAGTATTTTTAAAATAGGCTATTTTCACTTCAGATTTCTTTCTCCACTTCGATAAGAAGTGGTTCAAGGCCCCTTTAAAGATTAAAGGGCCCCTAAATGGTTTGGTCAAATTTTCTAGACACGTAGGGTACAGCTAAAGTTAATCATTCACACCACAATTTGTGTAAAGCATCTCATATTAAGAGAGCTATGGACGATTAAAAGTTACCCTCCTCCATAGTCATGTATTTTCTCCTCAACTCGTTCGCCAAGTGATTGGGGCTAAGCTCCGCCTTTGCTTGCTCTGCGTCATGATGGCACGTCGTGTCGTCGACTTCCAGTTCTCTAGGAGCGAGCGCGTGAAGCCTCTCCAAACTCTCTGCCAGCTGCCTGGTAGTCGACCCCAAGCGAGAGCTATCGAAGCAGTGTGCGTTGCAAGCATTCTGTTGCAGCGCTGAACGTGTCTGGTATTCCGGTAACCACAGGCAAGCTGGGCATTTCGACGGAACGGTGGAGACATAAACTCAAACTGATGAAGGAACTTTAGCGTAGACTTACGTGAGCAGCCTGATCGGTCTACACGGTCCAGCCACCTGGTGGCGCAAAGCTTAACCAGCCAAACAAAGCGCTAATATTGCTCTAACCAAGTGTAAAACATTTTAAACATTTACAAAAACGTGTTATAGATTGCGATCCTGCGAAATATTTGCACCAGCAGCAAAGAAGAATACACTTCGTTACTGCTACTGTGTTTGGTTGAGCACTGTGCCACCAGGTGGCTGCACCGTGCAGACCATTCACATTTGCACTTCTGCTCATCCCTTGTAATGGCACGGTCAAACGGCCAGGCCTTGTCCCCTTGCGCTTGCGTTTACCCAAATACTAAACTCGCGAAACGCTATTGTGGTAGTAATCCTCCGGTGTAAAGTGATGGCCGCAAATGCTGGTGCCGATCGGATAGCAACACTCCAATGCACTTGAGCCACTCCACTCCTCTGCTGCCTGACATGATGTCACAGATTGACATATTGCCAGTTGCTACGTTTGCAGCCCACAACACCACAAAGGCAAATCATGGTGCTCGCGAAAAGACTGAGACCGACATTGACCTCAGAGCTCTCGTCAAAACGAAGCACGTTGTAACACAAGCAGACGACACTTGCTGTGTGCCGGAAGGGCTTAAGTGTACTGAGAAATTTTACTTGTGCATTCTCTTTCTGTTACTTTCTTTTTATAGAAACAAATGAACTCACATTCCAACTATTACGAACAACATTTGTTCACCATAATGTTGGAAAAATTATCGATGACGTGGCAGCCTGGGCAGCCAATCGGATAGCTCGCCCTACTGACGTCATTTGAGTGAATGACGTCAAATGGGTAGGGGCGGCTGAAAATTCAGCCGAGCAGTGTGCTGCGATTGGCAGCGATGCACATTTCTAAAACCTTATGCATCAATTAATGATCAATTAATTAATGCATCAATTAATGATCAGAAGGACCTACTCTAACGACTCAGTATGTTTGTAGAAAATCGTCAAAATCGTTTCAGGGTCCCTTTAACAAAGAAGCTCTAGAACAAGTTAAGGACTGTGTATAGTGATACGAAAAATGTTAGCCGTAATGTTAGGAGACAGGAGGAGAGCGATGTGGATCAAAGAGCAAATGGGGATAGCCGATATTCTAGTTCATATTAAGAGAAAAAAAAAAAGGATGATGATGATAATGTGATGGCAATGGCGATAAGACTTGCTTTGAGAGTAAGCTGCTCCTGATGTTGCGAGTGCACTTTTGGTTTCATACCCTATTGCAGACAGTTTTCAGACCAATTTTGTTGAACAATTGTTCATATTAAAATCTGATAAATACAGGAGTTATTCACTATGAGCTACCGTTTTCTCTTCGGAATGTGTCAAAAGCCTGTCAAGAATGGGCATTTTTGGCAGGAGGTAATGTGTCTGACGTATTCACTTTCCTCTAGCAATGCCAAGATTGATGCCACAGCCATTGAAATCAGGTGCATGCATGTGTTGACCAGTCACATTTGAATTATTTGGAGAGGGCTATCAAAATAACAAGAGTTCTGATAAAAATATGTGACCTGGCCGACACCTTTGGTCGCGATTAACTGAAAAATTGAATTAACTTAAATATAATTAGGTAACAGAAGTCTGCTGTAGCGCTTTTTAAAATCAAGGTTGTGATGGAATGCCCTCAAGTCAGGGAAGATATAGTAATTATACACAGTGGTGACCCAGATAAAATTTGTTGAAAGACATTTCAGCTCCCTCATGTGATTGTGAAGAAGGCTTCTTTGAAGCTGTCAGTGCTGCGTCTATGAATTACTATCACCACTTTCTTTCCAGGACGTCAGATTTGCATTTTCTTCCTAACTCCATTGTTTATGAACACTAAGTTGAAGCGCGTAAATAGGACATAAACAGTAACAAAATTAACCACTCTGATTTTTGAATATCTTCTCTCTTCCTCCCCCCTAGTAACGTGTGTGGATACACATATGCTACTAGTATTAGTGCCTTTGTGAAAAAATAGTGGATGCTGAGCGCCACATACTTTGTGTGCTCTCTTACAGCTGGAAGATGGAAAGAAGTTGGTGAGAGATGCTATTGCTGCTGGTATCTTCAATGACTTGGGATCAGGTGGCAACGTTGATATGGTTGTCATTACTCGTGAAGGACTAACTCGTGCTCGTCCTTATGAGGAAGCAAACAAGAAGGGTGAACGGTAAGTTACAACAGCAACTTTTTTACTTGCCAACAGCTAGTTAACTAATGTAGTGCTCCCGGTACACTTTCACTTAATGCTAAGCTTAAAGAGGTATTTATTGAGTAGTAAAACCTTGTTAATTCGGATTTCACGGGACCGAAATAAATGTTCGCACTAACCGAATGTCAAATTATTGAGGGTATCAAGAAAACAAATAAACAAATGCTTACTACCTCAACACGCTTTTATTTACTGAATGAATTGGCAAATCCTGTTTCCATTTTGCACCAAAGCAGTTTGGAAGCTGCAGATCTTGTCATCTCGTGACCGATTAGCACTCGCAGCAACGAAGGCCTCGCGACTTCCTTCGCAGTGCGGCTGTGGTGCACGTCTTTATCCGAGACATTCTTTGCACTATTGTTCGCACATTCAAATTATTATTATCATTATTATTATTATTTTCCATTGAGCTGGTCACCAACAGATGGTCTGTTTATCTTGATGTAGCCAGTGCTTTTCACCCTCGACAGCTTGCGGCATGTTTGTGAGGGTGTGTGTGTGGCCATTGCAGAGTCAAAACGAAACTACTGTTTGCTGCAACCGCTGTCAACAAAATTGTGGCCACTATTGATGTGATTATGGATGGCGATGATGCAATTCTGAAGGCGCGTGGCTGACGTGCACAGAATGAAAACGAAACTACATACTGTTTCGAGAAACCACAGTCACTATTGACGCGATTATCAACGGCCACTGCTTAGTTCTGAAGGCACGTGGCTGATATACGTAGAGGGACAACAAAACTACCGTTTGCCACAACTGCTTTGGGAAAAACTCGTGGTTGCTATGAATGCAATTATGGATGGTGACTACATATTTATGAAGGCACGCTGTCAACCCAGTGTAAAACATTGGGGTAAATGCAAGCATAAAGGCTGTAAAAGCACAAATAGGCGCAATGTTCCTATTGTTCACGTATGATTTTTGATGATAACTATGGTGACGCAGGCTCTGCCGCTTTATTTTGGTTGGGCAGTAGCGCTGCTTTTGGTTTTTTGTGTTGCACCTTTATGGCACTTCACACTCGGCGAGCTCAAAGAGTTGTCAGAATTAACCACTGTGTGACCAAATACAGTAGAACCTCATTCATGCGTTTTACAAAAAAAAATTATAGAAAAAGAAATCGTGCTAAACGGGAAAACGTGCGATCCGAAGTAACTAAAAATATTTGACAGACTCGAATATTGTTCGCATCTATGTAAAGCGGGACACACATGGTTCAATTCGGTGTTTGAGCCGGCGTCCGATGCACCAGAACGGCAGCCGAAATCAAGGTGTTTTGCCGTGCCGAAGTGCCGGATTGAACACCTGGCATGCGACAAACCGGGCAGCTTTTATCGTCCAATGCATCTGACAACTGCAATGCATCTGACAACTGCGCAGCCAATGACAGCGCGGCTGGCATGTGACATTCTCTGGCGTTCTTTCCACAGAGGCAGCGCCGGCGGGTCGATTTCTTGCAGTTTTTTTTTTTTCTTGCCGACTACAATTAATTTTTGATACGGAACAGTTACCAGTTCAGTAAAATTATCTCGAACTTGTGCCTGTTCTGCAAAGCAGTGCCTAGTATACTATAGTACTGTACTGGCAAGATCGGAAGCCGTGATGCGAGGGCATTTCGCAGGCAGGCAGTACACACCGATCATCTGAGCGAGGCTACTTGCTTGGCTTGCATGTTTGTCCTTCGCAATGACTGCGTCGAGTAAACCAATTGTATTTAATTACGGGCGAACTAAGTGTATGGTGTTAATCATTCTGGCAAAAATAAGCGTTCTTTGACGAGCTCGGGCTAGATCGGAAGCACTGTCGACCCCGGCGTCCGCCGAGCTAATAAGCCTGCCGGCCCTATCGCCGGCTGTCAGTGAAGCCATCAGTGGACAATGCACTGTTGTGAAGTGTTTTGTCGCTCACAGAGCCATACTTTTATTGAGTGTTCGCGTAAAGCGAAGCAGTGTTGTGCAACATTGTTTATATTGCTTTTCTTGCTGTGGATATGAATTCTTCCGAGCGTACAAGCTGGGGTGCTGGATCTGGGCGGAGCTTACATGCTGCAAGCTCGTTTCAATGCATGTACCGTGTGTCCTGAATCGTCGAATGCTGCATGCCAGGGCATGCAGCACCACATGACGAATCTGACGCCGACTCGTACCGTGTGTCTCCTGCTTAAAGGGAAGCTGAAGAGTCTATCGAATTCAATAAGACACTCATATACGGATGCTGGAACCTTGTAAACCATGCAGGTAAAATTTTGGGCAGGATTTTTCACTTAGGAGCGACATAATCATCGGTTAAAATTGCACTGTAGCTCCGCCCCCCATCGAGCGCCGCGTGCTGCTGCTGACGCTGACGATGCAAGCGGAGACCGTAAAGCGTGGCGTAGTGACGTCAGCACTGGTGTTCCGTTCCTTTGCAGCCTCCGCGAACGTGCCTGACCGCGCTTGTTTCTGCTTGCGTGCCGTCATAATCTGCTTCGCTTGACCCTGCATTCCTTTGTGTGTATGTAGAGTGGTAGTTGACGTGCGCAGCATCAATTGAAGTGGTGGGCCGATCATGCCGGTGTTCTGTGCAGCGTACGGTTGCACGAAAACCAGTGGCCGTGACCATGTTCCATTACTTCCCGTAAGACAAGAAGCTTGCAGCTAAGTGGGAGGCTGCTGTGAATCGAAAGAATTTCAAGCACTCAACAACAACAGTACTGTGCTCTAACCACTTGCGTGACGACGATTACTACCAGAGTTTATCAATAATGCGTGAATGAGCGAAAGTACGACTTGCTGCTAGCAGGCTTTCTAAACACAGTGCGAAAAGGTCGGGGCATCGAACGCACAAAGGCGGTACGAATGCGGCCGGACGGATGGTAACTGGTCTTGGAAGACCTTATGAATACACGAACTCGTCCAAACCTGGATTTTGATTTACTGCTAGCTCCTTCGTGTTAGCACGCTGAACGGAAGGTACATGTTTGTCATCTCCCACCCTTGACGCAGGTTTCGTCGCAAACCGCCGTTGATTTTCTATTCGCACGTGTGTTGTGAAACGGCCTACATGCAATGACCATAATGCAGTGCAAGTGTAAAGTTTACATGTGTCTGAAAGCCGGCGCATGCCAGGACGCTGCACTCCCCCTCACGCACAGAGAGAAACCGGCTGTCTCACATAGCCGACAGAATTTGCCAGCTTTACGGCTCCGGTTACGAGTAGCATGCGGATGGCGCGCTGATGAAGGTCACTACACGTGCTGCAAGAGCCGGAAAACTTTTCCCGCATGTGAAATGTCTGTGTAGATTGCCGACAGCTTTGAGGCAGCGCACAAATGCCAACGATCGCCCCCCTACTTATGTTCCACGAGGAGGCATGCAGGAACATAGCAGTACAATTGTTTACCCGGAAACGAACTCACTGGATCGCTGAATGCAGCTTTGCAAAAAACATACTCACCAAAGAACATTTCTAACACGAGGAGACGCTAACACTTTGCTTTCGTTCGCATCGAAAGCACTGCTTGCTACCAGCATCTTTTGCTTCTTGGAAAGGCCGGCTACGTACATGTAGGGAGCAATGCCAAACTGCTCAGAGAAATGCCAGCTCTCGAAATTTACCATTACCGTCTCACCAAACCACAGCGCAAACCATCTTGCACCGTGCTTCATGTGTGGCGGCAGCGGTCGGTCCGGACGAACACCATTGTTGACGTCACGAGGCGCCCGGCCAATCACAGGCAGAAACGAAGTGCGCGAGCTGCCCAGAGTCTGCTGCTGCACTTTTCGTCTAAATAAAATCTGTTTGCGCTTTCTTTCGCTCAATTTCGATGCGATATTCGAATTCGAAGGGTTGAAAACCATTTCGTACAGCTCTTCACTAATTTTTTCTGGAAAACTCTTCAGCTTCCCTTTAATGCAAAGCGTCGTGCGGATCGTTGCAGCAGAGGGCGCCGATGCACGTCGAGCTGGTAGTGCTCCAGTGGCCCGAGACACATTTTCTGTTTTCCTGTTGCGTGCTGTTTTAAGAGGGTGACAGGAAACTGAAACGAAATTGAGCTGGTGGGTGACGCCGGACGCTGCTGAAGCAAAACGTGGTGCCCACATCGTGCCGCCTGCAGCAGGGAACGGCGGCGCATTTCGGTTATTGCCTATTAAAAGTGTGTACTACACTTCCGACGGCACAACTCACTGTCAAACAGACAGGCGAAGATGCTTATCGCAATAGGATTAGTGGTGGTGATAGCTGTGAATGCTGCGTGCGACGACTCCAGAGAAGATTTGCTGGTACCAAAATGAGAAACTGAGTGCACCCTGGCGTTTTCACGTGAGACGGGCTGGCAAATATTGCGGTGAAGCTGCTGCAGCGGGCAGCTATATACTGCTGATCACGTGCGCCTCGCGCTTTTTACAGCCGGAAAACGTATCATATGATCGTAGTTTGGCAACATGCCGAAAAATTGTGTTTTCCTGGAACGTATGAACCGGTAAAAAAATGGGCATATGAGACGCACGTGTAATGCGAAGATGTGGGATGGTTCCCCACCTGCGGCAAGTTTTTTGATCCACTTTCATTGCCATTAATTTATTTCTTTAACTCAATTAGTAAGTACAAGTAATTTCCCCTATGTTATTCTTGACGTCTGTTTGTTGGCCTTTCATGATATGATTAATAAAATCGGGCCCCTCATCTAACCCCCTTTCTTCTCGTCCAAAAAATTGAGCGTAACTCTGTTGGGTTATTTTTGGTGTTCTCGATTGCGAACATTGGCGCCGGGAGAATATATGTAACGGGAATGTATCAATAAAGTTCTACTGTACGTCAGAATTAACACGAGAGTTTGATACCATTAAATAATACATACACCTGCTGGGACCAGACGAGTCCGAATTATCCATTTTTCCTAATTAACAAGGGTCAAATTAGGGAGGTTTTACTGTACACGGAGAGCGTTTGAAACACAGAATTATTATTGTGCTGCCACTGGCAAACACTTCTGTGAATCACCCAGTGCAGCTGTCACATGGTGTGGAATGGGAAAGGGTGGGGACTGTCACTGGTGAGCTTCATACTGGCCTGAAGTCCGGAGGAAGGGGTGGGGGGGAGAGGTACGTGGGAACTGATATTACAAATGTGTGACATCATCATCTGATGTGTTCCGCTTGCAGTGAGGAGTTCATAATGCATGACTCAAGTGCTGATAGCACAAAAAAAAAAAAGGAAAAGCACACATGTGTCACCACGTAGGCATGCATGCGTCCCTCTCTCTGCTTTTCACATGATAGTGAATGCAGCAGAACTGCAGTGCATTTATTTAATACACAAAGTCTGGAATAGAGCTAACAGCAGCTTATGTCAGAAATGCTGACCACACTGCCCATTTTCAACAAGCATTGGTGTAGTGCTTGTCAACCATCTTGCGATCTCTTGTTCTTCTCTTCACTGGAATGTGCCAGGTGACAATTTCAATGATTTTTCACAAAGTTTGACCAGAGTGTGGCTTCAAGCATTTGACTTTCCTCTTGGTTTATGCAAAAGGCGATTAGCCTTTTAGTGTGCATATTTTAACCCTTTGAGGGTAAGCTTTTTTTTTTTTTTGAATGAATTGTGCCCCCTGGGTCAATTTTTTATATTGCAGTTTGTAGTAGTAGGAAATTATTGAAAATTCGTGAGCACATACAGTAAAAATGTATTAAAAACAACATTTTCTTTCAAAAACATTTTATATGCACCAGCATTATAAGTAAAACCTCATTATTCAACCCTTGTTAATTAGGAAAATTGTACATTTCGGACTCGTCCTCTGGTCCCATCAGGCATATGCATTATTTAATGCAATCAAACGCTCGTTCATTTGGATGTGTTTGGCCACGCTTCAGTTAATCAGGACAACTCTCAAAGCTCAGGCAGTGCAGAGTGCCGCAAATGTACGATGCAAAAGAGCAAAGACGACGCTAGCATCCAACTAAAACGAAGCAGCAGAGTTTAGTTAGCCATACTCATCAGCGGAACTTGTACATGAATGACAGCAACACCGGAACACTTCGTCTCTCTTTGTGCCTTTAAATCCTTCTCTTGCATTTACTGCCACGCATAACACCGTGTTGGCTGTATGCCTTTATAGCTGTGTAGTTGCCATTCATGAACGTGTCATTAGTGACCGCGGCTTTTTCTGCAGTGGTTTTGGCAAACAGTAGTTTCGTTTTGACTCGGTTTACTCGTCGGTTGCATGTCTTCAAAATTGCATAGTCGCCATCCGTGATTGCGTCTATAGCAACCGCGATTTTCTCTGCAGTTGCGGCACCAAACGGTAGTTTTGTTTTGACTTGGTGTGTGCGTTTACCGCGTGCCTGCAGAACTGCAAGGTCGTCATCCATGATTGCGTCAATAGCGGCCGCGGGTGCGTCTGCAGCAGTTGTGGCAAAGAATAGTTTCGTTTTGACTCATTGCAAAGCTGTCGAGGACAAAGAGCACCAGCTACATTGTACAGTCGACTCCCGATAATTCGAAGTCGCTTAATTGGAATTGTCAGTTAATTGGAAGTGAAATGGGGGTCCCATTGGTATCGCATGCAATCCAACAGAAAAAGACGCTCAGTAATTGGAAGCTAGAAGTCTAAAATATTGTTTCATTAGAAGTTATTTTCAATTGAATGCCTGGAGGCGAATGTAATGTTCGATAAATTTGCTATTTTTAAAGTGCAAAACAGCTTTGTGTGCCACACAGGCATCATTAGCATCGCAGCTGACCACAGCGCTACAGCTTATGAAGCATCAAAGTTAAGCACCGGGGCCGTTGCCATCGCAGCTGACTACAGCGCCGCAGATCATGAAGCGGCAAGATTAGCCTTGTGCTATTGTGTACGTGTGCAAACAGCACGCTCCGGGCTTCTCCGATTGTTTCCTCCAGTGGGTTTGGTAGCTCCACGTGCAACGAAGTTCCATGCACATTTCGGGTGCAGTTGCGACAAAGGCAACTCGCGGACTTTATCAGATGCTTGACTTGGCGACGAAAGTCAAAATTTTGAAAGAAGTTGAGGAAGGAGGCACTGCCAAGCAAGATATTGCATGGAAGTTGGCATCAAGACAAGCACTTTTTCAAACTTCCTCAAGAACAAGCGCTCGATACTCGATACATTTGAAAATGATCAGTTCAAAATTTCTGAATGCGCACCGACGCCCACCCTGAGTTAGAGCAAGCACTGCTCATTTGGATTAGGGAGGCACGAAGTAACCATCTCCCGCTCAGCGAAATCGTTGCAGCGAAGGCCTTATTGCTTGCTATAAAGCTAAAAATTGAGAACTTCGCTTCTTCCGATGGATGGCTGACACGCTTTAAGCAACGTCATGACCTGGTGTTTAAAAGCGGGAGTGGAGAAAGGGCGTCCATCAACAAGGAAACATGTGCAACGTGGAGAGAAGACAAGCTTCATGAGTACTTGAGCGAGTATCAGCCGGAAGATATCTTCAATGCCGACGCGACGGCACTTTTTTTTTCAGAATGTTACCCGACAAGACTTTAACCTTCAAGACCGATGACTGTGCTGGAGGGAAACGCAGTAAAAAGGGAGTGTCTGTAATGATTGCGGCGAACATGACCGGCACTGAGTGATGTCGCCTGTTGGTAATCGGTAAGGCCGCTAAGCCTAGGTGTTTTAAAGGTATCAAAATGCTGCCCGTCGACTCTGCATTTAACAGGAAGGCTTGGATGATGGCAGACATATTTAAAGACTGGCTAAATAAACTGGATCGCAAGTTCGTGTCGTCGAACTGCAAGGTATTGTTCCTTATGGAATAGTGCAGTGCCCACGTGAACGTACCGCCCTTGACTGCCGTCCGCGTCGCTTACTTGCCAGCCAATACAACATCGGTGTTACAGCGCATGGACCAGGGGATCATAAAAAATGTAAAGGTATTGTACTGGAATCGTCTTCTCCAGCGGATGCTATTTTGTATCGAACAACTATAGTGTATGCTATTGTGTACAAACAGCCATGCACATGCCGGGGTCCCGTTAAAGAGGAAACCATTGCAAACTGCTTCAGGGCCTGTGGTTTCATTGCAAGTGCCGCAGGAGATCATTCGTCTTCCAGCGGGGGAAGGGGGGGGGGGGGGCACACACAAGTGAGCTCAACAACAATAGTCTTCAAGCAGCTCTCGGCGACATCCCTTTCAGAGACTACGTTGCCATTGACAGCACAGTAGAAACGTGCGGTGCGCTGATGGACACTGAAATCATCAAGATTGTTCGGCCCAATGAGGCTAGTAACGGAGGTGACGTGGCCGATGACGTTGCAAGTGAGTCACAACCGCGGGCTGCTGATGTAGCTGCGGGCCTTGCTCTCACGCAGCGGTTTTTTGCTGCAGAGAACAACGCCGAGGAAGCACTCGGGCACATCTACAGCCTGCAGAACTTGTTTTCCGCAGCAAGATTCTGCAAGCAGAAGCAGACGGCAATAACCGATTTTTTTTAATAAAGTCTGCTTTAAAGTAAATATGTCCCTGTTTGTTAGTTGTGGTTAATTGAAAATTCGTTTAATTCGAAGTTTTTCGCTGTCCCCGTGAACTTCGTATTAAAGGGCCCCTGAAGTAGTTCGGACAAATTTTATAGACGCGTAGGGTACAGCTTAAGCAGAACACTCGCACCACAATTTAAGTGAAGCATTACGTATTTATAGAGCTACAAGCGATTACAAGTTACCCTCCTCCCTAGCCATGCTTTTCCTCCTCAACTCATTCACCGAGCGATCGGGGCTAAGCTCCGCCTTCATTGGTTCTGCGTCACGATGCGACATCACATCGTCCACTTCCGGTTCTTTTGGAGCCGGCCCTCGCCCGCGCCAAACCTCTTCGCTAGACTTGGTCGTCGACCCCAAGCGAGAGCTATCGAAGCAGTGTGCGTTGCAAGCATTTTGTCACAGCTCCGAACGTGTCTGGTATTCTGGTTTCGACGGAACGGTGGAGGCATAAACTCAAGCTGATGAAGGAACTTCAGCATAGATGTACATGAGCTGCCTGATCAGCCTCCACGGTCCAGACACCCGTTGGCGCAGAGCTTAACCAGCCAAAGAAAGAGCTAATATTGCTCTAACCAAGTGTAAAACATTTTAAACATTTACAAAAACAATGTGTTAATGATTACCCTCCTGCGAAAAATTGACAGCAGCAGCAGCAAAGAAGAATACATTTTGTTACTGCTACTGTGTCTGGTTGAGCTCTATGCCACCAGGTGGCTGCACTATGCAGACCATTCACATTTGCGCTTCTGCTTACCCGTTAAACGGCACAGTCAAGCGGTCAGGCCCTCTCCCCTTGCGCTTGCATTTGCCCTAATACTGGACTGGCGAAACGCTATTGCGTTAGTAATCTTCCGGTGTAAAGTGACGGCCGCACTGGTGCCGATCGGATAGCAGCAGTTCGATGCGCTGCAGACAGTCCGCTCGTCTACTGGCTTGCAGAGAGACACGATGCCGCAGCTGGACATATTGCCAGTCGCTACGCTTGCAGTCCACAACGCAACAAAGTCAAACCAAAGCGCTCGCGAAAAGGCAGAACGACACTGACGGCGGAGTTCTCGTCAAGAACGGAGCACGTTATAACACAAGCAGACGACACTTGCTGTGTGCCGGAAGTGCTTAAGTGTACTGAAAAGTTGTTCTTGTGCATTCCCTTTATGTTACTTTCTCTTTATAAAAACAAATTAACTAACATTACAACTATTACGAACATCATTTGTTTACCATAAAGTGGGAAAAATTCTCTATCACGTGCCTTGGTCAGCCAATTGGATAGCTCGCCTCACTGACGTCATATGGGTGACTGGCGTCATATGGGTAGGGGCGGCTTAAAATTCCGCCGCGTAGTGTGCTGCGATCGGCAGGGATATGCATTTTTAAAACCTTATAACAAATTACACGCTTTACGTGGAGCACTTAGATGCGTCAATTAATAGTCAGAGGGACCTACTCTAACGACTCATTACGTTTGTAGAAAATCGTCAAAATTGTTTCAGAGTCCCTTTAACGGGAGTCGACTGTAACGGATGGACGATCTGTTGGCGACCAGCTCACTGGCGAAAAAAATAATCGGCATGTGCACGCAGTAGTAAAAAGTGTGTCTTAGATGGAGACGCGCCATAGCCTCACTGCGAAGGAATGCTATCGTTAATCAATCACGAGATGACAAGAATTCCAGTTTCCACACTGCTCTTGTAGAAATAGGATTTGCTGATTCGTTTAGTGAATAAAAATGTGTTGGCTTAATAAGCATTTTATTGTTTCCTTGATACCCTCGACAATTCAACATTTGGTTAGTTCGGACACTTTTTTCGGTACCGTGAAATCCAAATTAATGAGGTTTTACTGACACACACAACCACACCATACAATAAGAGATCGAGCAAAATATTTACAGCAATATTTATGGTTGAAAACATATTCCAAAAGCATGTTTCATGCACGGACAGTATGTATACAGAAATGCCTGCTGCTGTCCGATATATAGAAAAATGTCAAGTATTTCTTAGAGTATGGCACTCGTTGAAGCAAGGCTCAGCGCCCTGCCTTGTCACAAGCAACACACATGAATCGCGTGTTGTTCTTTGCTTCGGGCACCGGCTCACAGTCGTGCACACATGGCACCTGCGTAGCGTACGGCTGCCTTGGGCGAATGGAAAGCTACTGGGAACATGATAGTGGTGGCCGTAAAATACAATAGCATCGCCTCTATGCAGACCTTGGAGGTAGCAGACGACGCACATGCGACCACGTAGGTGAGCGCCTGAAGGTAGGCTAGTGCGAATATTCAATATCTTCAAATATTCAATCGAATGTTAGCTATTCGCCTCAGCTCGAATTTGAGTGTTTGAGTATTCCTAACAAATGAATGTAAATTTTCTTTTTCGTGTATAAGCCCCACGCCCAATTACACCACCCTGGAAAGAAAGAAAAAATCCATGCGTATAACCTGCGGAATTAACTGTATACAACGCCCAAATCTTTGTGCAAACAGTCTCCATTCATAGATGCACGAATAATCTGCATCATATCTTCGGCCAGTGGCTCTGTAGTCCACCTCTTCTGCGACACTGATGGCAGAAAACATTGCGGCGAAGGTGTTTTCACATCTGCACAGGCCGCATTGGGCGGCGAACTGTGCCGTATAGTTGCTTTCACAGCAGTGCAAACTGCACTGTTGTGAAACCGCATGAGGTGAAACTCGCATGTGCCATGAAGCCACACCTCAAGTCGGAAATTCGCATATAGCTTGCAGCCTGATTTTACTGTTAAATTAAAAGAATTTTTGGTGCATGATATACGATCAAAAATATGCGAAATTTAAAATGCGTATAATCGACAACTTCAATTTTGGTGAGCAAGTTGCATCACTTAGCTCATAACCAAAACAGACGACTTCATTTACAATTTGCCTACTAATTTCTGCTGCTGCTCGATTATTCAAACATATTATTTGCAGTGGCTGTACGGATTCCCGAGAGCCATACGGCCACTATGAATAAGGTTGCGTCGACATGGTGCTAAAACATAACTTTGGTGGCCAACACCAGACAAAACAGTGCTGGTTTTAGAGCCAAGAGCCAAGGCAGGTGTGGCAGGTAGGCCTAAACCGTTGCTGGAAGATTGTGGCTGATCTGGCTCCAAATCATACGTGCAGGCTGGACTCAGGACCGCAAAAGTGGAGAGCGTGCCTACCAAGTTTATTTGTGCACTTGCAGAATGAAATGGGTTAAGCTTGCGTGTAGACGGAAATCAAGCTGAATTTGTGCAACACAGCATAAGTGCCGGCGTCGTGCAGTTAAGGCCGCATTTCACAGCATCATAACAACAGGCGAACATGAAATGCTGCAGTGGCCTCAACCACCACAACATTTTAGGTAGACTGAAGCGCAACAGTGAGAAAGAGCCTGTAAACAAATGTTTTGTGCTGCTGGAGTTGTAAGAAAGGTTGATCTTGAATTTTTGCACAAACATATCTGAATAACAGCACTTTGAAAATAAACTGATTCCAGAGATTAATCTGTTTTTTTGTGTGTTTTTAGCCAGTAAAGAACCAACTTAGATTTGTCACCGTGTGGCTCTTTTGTCAAGGTTTTATGAAAATCTCACACCTATTTGAACTATTCGCTACCTGCTGTGGTTCCGTGTAGTGGCTTTGGTGTTGCACTACTAAGCACAAGGTTGCAGGATCAAATCCCAGCTGCAGCGGCCGCATTTAGATAAGGGCAGGGCGAAATGGAAAAACACCTGTGTACTATGCATTGGGTGCACGTAAAGGACCCCAGGTGGTCAAAATTAAACCGGTGTCCCCCACTATGGTATGCTTTATAATCGTATCATGGTTTTGGCTTGTAAAATCTCACAATTTATTTTTTTTAACTATTTGTTTCCGAATTATTCCGTTATAATGACTATTCGCTTCAACCTTGTTTGAACATAAAATTGATATTTGCACAAACCTACCCGAAGGTAAACAAGTTTATTTTTGTGCCCCGGAGAGTGGAAATGCCATTTCAAATGAGTTTGTGTGACTGAATAGCAATGGCAGCACCTCACAGCAACCAGTGGTGTTGAATTCATGCAAAATATCAAACATAAGATCAGTGCTATACATGTACAGCAAAAACCCTCAAAGGGTTATTCTTGTACAACAGTTACTGTTGTGCAATGTGCTCACAATGAATTTAACTTAATTGCAGTTATTTACATTGAAAAATACTTTATTGAATTCTTTGTTTTGTCATCTTGGCAATGTGCCATTTATTGTCACTGCTAATTGTCATTGTTCCATTCTTGCACAGACACCTGAGCTACAAGTTCAAGAAGGGTACGAGTGCTGTCTTGGCAACCAAAGTAGTTCCCATTGAGGTGGAAGAGACAATTGTGAAACACACAGATGGTGAAGCCATGGACACTGCCTGAGCGGAATATCATTTGCACTGTTTGAAATAAAGAGGGCTTCAGTTGTCCAATAGTGTTGTCTCTGTATATAGGTCCATTGTTATGTTTGGCATATTCGCCGAAGAGAGTTGACCGGAGTCATTGCGTTACCGATGTCAAACAACATTCCATCGAGTCAACGTTGACACTGATATGCTGAAAGTGACAGCAAATTAGAGGTAGGCGTGAGAGTGAGATGGCGGAGATTTTTCCAGAACTTCAACAAAAGATGCCAAGACCTGGAGAAGCTTTACCTTCTGGTGAGCTTGGGCCATTAACCTCACCCCGGTCATCAGTGAAACACTTGGTCTGGTATGCTTGCATTCCCCTTTTCAGGATCAGCTTGGGGGTAGTGTGTAGGCTTTGTGTCAACCTTCTCCTCTTTGGAGGCAGTGTGCTGCGCCAATACGATCCACCGGGCTGGTTGATTGGAACATTACCAATTTTCATAGCAAATGATCTAGGGAAGACGGAGGGTATTTAAGAGACATCTTCAGTATATGATGTGTGCTCTCGCAGAACGATGTAGTCTGCTCTAACAGGTAGCCTGTAGCTGCGTGCTATGTGTACTGTGCTTGATGTTCCTGCCAGTATGAATATATTATGTCTTTTCCTGTAAATAAGTTTGCCCTTTTTCACCCATGTGAATATACCCCCCGTTCTATTCCTCCAACCTCCTGACCTCGTACTCATTGCCTAGTTGGCAACACTTGCCATGAAAGTTCGAACCACAGTGCGGGCCCACTTAACCTCTGTGTGACAATCTGGTAGCGTAGGCCAGCCACCGATTTCTAAACGCACCGGTGGCATAGGCTAGAGAGCTACCCTCAGTTTGATGCCAAGACTCCAAGACCACGATACCTCCAATCCTACACCATTTATGAAACAAAATTGTGCCCTGGTTGTCCACACTAGCATATCAGAGCGCAGCTCTTAGGCAGCCGTTCCAGGGTTGAGTGTCGCCGTCCCTTGGCGTAACTGTGCAAACGCTGTTGGTGTGGTCGTCGTCGTGGCTGTGATGCCACTCATGCCAGCATTCTCATACTGCACCTCCCTCTGCGAAGGTGCTGACGGCACTGGCCCACTGCCAGTCGTTGCGGTGATTTCGGTCTCAAATTCCTTCTCTCAATATGTCGTGAAATGAAAGCCTGTTTAGAGCTGTGCTCAAATTTCGCATTAGGGAGTATCGTAATCGTCGGACATTTTTGTTTTACATTAACAGACTGTACTTTTTTTTTCAAGCAAATACCATATTTACTTGTGTAAGCTTTGCCAGTTTCCCTACTTTGGAGTGCAAAAGTTTGAAAACAAGTTTCACTAAGCGTTGCACGCATACCCACATGCTGATTAATTTCCGCAAGAAGCGAGTACTACATGGCACTATACTGCCGACGGTGACATCATCCCCACCGTACTCCGCATTTAGCTAGAGTGTAGGCTGTGTAGGTGCTCAAACTCTGCACTGATTCCTTATTCTTCAACCAAACCGCAACTTTGTTCGCAGACGAAGTGGCGCTGGCTAGGTCTAGCCAGTGGGTGTGGTGGGTGGCAAGCCGTTGCTGGAAGTTAACCTTTAAAATGTTTGTAGCAGTAGACCACGTGTCTTAGGGGGCGACCAGCAGGCAACTACCGTGAATGCTTACCAAGTTTGTGCGCTCACTCCCGTAAACATGAATTAAACCAATAAAACTTCAAACTGATATTGCACAGCACAGCCCAACATTGATAGTGATATGGAGTCGAAATCGCATCCGCGGTGTCTGTACTTTATGACAACCCGAAATGTACAGCAGCCTTGGCCATAGCTTAATTTATAGAATGTCGCACGCAACATGCAGAGGCTTAAAGCGGATGGATGGATGTTATGAGCGTCCCCTTTGGAACGGGGCAGTGGGTTGTGCCACCAAGCTCTTGCTATTGTACTGCCTAATGTCCTACCTAGGTTAAACAATCAAAACAAAACAAAAAACAAAAAAACGAACTCCCACAACCAAATTTTCTGATCCCCTATTGTGAACTGTGCTTTTGTATGTCTCCGTTTTTTGTCGTTTCCTTACTTTTCTTCCACCAATCCTCCAATTGCCTCTTGCTAAACCCTATTGCGGACATGTTTACTTTTCCACTGCTTTCGCTGAACCCAAGGGCTTCAAGGAGGCCAGTGGTGCTTAATTTGACCGATGGGTAGATGTCTTCACATTCTAATAAATCATGCTCGATAGTTTCCCTAGCTTTACCGCAGCAGGCACATGCTTCTTCTTTCATATATCTCAATTTATAGGTGCGTGTTCTAAGGCATCCCGATCTCGCTTCGAAAAATAATGAGCTTACCTTTGAGTTATCATAAATTGTTTCTTTCCTGATTTCGTTTTTTCCTCTTAAGTAGTTACTTATGGCAGGTTTCTTTTCCATTGCCGCCACCCATGAGATTATTTCAGCCTTTGACTTTCCGCTTGACATTCTTTGTTGCTGTGTTGCCCACCCTACAGGCCGCATACTTGCTGGTAAGCTTCCTAGTTCTCTTCCTCCACTGTGAATCAATGTTTTTCCTGTATAGATACCGCAACACCCTCCCACCCCATTTGCTTTCTTCCATATTCCTCAGTCGTTCTTCATACTCAATTTTACTGCGAGCTTCCCTCACTTAAAAACTAGTCCAGCCTGTATCACCCTGCACAGCTTCATTTGTAGTCTTCCCGTGGGCGCCCAATGCGAGGCGTCCCACTGACCTTTGGTTCACACCAAGTCCTGATTGTACCCCTGATTTAAAGCAAACAACCGCATTTCCAAAAGTAAGTCCTGGAACCATTACACCTTTCCACATACCTCGGAGGACCTCGTACCTATTGTATCCGCATATCGCTCTGTGCTTCATTATGGCTGCATTTCTCTTCCCCTTCACTGTTATTGTTTTTTCCCGAGTTTCCATATATCTATTGCCTTCGTTTATCCATATATCAAGGTATTTATATTCTGTTACCCGAGGTATTTCCTGGCCCTGTATCGCCACTGTTCACTGTTTTCATTAAATACCATAACACCTAGTTTTCTAACACTAAATTTCAAACCTAAATTGTTGCCTTCCTGTCTAGACGTTGCAAATCACTTTGCTTTTTAGCCAGCAACACAATGTCGTCCGCATAAAATAAACCTGGAAGCTGCTTCTCTACTACTGTACCCGCCTGTTTGTATGAGAGATTAAAGGCGATATCACTTCCTTCTAGCACCCTCTCCATCCTCACCATGTACAGTGCTCACGGAATGAAACGCGACAGCGAGCATTTGGTAGAACCCTGCATATGTGCAGAGAACTCGAGAGTACCATGTCATGTCACTAGGAATCTGGTCACCCAAGGTGACTCGGACTCCGATCTAAGTGTAGTACGCACCAAAATTACGTCGATGTGACATGAACTGCAGCCAGTGGAAACAAAAGTATGCACATTAGTTAGCCCTAAATTGACATGTTTCATTCCGTGAGCACTGTACATCATAAACAGCAGTGGGGATAAAGGGCACCCCTGCCTTAGTCCCTTGTTGATATGAACTTTCTCCTCGCTCCTTATTTTCTAGGTAAATCTCTCAAAAGCTGTTGTCACTTAAGCCTTCCCCTTTCCAGAATATCGCACAAAATGTTGCCGTCTACGTTGTCATAGGCTCCTGTAATGTCTAAAAAGGCCACATATAACGGTCTGCTTTCTACTTTTGATATTTCAATACACTGAGTAAGAACAAATAAGTTATCATCTAAACGCCTACCTATTCTGAAGCCATACTGAAGTTCTCCCAAAATGCCATTATTCTCTGCCCATGCTTGAAGCTTTAATTTGATTGCCTGCATTGCTAGCCTGTATATTACCGATGTAATGGTCAACGGTCTATACAAGTGCATTCTATCTTTCTCCCCCTTACCTTTATAAATTAAATTCATTCTACTTTGTCGCCAACTGTCTGGTATTCGTCTATATTTTAGTTTTTTCCACTGCTTTCACCAGTGCTTCCTTACTTTTTGGTCCTAGTTCATTAATCAGCCTACCGGGAACCTCGTCTAGCCCTGTGGCTGTGCGCTTAGGAATTTTCTCTTCGGCTTTTTTCCAGTTGAAGTTTGTCAGCACCAGCTCCAGCGAAGGCTGTGGGTTCAGCACACACTGGCGGCAAGTTCTTTTTTTGCTTTCACGGTTATTTTCTTTATTAACTTATTTTATTTAAAGGAGGCAATTTCCCCAATGCTTTCTGTGGCTGTGGTGTCAGCTTCATGCGGTTATTACTAACAATAAATTACTGCAATACTCGTGGTTCCTCCAATTATTGCTCATCACTTTATGTAGTAATTAATATACATCGAATTTCTTTTTTATTTTGTGATATACAGACGTAATTTGATTTGCTAAACTTGCTTCCTTCAGACTCATTAGGTAACATCACTTCATATACAGTAGAACCTCGTTGATACGGCCTTGTTACGTACGATTTCGCGATGCCAACGTTCGTGATCGGGAACACAATGGCCCAGTAGAGCTACGCTTATTTTTACTGGTTCATACATTCCTGGAGGAGGAGGAACAACGTTATTAAAAACATCAGTCAATGAACGTGAGGAGGGATGCTTCTCCCCCTTCGCCCCTAGCCGTCGGCCGGAATACCTTGAGACACAGCAGCAGCAAGGGCTTGACCGATGATGTCCTGCTGGATGTTGGGTTCTGGGCTGCGGAGCAAAGCCTCCCAGCATTCTAGAGTGCGCGAGCTATCATGCTTAGACGGACATGTCCACACCATGTGAACCAGATTTGCTGCCTCATCACAGAATTTGCACTTTGACCTGAATACTCCTGGACGCCACTTGCTGTAGAGTACGGGGTTTGGAAAAACCCCCGTCTGTAATTTTCTCCACATAACCTCATCTTTCTTACTGAGCCTTCTGTCCGCTCCCAGGTAAATTTGTCGATTTAGTCTGTAGTGTGCTGTGATTTCCTGGTATGGGCGCATATCCTCTCTTCTGTTTATAGTTTCGGTGGTTTGGGAGCTTCCGGCGGTCGACCTCAGGCGGCCGAATGAGCCTCCTCGTTCCCTCTAAGTCCCCGGTGAGCTGGTGCCCAAACGAGCAGAACAAGCTGCCTGGGTCCTCCTTCCCTGTTTAATATACGGATGGCAGTCTCCGTCACCCTCCCCGATTCGTAATTTCTCACAGCGTTTTTGGAGTCACTGATGACCACATTTACCCCCCTTTGGCTGAGGGCCAAGGCTATGGCTACTTCCTCAGCTTCAACCGTCTCGACACCACTGACTGTGCAGCACGCCACCGGTGTTCCATCTTCCCTAACCGCCACGGCCGCGTGTGCCGCTTTGCTGTCATATTCTGCAGCGTCCGTATATAGGACGTCCTGTCGACTAGTGTATCTAGCTTGTAATGCCTCTGCCCTGTCTTTACGTCTGCCGTCGTGAAAGGCAGGGTTCATGTTTCTGGGTAGCGGAGGTATTTTTGTCTTGTCCCTGATCTGTCTGGGTATGTCTCTTGAGCGCACTTGCTCATGTTTCTGCTCGTAGCCTAATTTCTCTAAAATTTTCCTCCCTGTTTTAGATCCAAGTAGCCTTTGATACTGCGCGGTAACGGCAGCCTCAATCAGTTCCTCGAGAGTGTTCGACACACCTAGCTTCATAAGTTTGTCGGTGGGCGTGTTCAGGGGGAGTCTGAGCGCGACCTTGACACTTTTCCTAATAATGATTTCGAGCTTGTTCCGTTCTACAGAACTGAGCTTGAGGTAGGGTCCGAGCGCAACCTTGACACTTTTCCTAATAATGATTTCGAGCTTGTTCCGTTCTACAGAACTGAGCTTGAGGTAGGGTGCCATGTACACTATCCTACTGGAAAACAATTTTTCGTCACCAATGTTCAGTAAATCGCCAAACCGCGATCGTATGATGCAGTAAATTTTTTTCCCGGGTCGTCGTGCACGCCGCACTCGCTGCTATTGTCGCCAAACCTATTGCGATAAGCATATTCACCTATCTACATGTTCAACAGCGCGCGGGACCTTCAGCTAGGCCAGAGCAATACAACACGTAGGTCAATGTGTCATCCACAGCGTTAAGACACTGTTGCCACACTTGAAGCAAGACGCCCCAGCTAGGCTGCATTTTTCTTTGTTTTGAGAATTTCTTTCTACAAGGGGTGGTGGTTTTAATTTGGCAAAAAATAGATGGGGAAGTATGAAAAAAAAATGGATAGTGAAAGGTGAGACACAAAGATAATTCTGGCTGTTCATTGCCTGAAGAAAAAAAAAAATAAGAGTGCACGAGTTTAGGAATTCGTGCCTTATCTATGACAAGGATGGCAGTTAAGCTCTTTATGGAAAGTTGTTACTTAAACATCCTCTTTTTTTCAATGTAAACGTGCTTAATGTTCTCATCTTTGCATACAGGCAAATATTTCGCTCAAGTTGACTCAACAAAGTACAATACCCATCACAGCACAAATATGCCATCACAGCTTTTCTGATTTTCTTGCATAATAAGGTTTCCACAGAAGGCAATAATGCCATGGAATGTGCTCAACTGGGGCATTAATGCTTATAAAATACTGTGCTCTTATATACATTGTGCGAGTAAAATCTTAAGTGTACTTACCAATTTATGCTACAGATTTTACTCTGAAGAATAAAAAAATATAACTGTGCCAAATGTATCGTGCAGCGTACACAAAGGCTCTACTAATGGAAATATGTAACCTGCCTAGGCATGTTGAATCGCTTCCTGCCTTTCACAGGCCAACAAATCTGTGAAGAAAAAGTACAGCAGAAACTCCAAGAGTGCACAAGCATGGGTAGACAGTGTTACTTATCGCACCGACTGTATGGGTTTGGATTTCCTTTATTTTGCTTTTTTCTTGGATGAAATTTTGTATGTAATTTTTTAATTTTATTATTCATTATTATTTTTTATTGCTTTAGTGTTTCTTAAATATTTTTGTTAACCTTAAGTACAGTTATAATTACCTTGATTACTCTTAATTATTTACCGCAGTTAATTACCCTTGGTTTAAGCATAACTCAGTACTCATAACTAGTCATAACACATCGTCATATATATCCTCATAGGACCCCATGTATTCCTATGGAGCGCATCATCACGCGTTAGACTTGCCTATATGTTTGCATAGTTAAGCCTGCTTCAGCTTAGCTGTAGGTCGGCCCAGTATTGCACTACACTCTAAAAACTGTTGCACCCTTTGGGGTGTATATTTGCCACACAACAGTAATCATCATTTGTCTTGCCCGCATTTCCTTTCTTTACCGCTACTAGCCCGGTACTTCCAAGTCGCAAACGGCATGCACATTATTAGCATGTCAGAGCATTCTCAACAGGAAAGTAACGAGCGCAGCATTTTCAAGAAAGGAAACGCAAAAGAGAGAGATATGACGATTATTAATTGTTGCGTGGCAAATATACAGCCCAAAGGGTGCGACTGTTTTTAGAGTGTACCACCGGGATTGGACCACACCCCATGTTTTCCTATCGAGTGCATCGTTGTCAAAACGAGGGGTCAATAGTTATTTGCAACAATTCTATTTAAGGCAGGAACGTGAAGGTTTCGCCACACATGCACGTAACACATGCACCTATGTTCACCGAACTTGAAGTTGGCGGTGAAGTTGTTTTAGCACTCTGGGTACTTAACTAACTTTCTACAAAGCCTATGTTTAGCTTACACATATTAAACGGTTACTGTGATGTGCTTCCTAGTACTAAAATGAAATATAAACACCTAGAGTATAGTTCAGCAAGGAAAGAAGAAAATTTAAGTACAGTTCACGCATAACACATAAAAATTGAGAGAGGTTGAGTATTCAGCAATGAACTATTTTAAAGGCACACATATAACCTGAAAATTAGGTGTATGTCACCCACAGAGTGGCCACATTCTCATCGAAGGAAATGAATTTTAAAAGCTTAATTGACTGGCCAAAAACGAGGGTTTACCGTAATATCCAAGAGATAGCCCACCCAAAATCGAGAGAAAATCATGTGAAAATATGAGGTGGACTAACTTTCAGTGTACCTACAGGAACTAGCTAGCATATATTATATTATAAAACTAGAAAATCTTGCCAAAGCAAGGGTGGGTTATCTTTTGGGGGTGGGACATCTCTTGGGATTTTACGGTACCGATTTTCAATCACCCCTTAAGTACACACACTATTCAACATTCACGTACCTATCACCCCTAGCATTCCCTACATTTCGTCAAAATACATATTTGTAAGTGATCTAGTTTTTTTTCAGAAATCCGTGAGAACATCTAGACTAATGACTTTCTTTTCAAGCCCCACTAACAGCTTCACTGTAAAATTAGTAGCGTCATAAGAAAACAAAGATCCGGTTATTCGAATATCCGAATAATATTAACTGGATAAGAAGTAGCCTAACCGGTTACTCCGGCTATACGGTTTTCAAGCTCGAATAACCGGTGGATCGAATATCCGGATACCCGGTTTTGCCGCGAAACAGGTTTCACGTTGCTGCACTAGTACAAACATATCCACAGAGTTTCATACTATATGAAACCCTATTAAGCGCCTGCTTGGTCTGAACCGGTTCTGTAGTTTTTCCGTGCATCATTTTAAAGCGAACGAACAAGTGGAGAGATGGGTGCGGCGACGATGGCTACGAGACAACGTCAGAGTAGCGCGCGTCGTCTGGTCAGCTAGATTTGTCCGATGCGGCTGCTGTAAATCGCACCCACGCATCACCCACGCGCTGACTCTCGCGATACAGTGTACTATCTACTCGCGATCCGATCTCCAGATTAGCGAGGCAGTCGCGGCACACTTCGCTCCGAAATGAAAACACACATACAGCTACGCTCAGATTTCGCATAAGGGAGTATCGTAATCGTCGGTGAATTTTTTCTCCGTTCACTTCGACAGTTCTCATTTTGTGGCTTGCATCGCCATTCTATATAACATCGATGTTACTGTAATATTAGGTCATGCGGCATATAGATGCGGTTACATGAGGGTGACAAAGCAGCGACGCCATGCAGAGGACGCGCTTGAAAACCTTGAAAACACGCGCGCGGCGGGCGGGCAGGCATACTGACCTCCTCGGGTTCATTTCAGGGTGCTTTCAAAAGTTTCAAAATTGATGAACATATTTATTTTTTAAGGTTGATTTTTTAAGGTTGATTTTTTAAAAGTGAAATGCATATCTGATTTTTAATATAACAAGTTACAGATACTTTCGCCTGCTTTCGCTTTCTTTTTTGTCCACATGAAGCAGGCAGGTTGGGCAGGTCAGGTGGTCGGAAGGCTGGAGCGGCGGGAACATAATCAAAGACACTAGAGACAAAGCCAAACAAAGCGCGCATCAGCGGAAGCTATGCCAAGGTGTTCTGTGGCCATGCTATTGCGCTACCGCGCCGGGTACAGTCACTGTACGCCGGGTGCGCTGGCACGCTTGCATGACGGGCAATGTGCTAACAGGGAGAGCGGCAGAGGCACGCACTGAGTAACTAATTTTCACCCGACGTGAGTTTATTCGTGATATTCGTGAAATTTTAGTGATTTTACTTTGGTAGAACTTTTGGAACTGGGGCTTTAATTGTCAGCATTGTTTTTCTGCGCCCTTTTTGTGCGATTGGTTACTGCAGTTACGCATGTTTCCGTGCTGAAAAGACGGGGACCGGGAGTACTAGCATTTTGCGTGACACTGCTAGTTGCGCACACGCTCGGTTCATTCGTTTCACTTAGTGTTTTTCATGGAGGGCCTTAGAGCCCCACGTTCACACTCGGATACCTGTTGCATGCAGAGTGCACCTGTGCATGCGAACTCCAGATGTAACTCGGGAACTTCATCCGTCCAAGAATCGGATAAGTGCAGGCCTGAAACTTGGCAGCAGTCGTCTGGCAGCTGTAATGGCAGGCATGTGTCGTTCGCGAAAGAGCCGATCTTGGAACCAAATGCGCATTGTCGCCGAACATCGCATTCTATTGACGATCTCGGCGATCTCCAAACAGCGCGCGAAGCCGAAAAGAAAAGCCTCTTGCAGCAGCAGCAGCCCCGTCAGAAGTTTGAAACAGTCGCCGATATGACTAATCGGTTTGTCCAGTACTTCACAACACTGCATTTGGAACGCGAGTGCACAGCCGGTGTGTACATATGCACTGTTTGCCTGTCAGCCCAAAGAACTCTTGCCCGAATCCGGGAGGCGGTCAGGAAGGATCCACAAGGTCGTCGTGTAGCTCTGAACAATGGCAAGTTCATGAAACTTTTGGTGAAACTCTGTAAACTCGAATCGCCTGGGCCACCGAGTATCTGCACCGTCACTGACATAAAAATGACAAACTTCTATGAAACGCAGGCATACCGTAAGCTTGCGGGCACAGTAAGCATATTGGAAGATGAGCAGAGTGAGGAGCTGTGGAAATGTATCCTTGGCAAGGCAGTGAAGGGTATTAGACCACTTACTTACACTATCAGTTTCCAAAGTGCCCGTATACCTGGTGGTAGCTCTTGCATGTGGGACAAGGACTGTTACCAGGAACCACCACAAGGTATGCTCATAGGCCAACCCAAAGCTGTGCGTAAGGTGAATCCGTTCCCTGTGTCCGACCTTAAGACTTTAGATGTGATTCGGTGTGTAGATGCTCGGCGTTTAATTGTCTACCGTAGTGCCAATGGCAAAGCAAGTGTAGACACCTTGAACTTGTTGCTGGCCGAGTTTCACCAAGACTTGACTAGCGCACCTCGAGAAGATCCTCCAAACGTTGGGGACATTGTCGGCCTGTTTGCATCCAGTGATCGTTTGCTGAGAATGCTTGTTGTCGAAGTGACTGAAGACATGGCTGTGGTATGGTCCATGGATGAAGGTCATTTTTGCAAGCTTCGTTGGAGCAGCCTGATTGATGTGTTGCCGTCATTCAGATGCTTGCCACCAGCAGTTGGCCTGGGTGTCCTCCCAGGTAAGCCAAATTTTTTCATGTATGTATGGTTTTTGATGCATTTGATTTCTTGCAGTCTGAAAGCATAGATACAAAGCCAAATGGCTTAAAGTTGAATGACCCTAGCTTGTGAACAGCAAGTGGCATTTACAATGATCAAACAAATGGTAAGCCGGTTTCTGCTTACTGTCACTTGATCAGAAATATGTGCATTGGACTTGGTAAAATCACATTCGTCGTGCCCCAGATTAATTCTGCACACCGGCCTGCACCAGCTAAGATTCAAGCATGTGTTCTTGGATGTTGTTTGGTATTGTTGCTGTCATTATTGATGGCCCTTGCAATTATCACTTTGTTTTACTTATATTGAACATAAAGAATATTTATGTGCTTGTAAATTTTGTACACGTGCAACCTTTTTTAGGTTTCAAGCAAGCACCAGTGTGCTGTAATTTTCCACTGTAAATGGTGTACCAAAGGCAAACTTTACGTCTAGCTAGGCTATAGATTACCACTCCCGCATTGTGTGCACAATTGCGCACGTTAAGATAGGGCATTGAAAGCAAAAGCACTAAGCAAAATAATATTTCACATACGTTGCATACATCTTGAAACACTTCTGCTTGGACCGGTGCAGAAAATATGGGTAAATTATAAAACAGTAATCTATAATACACGTGGACGTGACGGGTACACAGGACTGGCACTGCTCTTTTATCCTTCTTCATTATGAACCAACTCATCCAAGAAAATGTTTTACTAACCTATGTGTAACGTGTTTTAGTAACATGAGTTGCAAGGTAGACTGCTGGATGTTTGCTCTTGGATGGATGGATGGAATAACTTTACTGAAAGGTCCTGTGAGCTACGGGGCACAAGGTCCCATAGAGCGGGCTACTCCCACGTTGGGACCGGGAGTTGCAACTTCCTGGCCGCATCGTGGGCTCGCTGGACGGCCCAGAGCTGCTTCGCCAGGTCCGTGCTGCGTAATGCTTCTTGTAGCCTGGCGGAGTCTTGATTCTCGTTTGCATGGGTCCGACCACATGGCTAGAGCAAGTGATATACATCTAGTGTGCTATGGCAATTTTCGCAATATGATGTTGCGTATAGGTCAGGCATGCAGTGATGTAGTCTGTCCTATGTGGGGTACGTGTTGGTTTGAACCATTCTGAACGTGAGGGCTTGAAGCCTGGTGAGCTTATTATGAGGCGTGCTGGTGTCAGTATGTTGTCATGTAGCAGGTTCACTTCTTTCATCATTTTTTTAATGTTCTAAATCAGAAATATTTTTCAAATGGCAGGATAAGTGCTTTACAAGTTTGCCAGACATGAAATAGTTAAATGTTTTCATATCTGATATTACAAGAGAGAGTTCTTGCATGGAATCCACATTCTGTCACCTTGACAAAACTCACTGAAGCTTAATCAGTTGCAGTATTACACGCTTTACGTGATTCTGAAGACACAGTACATTACTTTTTCTGTGTAATGTGTATACACTATACAAGAAAACGGCTGAGTAGCTTGATGTTACCTGATTTCCTAGAGTGCGACCATTGGCAACAGGGAGCAATGAAAAAATGGTGTAAAATGCAAATATGTATGCGCACATAAAATGCACATATATAGGAAGATTATATCCTACTGCACATTATGAAAAATAACTGAAAGTATAGTTAAACACAGTAAAGTCATGTAATAGTAATTGAAGACACATTAAGAAAAAAAAGTATGTAAATAAGAGCACATGAAAGATGCAAGAATCATAAAAATAAATTTTTGCCGGACAAAGTTCATTGGTGTCTGAAGGGATTATGCCCCTGAAAATATATTTGTTAGGTAGGTAACTAGTCGCAGCGGAAATTGTAGGTGTAGGTGGAAACTGTAGGTGGTATTCTAACGTGGCTTTATTGTGTACGGTAGTGTTGCCAGACTAGTTGCAATGCACCAACTTATAAAGATGGGATAATGCGGCATTTCCTGTGAATGTTTTGGCTCTATGCGAGTATTGAGGATGCCTAACTACAGCATCAATTATTTGCAAAAAAAAAAAAAAAAAACATCTACATTCTAGCAAGATTTAGCACATTCAATCAAGCCGTGTTCTTGCAGTTGCTCCTTGATGAAATTGTGGCATTACTTTTGGCTCCATTCCTATCTTGAGATAGGAGCGGAGTTTTTGTAATCCTGTGTTCAACCCACGTCATTGCCTTTGCAGGTGTGCATGCAGTACCATCCCTGAAACTTTTGAGAGAATGTGTGAGGACTTTTCAGACTGTGACAGACCACAGTGGCCAGGAAGGTGAGTCGGAGCTGCTGCACAGAGGTACTTTCATGTGTCCGTAATCAGCCATTAAATGATGCCTCCTGTATCATTCATCCTACACAGGATGACATTGCTTTTTTTGGGGGGGGGGGCAAAGTGGCATTGTTGCGCTATTATTTAGGTAGCTTTGTATTATGAAATTATTCATTTGCGTGCATCTGTTTTAACACATTCATGGTAAAATGATACTGTGATCACTGATTGTTCATCTTCAAGAAAAAGAAAGAGTGGAAAATTGAGATTTTCTTTTGATTTATTAATACAAATAATTTTGAAGATGTATTGAGGTATGTGGCTAATCGCATATTTATAACTCGTTGTCTTAACCCTTTCCATGCATATGAACACATTAGTCTTACTCCATTACAATGTTTTTTCGCAAAGGGTGCCAAGGACGAATCTGGCTTGTCCATTTGTTTGGGTGCTCTTTTAAGTGCTGGTGACAATTCATAATAACTATTTTAAAGTGCCAACAACCACACAGCACACAAGAGAGGACCATGGGACAGAGGGCCACTCACAACTGCTTTATTTTACAGAAAACATGGACATATATACCCTCAGTCAGTGCTTGTGCAACAAACACATTCAAGCATCTAATGCGGTATGATAAGGATCGCTTAAAAATCTTCTTCCCGGCCTTGTGCAATCATATGGAAGTTCCACTAACGCACAAGCTACCTTTCTTGCTGATATAGAACGCTTCCATCATATCCCTGGCTTTCGTATCTTTACTTCTGGCAAGAATCTGCGTGTAAGAAAAGCAAGGCCCACAAGATCGAGAGGGGCAGTTTCTAATACGCTTAAGTAAATTTGGGCCCTCTTTATTTACTCAACATTTCGTTCGTGTTGCCTGATCTGCTCATTTGCACAGCGTTGGTTTGTCCTATATAGGAAAGACTGCAGGAGAGGGGAATTTCATAAACTACCCCTTCGGCACATTTCATGAATGGTCACGCATGTTTAGTTCTGCAGCCTCTTTTTCTTTTTCCTTTCCTTTTCCTATCCAAGAGCAAAGGCCTCCCAGCTTCTTAGGGGTTGAAAAGACGAGCGGAACACCATGCCTGCTCGCAGCCTTCTTCAAATTGTGGGCCAACTTGTGCACATATGGCAGAATCACCAGTCTCACCTCTTCTCGAGAGACCTTTGCCCCTGTTCTCACTGTTCTCTTCATTTCTTTTTGCAAAAAATGAAGAAAAAGGCAGTCCTGTTGCTGTATTCATTGCAAAAGCGTGGGTTTCAGTTGATTGAATCATCAAGCTCCGGTGATTTGCTTCTGCATGAAAGAATTAACAGTGATGGCAGTGTTTTCAATGCAATGGACAAGTCCAGCAACTCGGACGTCGGTGACAATGGTAGTTTTTGTATTTGTTTGATATTTTATTTTGTTATTTGGTATTTTCATGCACTTGTGAGTTTACTACCCACATGTTACATGTACTTCGAATCTGCAAAGAATTCACTATCCTGATGGACAGTAGAAAAATGCCATTTCCTGAATAAAAAGAAAATTTTTTTACAGGTATTTAAAAAGTGAATACTTTTAATTGCACTATAACGACAGCTGGCAGAAGTCATGTGTAGTAAGATAATTCTGTTCCAGACTTGCAAAGTACTACAATAGCTTTATACAATTTATTAATGCTCCACAATACTGTCCATTAAAATTTTTTTTATTTTCCATTTGTAATGGCCACATAGTGATGATTTGTTGATTCCACTGTACTTAGCAGATTCCACTGTGTCCATAATTCTAGCGTGCTGTCTATGTTCTTGTAGTGAAAGAAAGGATGAGGAGGAGTAAAGGTATTGTAAATTCCTTATCTAGTTCAAGTGTTCTGTGAGATGTGAGATTTCAGCAGTTGGATGTTTTAAAATTAGGGGGACACAAGACACCTTGTGTAAGTGAAGGGAACCTTAGCATACACAAGACACACTGTAGGCTGTACTGTACGGGCAATATGCAGCGCCATTAGCATGATATAAATTTTGTCCTTTATTTCTAAATTTGAATACTTAAAGCTGTTCTATGTTTTCTATAAGCAAAAAAAAAATTATGCGAATAAAATAAACAGATGGCTTCAAGTGTGGGCCACCATGCAGCCAGTCAGCAGTGTGTCCCAGCTAACGTTAGCCAAGCTGTTAAAAAATACTTGTACAATATACGTTTGAGTCCTACAGGGTTCATTCATGAGTCTTTTGTTACCAGGATAATTTTTGTGTGCTAAACCATCTGGCTAATTAGAGAATAATAAATAATACACTTTCTAATTTTTTTAATTAAGGGCGTGACTTCCAAGGAAAGCTGTTATTGCATCCTAAAACATCTGGTTCAGTTCTTTTCACTGCACCATGTCCTCCAGGATTATTTTTTCCACTCTTTACTCGGACAGCACAAAATACGAAAAGGGCCGCATGATTATGTGCTTGTGCGCTGCATTGCCAGTGGCCCTAAAACCAGTTTGATGTTACCAGACTTGTATGTAACGAATAATGTGTAGTTAATTACTTGGAATCGGTTACATTTTTCTGGTAATATTATAATTTATGAATACTTTGTTTACTTGTTAATGCTCACTGTTAATTACTTTTTTCGGTTATTAATTACATGTAACCAGTTACATTTTTGGCAAAACAAGTTCTGACAGGTGATGCAGCTGTGAGTACTTAAATTTGGTGAGAAGTACAGAGTTCAAAAGGGTAAGAACAAGTAAATAGGTCACCTCCTATCCACAAACGGCGTCCTGCAGCTACACTTCGATCATCTGAACATGGCAAGCTTGCAGATTTCCACACTTCTCTTGAAAGTCTGATCTGGAAGTGCTATAGCCAGCCTTCACAGACAGTAAGAGGTGCTGTTTAATTCTTTTTCGCTTAATACAGTCTATGAATTCTCTGATATAGACAGCACTTTTTTGCCGTTAAATGCATATGCTTCTATCTGTGTGATATGATACTCGTATACACCTACTTTTGGGATTGTAATGCACAAACACCATTTTTAAAGCATAATTGTGTTCAGCTTGATATTAAGCGACACAAATTTAGCCACCTTTTCAAGGAACGTGAACATTTGCAGGCGTCTGTTACAATTAGTCATTTATGTCTAAATGGCTAACGAGTAAAGGGCACTTAGAGGAGATCCACCTGATGTTTGCCGACAAATTGAAACTGCGCTATTTCGGTATACCGGTAGTTCATATTGCACGGCTGCACTATAAGCGGTTTGTGTCTACATGCAGTCCTGTGGGAGGGTAAATGGGAGTCAGAAAAGGCCGCCCTATAGCTGGTTCTACACTATAAGAGCTGCATTATAAGTGGTCTAAGCTGTACTTTTTTTTTTTCTGAAATTCTGGAAGGAACTAACTCCACTCATTGCCTCACTTGGCAACTACCTGGATGTGGCAAGGTGTTGGTATTGGTCTTGGCCTCCACTGATTGCTCGCTTTGTGTGTTTGGTGTGTTTGGCGTGAGTCTACGCAATGACCGGGTAGTTGCCAAGTCAGGCAGTGAGTGAAGTTAGCTAATTCAAAACGCTTTTGGGGGAACTGGTGTTGCCACGTTTAGGCACTTAATCACGCGGCAGTTTTCATATTTCACATACTGCAAGTAAAGTGCAGAAAAAAATAATTACACAGGATGCGTCTCACTGAAAATGACTCAATGAGACGTTTTAGGATGCAGTGACAGCTTTCTTATGTCATGGGAAGTCATGCCTTTAATTCAAAAATTACAAAGCTGAATAAATAATCTTCTTTAATTAACCAAGTAATTAGTGCTCAATATTTATCATGGTTGTGAAAGAGGACTGACTGAACATTGTAGGGTCTTATAACTGTACATTAGATTTTTTTAACAACTTGGCTAACATTAGCTAGGACACCCTGTTTAAATAACTGGTTTAATCTGTATTTAACCCTTTCAATACTGACAGAACATCAGAAAAAGCCGTAAAATATCTGAACTGCCCTTTGTAAGGGCACTTTGTTGCAAGTTATTCCAGCTTGCAGCAACAAAACAAGACTATTAATTAAAATTCCATCCAGAAGCTGGGCTTATCTCCTGCCCTTAATGCCTTATGTTAGCTTTTATGTTGGTATCTAAGACTGAGCTCAGTATCCTGGAAACGTTATGAGATCAGAAGCAGTGTTGCATGAGGACCATTCTGTGGTGCACATGTAATTTTTCTGCATGTTACTTATTGTTACTGTCTGAAGCATAATAAGCTGATGTTCTCTTGAAGCATCCTTCCATGTTGCCATGGTGACAAGGATGAAGGACTATGGGGTGATTGAAGTTCTCTCAGGCCTTCTCCACTGCCCAGACTATGACACAAGGATGGCCACTGCAACTTTTCTCACTCGGCTGTGCTGCCGGCAGATGGGACGCCAGGCTGTTTCAAAGGCAGGCTGTGTAGACAAAGTGCTAGGTGGGCGAAGCTTGTTTTGGTAGTCTTTAGGTGGTGGCAGAATGCTGTAGGGAAAGCATGTTGTTTGGTTAAGAACAGGGGTCTGAATTCACTAAGGTTTTCGCTTGTGCTGTTTGTCATTAGTCGACTGCCTTTCCTAATATTATGTCCGACATCACGACTGGCTAGCATCTGCTCTTATGAACCATTCTAGCGTAAATGATTTTTGAAATACGAGCCATGGGTTCTCAAACTTATAGCTGACCTCTTGATTTGTTTTAGGGCTTCCAAAGATTCCTGTGAAATACTAAATTTTCTTTTTCTAAGCAAAGCGTACACTGAGAAACAGACATCAGGCTATTACCATAAAAACAAAAACATGTTAAATTTATAATTGCCACAATTATTAATTATGTGCTTGAAATGTCACCCGTAGTGTGCTGTCAATTATAGAAGTGATGTGGCATGCTAGAAACAACAGCTTGAGGATGAGTTCAGTTGATGGTAGTACAAGTTGCACCCCTTTTCAACAGGGACCCTCTTTCACATTTAAGTTTTATATGGGTTAATGGGGAAAATGTAGCCTTATACATATAGATTGTTGACGAAGCTTTGTCAGCAATCTCTTTCACTTTTATGACATATGATGCTGACCAGTGATGAATCTCTAAAGCAGTCCTTGAATACCACTGAACTCTTTTAAGGACCCCTAGCAGCCTGCAGACAACGTTTCAAAAACCTCTAATTAAGTAACCTAATAACAGGTGTGAATTCAGCTCCTCTCCTCAACGGGCTGGCCTATTGCCATAATTGTCTGCATAGTGTTTTATATTTTGTAATTTTTTAAAATTTTGTGATCCTCCCACTTCTACCTTTTGCACATTTTCTTGCTGAACACCGTCATAAGTTTGCTCACTCACAAGAATAAACAAGAACGTTGCTACATATGGTAATGGGCATATTTTTTACAAGTACCATTTTTTTGTGTGGACTGTCTAGTACTGCATATATGAATTAGTAGCTATTCTGCTGTATGGCATGTTTGAGACGGCTGTACCAGATATGTTTCATATCACACAGCCTTATGTTCATGAATATAGGTAACATGGCTACCAAGTTATGCGGGAGCCGTCTTTGTGAGTTCTTGTGATTAAAAATAATACATTACTAATGTTGTTAAGAGAGACCACAACCAAGTACTTGGAAAAGAAAAGTCAAGGTGTGTATGCTAGTAATATGGGTGCTCCTAATCTGTCCATCCATTCATTCTACCCATCATATCTGCTGATGAACTCATCCTCATAGCCTGTGAGCAGCGCCCATGTAGTGTGATCATTTTAGTTGGTGAAAATGCATTTTTTGAGTCACTGTTGCGCTATTTATGCGCTAATATGTAATTTTTGCATTGTATTCTAGCCACTTTTGACAGGTTTATGACATTTCGCTGTTAGTGCCACACTTCTCTATGTTAGTGCCACACTTCTCACTACTTTTATGAATTCAGAGTGGAATTGTAGTTTGAAGCTTAGTTTTGCATGTGCTGTTGCCTCCTTGACTTATTTTGTCATTTCACTTTAGTTGTGTCATGGTTTGTGTTGTCTTCAGGAATTAGGTGCTATGGTATAAACATCTGCTCTTACAACTTAAAAATAGATATTTCAGCCTCTTGAGTCTGAATGCTTATGTTTGATAGCACACCTCTTGTACCTTCCTGTAATACACTCCCTACAATAAGCCCTCTAAACAATATCCTCAGTGTTAGATAACAGACAGACCAAGTGAAAGCAATAAATGCAGTTGGGGACAACTTAAAGCATATAAAGCATCTGTAAGTCATTAGCAATGCTCCCCATAAAATTAATCCCACATGTTGGGGAATCTGCATAACTTTTTTTGCATGGAAATTACTGCAGTAGCAAACAACATTTAATAATAGTCCTGAGGCAGTGCCATGGCAGGGCATATACATTGGACATAAGCAACGATTACACAGATAGAAGAATCTTGTGATAAGCCGTGTACATATAGCAACTAGTTTCAGTGCAGTAAGGAGCACACCTCAGGGTTAGTATAAATGTATTCAAGATGCAGAGAAAAAAAAATTGGGAAGAAGGTTTCTTTAGAATGGCTGCTGAACATTTTAAGAATCTGGTTGTGTGATATTTCTGCTGTTGTTCTTTAAGGGCGCCTGAGGAAGCTGGTGGCTATACAACGACAACAAAGCAGCTATCATATGAGAACTGAGGAAAAGCTTATTTTGGTGAACCTTTTGCAGTCCATGTTCTTCCGCAATGAGGAGCTTTGCCTTGACTATGCCGACTCGGACCGTAAGCATTCAATTTTTTAAATGAAAATGTCGTTTCTATTTTGTCTTTAGGTACAGGTGCAGTTTAAGTATTTAAAAAGCCTATACGACACTATTGTAACCATGTTTAGTAAGTCTTCAAGTAACGTTCCTCACATGAATGAAAGATTTAGTAAACTTGAATTGAAAATTGAAAGATTTAGTTGAGGCATAGAGGTTTTCTGTGTTGAGGACCTTGACTGCTGTGAGAGCTTCAAAATGCTGATGCAATAATCAGATGTGAACATGGTAAAAGTTCAAACAGGGGAGCAAGAAATGAAACAGGCTTTATACTGTGTACCAATCCTCACATTGTGCCAGATGTAGAGGCATTAGGTTGAGTAAAGTGCAATAATCATAGTTCAAGGTTTGACTTTATCTGTAGAGGGAGGAAACGGAGAGTGATTAAGGCTGTTTGGTAACAAATATGAGGCTTTGAAAACAGGAGGACGAGGGTAGGATAGAAGAAAGCTGTGAGAACTAACCAGTATAATTGTGGAGGCCACAATTGAAGTCGAGAGGGTCAGATTTAAGTCAGGAAATTAGCTAACTCTTCCAAGTTACAGAGGACTGAATAAATAAATGCCATTATGGGAGAGTATCAAGTTCTTGAGATCAGGCTGAATGGTTGGAAGTGTCCAAGTTTGAGTGAAAAGTGATATTCAAAATTGTAGAGTTGGAACAAGTGAAGAAGCAGTAAAAAACAGAGGAAGCATTAAAGCAGTAAGAAAAGGGACTAAGGCCTAGCAGGAACAAGTTGTATGCTATTAGTCGAACACAGCCTTTTTGTCTCATTCATCTGAACTTGCAGAAGTGTCAGAAGATGACTGTTTGTTGCTGGCCGCCTCCCACAGTGCTTCGTCTTTGGTCCCATCACATGGCTTCTGTATAAAACAGCTAATGATGTCTTACATGGGTTGCACACTGAAAGTTTTTCTGCCTGCCAATATTGCACGCTTGATTCAGAAACGCCTAACTGGTGCTGAGTGGCCATTTTGCTGTTCACTTTGGCAAAGGCCACAACTTTTATTTTGAACGCCGCTGAAATCTGTAGTGTGCCACTACTCATCACTCACTCAAAAAAAAAAAAAAAGTCGCACACAAGTTTGATCGGATGATTGCACGCAAGAGGTCATAGTGACTAGAAAAAAATAAAATACCAGCAATCGCATTTCGATATGGATACGACTTTGGCTATGCATTCGCCAACATGCATGCTGTAGGTTGCCGGATGATGACTGACATTGTAATGAAGACCGCTACATAAGATGAGGGGTGACTTTAGCTCGCTGTTTTAGGAAAATGTCTTGACTTTTATTCTGGTTTATACGGTATGTAGGTTTGAAGGGGCCTGCTTCTCTTGGGATGCAGAGGTGTGCCGTGTCTGTCCATAAATTTTGTGGAAAATGAATGCCTGCAAATTCAGCCTGTAAAATGCTATATGGTAAAATATTTTTCTCAAAACATATACATTCCCTTATTACTTAGTTATGGTAGATGCTGCATTATATACGGAACTGCAATCTTGTTATTTGGTGTCACCGTTAAGAATCCGTATTGATACGATCACGACTGGGCAAGGTGGGCCTTCACCGCAGGAATCGAGAGACAGTGACAAAGCTGGGCATCATGATGATAAAAACGAGAAGAAAAGTGTATTTACGTGACATGTACAAGATAGTGACATTATCAGAGTCTTGAGCTAAATTTATATATGTGGTTTCAGTAACTAATACTGTATTTGTTATTCAGAACAATAATCTATCAATTTAGCTCAAGCTATCAGTTTTTACCTTTAGTGTCTCTTTAATGCCACCATAGCTTTTAAAAAATGCTACTTGTAGTTTTGCATTAAAAAGAAATCCATTTGTATGACTTGCCAAGCACCCTTTGCAACTAAGCTTTGAAATGAACGAGAAGAAAAGGGGTTAACCGAGGGGCCTGATTTTTATTAGTCATATCATGAGAAGCCAACAAACACTGACACCAAGGACAACATAGGGAAAATTACTTGTGCTTAATAAATGGAATGAAGAAACGATAAATTAATGGAAATTAAAGTGGATGAAAAAACAACTTGCCGCCGGTGGGAACCGAACCCACAACCTTCGCATTTCGCGTGCGATGCTCTACCAATTGAGCTACCGCAGCACTGTTTCCCCATCCACTTTCTTGGGTATTTATGTGTACTAGTAGAACCCTGGGAGTGTTAGCCAGCGCCACCTCTCACAGACCTTGGCGGCGGACGTGGAACGTCCTTTTCGCCGCAGGCGTCGCGAGGACGTGATCTTTTTGGGTGAAGGCAACTGGTCAATAAACCCACTTATGCTACCTGAAGGCATCAATGTTGCCAGATTCGAGACCCTCATTATGTAATAAACGAGAAGAAAGGCGGTTAACCGAGGGGCCCGATTTTTATTAGTCATATCATGAGAAGCCAACAAACACTGACACCAAGGACTACATAGGGAAAACTAGTACTTGTGCTTAATAAATGGAATGAAGAAACGATAAATTAATGGAAATTAAAGTGGATGAAAAAGCAACTTGCCGCCGGTGGGAACCGAACCCACAACCTTCGCATTTCGCGAATGTTGTGGGTTCATAACGAGGGTCTCGAATCTGGCAACATTGATGCCTTCAGGTAGCATAAGTGGGTTTATTGACCAGTTGCCTTCACCCAAAAAGATAACGTTCTCGTGACCCCTGCGGCAAAAAGGACGTTCCACGTCCACCGCCAAGGTCTGTGAATGGTGGCGCTGGCTAACACTCCCAGGGTTCTACTAGTACACATAAATACCCAAGAAAGTGGATGGGGAAACAGCGCCGCGGTAGCTCAATTGGTAGAGCATCGCACGCGAAATGCGAAGGTTGTGGGTTTGGTTCCCGCCGGCGCAAGTTGTTTTTTCATCCACTTTAATTTCCATTAATTTATCGTTTCTTCATTCCATTTATTAAGCACAAGTAATTTTCCCTATGTTGTCTTTGGTGTCAGTGTTTGTTGGCTTCTCATGATATAACCTTTGAAATGGTAGTTTAGCGGCATTTTAAATGCCCTTTCAGCTGAGATATAACTTGTTCTAAGATTTACATAATTGTAAATCCTGTACGTTGATTGTGATGTGGAGTGGTATTGGACACCATCCTTCTGTTTTAGGTAATTGCAGTTGGACTACTGGGTCATTAACCATGATGTGATGTCAGAACTCTACTATTTTGTTTATTTTAGATATTATGATCCTCGGCAAGATTCATCAAAGTTCATCACCAACCTGCCAGCTCTACCAAGAAGTTGACTATTGTCTGCGCACATTGCTTGGTCCTGCCTATAATAGATGCAGGTTTGTGCTTTATGTATGTTTTAGCAAGCGAAGTCAACAAATACAGTTTTGAGGGCAACTATCTGACTTGTTTCCTTACTCTAGCTTCTTTTCTTTTGAGTGCTGACCAGTAAATATCTTGATTGCAAGTATGTGCATAAACAACATTATTGTGGGCCTAACCTCCAGGCAGTGCGTCCAAGTGCTTTCAAATAGAGCTACTATTTAAAAATATTTCATTGAAAATGAATTATTAAAAAAATATGTGTTTATTATCTGTTGCCCTTAGCTTCACCAATGCACATTACACCGATTTGAATTGTGCTGTAAGGCAAATCAGCCTATGATTCTGACTGGTTCACTTTGTAGACAACTGGGAAAGATAAGCTTATTAGTAATTACCTGTATCTCTTATTTGATGGGGTCCTCAGCCATTTCGATGAATTTTACTGTGACAGCAATTAAGTGCTCAAAACTTTGTCTTGCCTGTCCATTTGTTCCACTACACTGACGGCTACCATTTTCATCAGCGACATGATTTCTGCCATCATAAGGCTGTCCCACCACCATCTCCATAGGATGAAGAAAAAGGAAACTTTTTCCACAACTGCCATCATTGCAATTCTAACCCATATCACTGAAGCAATTTGCATTTACGAGTTACATGAGAAAGCACTGTGCTGATGCGCAAAAGTGCTGGGCAATTATTGCAAGGTCTTGTGCTCCACACAGACTGAGAGAGGTGGCATTTGTGCATGTTCGGAGGCAAGAACAAGCAACGCTATTCATTGATTCATTTTTATTTCGTTAAAAACCTTCGTGGTGGTATTAAATAAGGGGTCAGTTTATACAGAAGGTCTGATTGTCACAATGATTCAGTGTAAGTGCACACTTGTCACGCTTTGCGTGACGCTTGATTGGCAGGTGATATAGTAGCAACGTTATGTTAAAGGCCATTCTAGTCTTTGGCTGCTCTGTGGAAAAAAATGAAGTGGATAAAGTTTTAGTAAGGCCATGTGGGTGAGTAACTTGTAGTGCATAGCCAGCATGGTGAGATATGTGAGCTGCAGGGATAATGTAGGATGCACAGTTTAGTGGAGAGTGAAAGAACTTAGAGTTGCAGCGCTGCCACCGAAAAGACAAAGGTGATAAGTTACACTCGTGTGATGAATGGGTTCAGGACCACTACAGGAAGAAGCTAGAGGCAGCACGCACACATGATAGACTCTTCCTTTAAGGCATACTGAACATACATGGACATAACAAAACACACATGTGACAGTTCTTCACAGTACGCGGCAGAAAGGCGAGAAGTAACAAAGGGTAGCATGCGGCCGGCATGTCTGGAACGTCGTGGAACGGTTGTGTCGGACAGCAGGGGTTGTCTGGCCATGTAGAGCTTCGGTCTCAGTGGCTTTGCGGCACAGTTAACGAACTGCTACCTCTGCGTGCTCAGCTTTTAGACGTCGAGCTGTGCTCGTGAGTACTCAGCAGTCCACTGTGTCACATACAGCAGCTGGCAGGGTAACAGTGCATAAGCTGTCCCGAACGCTCATTGAGCAACAGACCAGCTGGTGCCGCTGCGCAAGCTCTCCTGGACCAGTTGTTGAGCCAAATAGAAGGCTGAGGTGGTTACTCAGCTGGCGAGAACTTTGCTTGCAACTCCCCCCCCCTTTTTTCTCTCTATCTCTCTATGAATAGTATAGATACAGTAAATCCCTGTTAAAGGGACACTAAAGGCAAATATTAAGTCAAGCTAAAGTGATAGATTAGTGCTTCAGAATCTCTAAGGTGTCAATATTATTGCGAACAGGGCCTTAATAATTGAGAAGCCGAGGTAAATGCAGGACATGATTAGAGACTCCCTCGCGAAATTCAAGTACTTGCCTGATAACGAAAGCACTCCTCAGTTAAATTCTGTCGCCAGTACTCAACCACTCTTTGCAAAAAACGTCATTGTATTCTATTAGAAGACGAAATATAATGCTACTTATCCAGTCCTATTTCATTTTTAGAAAAAAGAACTAATTGAAATTACCCTTGACAACGACGGGGGCGGTCGAAAGGTTTCGTTTTCCCTCAACTCTGCACCGCCCATGCTTTCGCGTTTCAGCAGTTTCATTATCGCATAGTGCTGCGCTGATTTTGCTGGCTCGCGAAACTCGCACAAACTGCAAGTAGCAGAGAATTGAACTTCCATGTTATGCCGCGGGATGTTCGAACTGTCTACGCCATTTGACCAAAAAGCAGCTGCAATGGCGAATCTACCGCTCTGTCTTGGCACTTTTGGCTCGGTGCCGCCGTTTGTTGGGCACCGTTTTACTCACCGATGGCAGCAAAGGGCAGTGATGGCATATGCAACGTCACCATTCCCCCTGTTGGGTGGCGGGAAATTTGAATTTCAAAAAAGGTATTCGGACCCTTCAGATGCAATTTTCTTGTAAACTAAGTCCTTTCTTGGCATGAAACAAGTGTTGCGAGGTTTCTGGAATGGTATTTAAACAGTCCACGTCGACTTATTATTTGCCTTTAGTGTCCCTTTAACTGGAAGCTGTAAGAACTGGAAAACATTTCAACATAAGCATAGTTTTGAAATAAGCGATATCATGAAAGTAGAATTTCACAGGCCACACATGCACCATATGGAGCCTTTCCAAAATACCACTAGTAATAAATTCGGTCACTTTCGTGTGCATTGGCATCAGAGACGTCAGCGTCTGTCAACGGCATTACTGGCGCTGTGCCAAGACAGCGTGCTTGGCAGAGCGTCAGGGCGATTGATCCTAATGCAATTTTTGAAGTCGCTCATCCGAGCATAACCATTTTAAGACACAAAAAGGTGACGCTGCTAGCATCGTAATTAATTTTGGACAGTTTAACTTCAAAAACCGAAACTACGGAAGAGTACAGTTGTCATGCCTTTAACAGATGCCCACGAGTGATGTGGCCTTTGTGCCTGAGCATCTAGCAAGCATAAAGCAAGCGTGTTTATCAAGCTGCAATCTCTCTGAAATGCTGTGGGCTCGCATGCTGGCTTCTTTTGGGTGCAGCATGTGGGCTGATTGTGTCTGCTCAAAAGGGCCAATCATCCTGGCTAAGGTGACGATTAATGCACAGTGGCCACATTGATATATCACTGGCAACGTCCTTAACGAGAGGGAAAAAAAAAAAAAAAAGACGAACTCCTAGCTTACTACTGCCGCGTCAGGCCACAACAAACAGGCAGTGAGCAGTTGAGCAAGTACGTGGGAATAGTGATAGATAGAAAGAAGGGGGAAGAATAAGCGGGGCAGCCCGGCACACTGCCTGGCTCAGCTGGCTTGGCTAGCGATTTCCAGATATCCAGAGTCCGGAACAAAATTTTTTTAGGTAGGAGGTGCAAAATACACAAGTTGAAACTGCAGCCAGAAAAAAAATATTTTAACTTGTCTGATATTTCAAGATGTCAAAGTTTGATATAACGAAAGTTTATTGTATGTATGTATATATATATATATATATATATATATATATATATATATATATATATATATATATATATATATATATATATATATATAGAGAGAGAGAGAGAGGGGGGGAGAGAGTGTTCTGTTGTGAAGGCCAAAGCCCGGGCCGAAACGGAGGAAAATAAGCTTTTCGCAATTTCATGCATTTATTTATTTATTTATTTCAAATACTTTCCTGGCCCGAAAGCATTACAGAAAGGAGTGGTAAGTGAAACAAAAAACAGTACATAATTATACAATAATAGGTATTTAAAAAACGGCAGAAGATACAGCAGTCTTGAAGTTGTCAACGTCAGTAATGGCAGCGATGGAGGGAGGAAGGTCGTTCCATTCGGCGCTGGTCTTAGGAATAAAAGAACCATGACACATTTTTGTTCTAAAAAATGGAACACCAACTTTAAACATGCGATTGAAACGGGATGAAATGTATAAAGGGTGAGTAATAAGAGGGTCTTTTAATAGTAGGTTGTGGTGATACTGCCTGTGGAAAAGACACAGTCTAAAAGATTTGCGGCGCAATGAAAGGTCTGGTAAAGTAAGTGTGTTTTTCATGGAAGTAATGCTGGCGTAACGGGAATAGTTAGTATAAGATGAAACATGCTGTGCCTAGTGTGTTTATTAGTGTGATTCGATAGGGATCCCATACTGTGGATGCATATTTTAGCTTTGGTTGCACTAATGTTTTGTAGAGGGTAAGCTTTTTCGGCATAGACGCAGCAGAGAAATTTAGATGCAAATATCCAAGAACCCGGTTAGCGTTATTAGTGACGTGTTTGATGTGCGTATACCATGATAAGTTACGTGAAATATGAACACCTAGGTATTTGTACGTGTTGTCAGTGTTAGTGCGGCCCGATACATGCATTGTTTTACATTTATTAACGTTTAGTCGCATGAGCCATTTATCGCACCAGTTGGATATGCTTCTAAGATCGTATTGAAGCTTATCAGAATCAGTGTGGTTAGTTAGTTTGCGATCAATGACGCAGTCATCTGCGAAAAGCCTGATAGATGAATGGGAAATGCATTTAGGAAGGTCGTTTATGTAAATCAGGAAAGGCAGAGGTCCCAGTACCGATCCCTGTGGTACACCTGATGTTACGGAAGTGCGAGAGGATGAACATTCATTAGCCAAAACGTACTGAGTTCCTTTATTATTCCTTTTGTGTGCTTTTAAAACTGGATTATCTGAAGAAACATTCACTAGATATATGTATATACATATATGTAGAAAGCTGCTAAATCTAGCGACAGAATGTTAGAATGGTAATGCTGATTCCTGACCGGTAAATTGCAATACATATAGTCTACACTTGTCACAACAGATCCACATACAACAAACTTTCGGTTATAATAGACCATATTTCAACCTTAGTTTACCTATTTTATTAATGCAACAAAGTTCGCTTTTAATGGACCACGCTACAACGGATTATGGGCTACAGCGGATGAAATTAGCAGCAATTTTTGTCAAAATCAGGCTTATTAAACGGACTTTTGCTGTGTCGACACGGGCTGGCAACTGACTTGCGAGGGTCAGTCGACGATTGCGGCTCAATATCGTGCGCACGAGCGAAGGAGGAAAGTGGGGTGGAAGTGCGCTGTCTTTCACGCTGAAGCACGGGGCGGGGGAGAGGGGTGTTCTACTCTGGTGGCTGCTGTTAATGGCGCGGCCACGCGGGTACCGTATCTTGGAAAGCAATCTGCGATGTGGACAAAGTGTGCGTCTGTGCGGGCTTTATCTTCAAAGCGATCTGCATTGTGAACAAAGTGCGCCCAGTGCCGGTAGCTTTGTATGTGCTGTGCTTTCGACGTTTAGTTCGCGTTTAAGCGAGAGACAGCACGAAGGTCAATTCGCTCTCTGTTGCTGCCGCGCTCCCTCACTCCAACATTTTGACAGCGACTTTCCACGGTCATCGAGCGAGATGTGTTCATGTTTACCTGTGTGTGCGTGACACGGTGCTTGTTAATTTAGTTAGTTAGCCTATGTTTACAACCTTATATGGCTGATAAAACTACTATCCTTACTTCGCATAGCTGTCTACTAATTTGCTATCGCAATCGATGCTTTGCCTTTCAAGCGAAACTACGACTTTTTTCTTCGTTTGTTTTTTACTTTAGACGTTTGTCATTCACTCTTTGAAATAATGTTGTACCAAAGTTTTGGGAGTGGAGGCATTTCGGATATTGCAGACTTGGGATAAAACGGGCATTGTCTTATTATTAGGGTCCGTTGTAACAAGAGTCGATTGTATATTATATGTGTATGTATGAATGAGAAGTGGAACCGAGGGGCCCGGTCTTTTGCAAGTCACAACCACATGAAGCTAACAGACAGTGACAACCAGGAAAGCATATGGGGAATTGTGTATTTATTTCAAATGTAGAAACTATAAATAAAGGGAAATGAAAGTAAATGACAAGATAACTGGCCGCAGAGGAGAACCCACATCTTAATGCGAAGCTGGTCAAATGAATTTTAAATAACATAGGCATATTGGAACACTCTAATATTAGTTAACACAAAGTAAATCATTTACCTAGATGTTTCATGTTGGTCTAATGTCTATGCAGGTGATGGATAAGCAGTGAACTTAACAGCAGGGTATAAGAGCTTTTACTTTATTGACATATTTACATAATGGATGGTGACAGCTTAAATTATGTGTTTATCTTCCGATTGTAATTTTCAGAAGATCACAAATAATCTAGTTTTCCTTGCATGGTGAAGCACTTAATCTACATTATTCCTAAATGTTTCCAGCTCTTGATATCTGGGGCAGAGCTAAATTCTGCGGAATGCACTTGGCCGCACGTTGTTAGCACAGTGATGGCTATTACCAGAGTTTTATAGAGGCCAAATACTATACTTCCGCCCTTGATCTAAAGCTGCCATGAAGTTTTGATTGCTCTGAAAGCCGTGGGAAACTGAAGTGATTTGTTCAAATGCGTCTGAATGAGCTCAGCCGCTTAGATATCTTGGCTTTTCTATACAGTGGATCTATCTCATGCACCTGCTGTGTTCTAAATGGTAAGTTAATTGACTGCTATGCTCGTGAAACATCCACCAATCAAATGCATGTAGTGGCACCGCTGAAACTGCCGCGTTTGAATCTGTTCAAATTGTTTTTGTAAAGTATAAGAAGACATAAATTTTGTGAGCGCAATGTAAAGTCTTTGATAACCACTGTGCTGTGAAGCACAATCGCAATGTGAAGACTTTCGGTGTGAAGGCCACTGTTCCTTCATCATGCTCACGGAGCCTATGCGTTGTAAAGCAAGTTTCAGGCCGCTTACATGCAGCTTTTGAATAATAAACTGCATTTTATAAGGCCATTTTTAAAGCAACTTTCCTAACTTTGAAGTAGCTAAAATGTCACCAGCTATTCATTCAAGTCGCCAAAAAAAGTCGCCACTCGCGAAATAGAAAGTTTTGTCGCTAAACAGACAAGAAAGTTGCTAAACCTAGCAACAAAAATGCCAAAATGGCAACACTGATGACAGACCAGTAAATTACAAAAAGCAAAATATGAGCTTTCAAAGATGGTTATGTTATGCTGGATTGTCCCAACAAACACGGGATGATGCAAAAGGCAGAAAGTGACACTTGTTTTGCATCACCTGGTGACAGCCTTCTCTGCAATGCAAGCATGCAAGGTGTGTCCCGTAGGCGACTTGCAGCTCAAGGAACCATAACCCATAAGTGCATAGTGCGATAAGCTGACCGTCATCTGCCACAGCACGTGGCTGCGAAGCCTGAAAGACAATCCTAGCTACCCAAGCAGGGATTATGTAATAATAATAATAAAAAAGCATACTTATGTGGTTGCAGTTCTGAAAGAAAGCTTGGCCTCGGCCATTTAGTTTAATTTGCAAGTGTGCAGCCGACAGTCCTCATTTTATAAAGTGAGGGGGCAAATGACCTACATGAATAATTGGATTTTACTGTCTGTAAAAATTGCTTCTGATGGTAGGGGGGGGGGCAAAGTAAGTATGCTAAGTTCCCTACTGTAATTACTTAGTACAAAGTGAACGCCCCTATACACAGTGACCTAAGTTGACATCAGAGAGGTTCTTTGTGGAGTGGAATATACCCAGTGACCCAAGTCGCTGTGAAAGAGGCATGGCATATGAAGATCGCAGCTCTGTTAAAGAAGTGCTATCTTCTGCTGAAGATTCCGATCTTTGACTCTCTCTCAAGGCAATGCCCAAAGGTCATGAAAAGTGACAGTGATCTGCTGCACAAGTGGTAGTGATGACAGTGTAAATGTCTTGAGTATTCTGTCACTGTAGATGTGTTTGAGCTTAGCAAAACAACACCATAGCTTGTTTCTTACACAAGCACAGCGCTGAAGAAGTGTGCTTCAAGAGGTGCTTTACTTTTTTTTCATTCAAGGGCTTGCAGCAGCAGATGATTGTAGATTATTTTTAGAAATAACATTATGGAAATGTTTGGATGGCATTATGTTTTTTGTATTTGATCCTCCAGATAATCAGCCAATTCATACGAGCTCTCAAGTTGAATTTGTGACTTCATCTTACATTTTAACGTTGCCTAATACAGAAATGTGAATAGGAGCTTACTACATGCTACTGTTATAGTGCAAAACATGACTGTGCAAAATCTAATTATTACTTGAATATTATGGTACTTGTAGATATTTGATATTGATTCTTAACATAGTCAAGCAGAAGAGGAGCCTAACTTTTTGTAGCTTACAAGCACCAGAGGTATAATGAACAATTTGGTGTAAAGCAGTGAAACCTGACAACCTTGGCTATGTAGCCAGGTGATATATTTAAGCTTCACTTTATAGCGATACAAAACTTTGGGAACTAAATACTCATTTTCACTTCGTTGTCCATGTACATGTTTTATTGGATTGTACTGTTTGTAAGCATTGCTTAGTTGCAGTGGTAAATGCAAACGGTGGGTAGTGCACCGGCAACATCAGATGTGGCAAGTGTTCAAGCTGGCAAGTGTTCAAGCTGTAGTGATTTTGTGTTTCTCTTTCGTGAATATGATAAGTCTTAAAACATGCTACCATTATGTAATGTCTCCCCTGTTTCTTTTTGTCGTTAGATAATAAAGCAGTATTCCTTTATTGTTTGCAATATAAATTAAAAGGGCAGTATATTATGTTTAAAGAATGAGAAGTATTGCCTGACTAATGTTTGTTTGCTTCTTTTTTCTAGACTCCCTGCTCAAGTTAAGCAGGTTGCCATGACTCCTGAAAAGTTGAAAAATGTAAGTGCCATTTCTTCTGTACTGTGTTCTGCCAGCCAGAAGCCGTTACAGTGTGGACTTGTTAATGCAGCATCGTAAAACTTTAATAGCATAGCACAACATAGCATAAACAAGGATGCAGGCACACAAAAAGACAACCTGCCGTGGTGGCTTAGTGGCTGTTGTGTTGCGCTGCTAATCCGTGATAGAATGATTAAATCCATGATAGAAGGTGTAAGCGTGACTGGATGCTTACGTAGAAAGAAACAGACACACAGCGACAGCACTTTCTCCGTGTGTTTGTTTCTTTCTATGTCCGCATTATATCACTGTTAATTTAGTTAGTTAGGAATGTTTACAAGTTTATAAGGCCAATAAAACTATTGTCTTTACTTCATATAGCTATCACAATTGGTTCTGTGCCTTTCGGGCGAAACTGTTCGAAAACAGTTCAACTTATACAATAGACTTCCGCTAATTTAATTTTTTTGTTAATTTGGTCCCGGCCAAAGGCCCCAGATGACGCTCATGCATTGCAATGGGCCCCAGCTTTCGTTATTTAGATCCTAAAATTGGCCTTTGCCATTCGAACTTGACCAGCCAGCACGCACACACCTGACCCCTATGGTGAACCTAATAGAGACCCCTTTAGTGGCAGCGTCTGTCTCGGCGGAGCTTAGGGAACAGTGAATGCGTTGAGCACATGTCAAAATCTATCGTTGAAAACGGCCATTTTTGGCCTGCCCTAGAAAGATTTTCAAGTGCTAACCGTAGCTCACAATGTCCGATAACAGTACCCGATTCTAAAAAGCAAATTTTTTTATTTATTCTTTTCTTAAAAGAAAATTTGGCCATAAATTGCCTGCGTGGTGCAATCGGACACGATACTAAAACCGCCTTCGCGGCATTCTTATGTTTTGCCGCATAAAGTAGGAGACACATGGTACGATTTGGTGTCCGATCCGACGTGCGGCACTGCATGCTCCAGCATGCGGCATACGACGATCCAGGGCACACGGGACATGCATCCGAGCGAGCGAGGGGCACATAAGCTTTGCCCAGATTCAGTGCTCCAGCTTGCACGCTCGCAAGACTTCATATTCTCGTTGAGAAATACAAAATAAAGAGCTTTGCACAATGCTGCTTCGCTGTGAATACAATTAAGCCTTTGTGAGTCACAAAACACTTCACAACGGTGTGTTGTCCACTTACGGCTTCGCTGACAGCCAGCGATAAGGCCAGTAGGCCTAGCTTGGCAGATGCCGCGGCTGATGGCGCTTGCGGTCCAGTCCGAGCTTGTCGAAAAACGCTTATTTTTGCCAACATGACTAGTACTCTACACTTAGGTAGCCCATAATTAAATACAGTTGGTGTACTCGACGCCGTAGGTATGAAGGAAAATTGTGCTCGCCAAGCGAGCAGCCTTGTTCAGGTGTTCGGTGTGTGCTGTTTACTTGCGAAATGCCCTCATATTGTGGCTCCCGATCTCGCCAGTAACTTAGTACTACTAGGTAGTGTACTAGGCGCTGCTTTGCTGAACAGGCACACTTCGAGATACTTTTCTGAATTGGTAACAATTTTGTTTCAGAAAGAAATTGTAGCCAGCAAGAAAGAAAAGAAAGAAAAAAAGGGGAAGCTGACAGAAGGAAAAACCCGACTTTAAAAAATTGTGCAGCGAAGCTAACTTTAAGAAACCTGCCCTTATAGTGCAACACATATTAGACCCTTGCCCATTTTTGTGCTGTAGAAATCGGGTGCGCGTTAGATTTCTACTTTGTTCAGAAGCTTTATTGTCATTTCTACATTAGTTTTCTATATCGAACGCATACAAAGTGGGCATGCATTTGATTCGTGGGCATGTTAGAATTGGAAAAATTCTGTCAAATGGATCAGCGGTGTGTTTTGGCAGTTCTTCAGCATCTTGTTTAATTCAACCCGCCGTATTGCTTGATCTATTTCATCAGTCCCGTCAGGGTAGAGTTAATGGAAGTTTACTGTATGGTGAAATGTATTACAATCACTTGAACAGGCCTATGAAAACATACGAAATAAGATGCTGTTAAGAGGAATCTTTACCTTAGGAGCTCTAATATGAGTATACAAGGGAACAGAGAAATAATTTTGCTTGGAATCCACTGCGCTGAATTTAATGAGGCTTGTTGAATGTGAACTTAAAGGGTTCCGAACCACCCCTCGAGCTTGGTGAAAAAACACAGTCCAGGGATGGCATACTCTGCTGTAACACCTCGGCCATATTTCACAGTCGTGCGCAGCACGTGGAGCTTCCAAGCGGAGCATGAAGTCACTTTTTTCCCAATATTTTTTCAACCGAAGCCTTCTCCTCACCCGTTGCGAAGCTGCCGGCAGCTTGTTTATGTTGTCATATGCAAGATTCCCATAGACGGCTACTATTGGCCGATAGCTGACATAGATCAAGAAGGGTGTTTGGGTCAGTGCACTTGTTCCTACTGTTACTGCGTATATTTATTGATGCAGTTTACTAGACAGGCTGAAGTAAGCGAAAAGCTGCTTTTGGAATTTCAATACGAATTACATACTTTCGAAAGAAGATGACTATCGTCTGCTCATGCAAGGCTGCAGCTAACTGCGTAGGAATTAAGATTTGGCCACACTGCTTATTGATGTCGTAATCATCGAATCTTGCTAATTGTGATTAGTTTTGAACACTCAATTAGCCTCGAACCACGCAAAACAATTCTTTGATTACCGCTAGAAATGTGCTCATTTCTGGTGTTATTATGTTCTAACATTTTATTTCAGCACGTAGTAGTCGCAGCATATACTGCGATACATAAAATTATAGCCTGATCACTGGTGTTTTGAATGGATGTATAGCAGTAATAATTTCTCAGACAATTTTTGAGAATTCTTATGTGAAACTTCAAGGAAGCACTTCAAGGAACATGAATGTAATACGAAAGTAATAATCTGCCGTTTTTAGTATAAGTACTGGGAGTAAAAAAAATATACAAAATATGCATCTGGTTCCTAGTTTGCAACTTTTGAAAGTCAGATCGACTTCCCTGTAGTGGCGGTATTTTCATGTCAGATACAACTTCCTTATGACGAGGTTTAACTGTATGCTCATTTAATAATTGATTTCTGGGCATTGTGATGCACAAAAAATAAAGTGGTTTATTGTATGTTCAATACTACATCATTTTTCTTTGAATATGTCGCTTGTCATCCCTTGCACGTGTTCTATATCAGACTGATAATACTGTTTACAAAAATGTTTGTATACATTCACAATTTTACAGCGAAAGCTGTATGTGACTAACCTTCCGTAGTTTTTTCGGCGTCCGGCAACAGAAAAAATCATCATGTCGGCCGATCCTGCTGATAGTGCAGAAAGGGTCCAAGCTCAATGGAACATGCCCCTGTGAGCTCGAGAACTTGTAACGTGCCCTTGAACTATTCTTGTCACACGTGGGACCCAAAGAGGTCCCAGGCACATGGGTAAAAACAGTTGTTTTTGAAAAAATTTTTCGTACAAATTTTTCAAAAGGGACTTAAAAATTCTCGGCACCAACCGTGCAAATGCGCTAGTGCCACTGCTTGCGCATTCGTCGTCGTCGTCTTCCACAGCTGGCTCCGTTGTGCAAAAAACTTTCATCATCAGCAATGGCGTGAGTGTCGTCGTCTTCCATAGCTGGCTTCATTGCCACTCATCATTCCAGCATAGAATTTACTTCTCTTCCATCATTGTAATTGGGAGGCCGCGTCTACGGGGGTATGAGCCATTGATTAAGGGGGTGTGAGCCATTCAACAGCTGCATTATTGATGGAGCGGACACGTATAGTTCGTACACCCGAAGAACAACATGCGTACGAGGAGCGCCGGAGGGAACAGCAACGAGAATGTAAACGGCGCCGACGTGAAACGACCACCGACGAAGAGCGTTCCCATGATGCTGAGCGAAAACAACAATCATGAGCCCGGGCACCTCTGAATGAGCAACGACGCCAGACTCGCAACACAAAAATGACAACCATTCCACTCTGTGAAGATGGAATGGTTGTCCTTTTTTTTAATGCTTGCAGTATTATGTCGTTAAATTACAATTTACCATTTATGAAAGAAGAAAACCTTATAGTTTGGTTGTGACCGTCAAGATTTTTCTTTTACAAATACCTAAATCAGCGTGCTTGTACGTCTGAGGCTATTTTGTATGGTTTGGATTTTTTATACGGATTACTATAAAACAGTGCTACATTCGGGTGGAGGACAATTTTCCCTTTCATGAACCTTTCTCCACTTTGTAGGATTCTTCAGAACTGCTTTGCCATAAAAGCAAACACGAGAAACAGGGAGCTTAGAGATGGACCGCAGCACATGCTACACTCTAGATCTAGCAATATCACTGCCTGCTAAAATTCCTGCCTTTATGCATAACCATGCTGTGCCTGCATAACATGAAATTTCATTAATTTTCATCCATCTAAGAACATCAATTGCAGTCTCCCACATTTCAGGTAGTCCATTTCTGCCTCCTTCTGACATAACTAGCCAAACATTTCTACGAGTCGATAGCTCTGGTCAACATGCTGCCATGAGGCTAGATAAAGTGAACTACGCTGTCAATTTTTTTTTAATTTGTAAGAACCGGGACTAAACCAAAGAGAAATTGCAGCACGTTGATCCCGAACTGAACCGTTTTTTGGCGAGTCTGAGTCCGAGTGACTTCGGCTGAGTAGAATTTATGTAAGTCTAAGTCTGAGTGGGCCTGGCTGAGTAGAATACTAGTGAGTCTGAGTCCAAGTAAACCATAAGCAAATATATTTTGTTAGTAAGACTGAGTGAGCTCTGTTAATTTGGCCGACCTATGCTTTGCACTGCCACAACGGATTTTGTTTGTAAGAGTTTGGTGGAATCTGACATGGGGAAATGCACCCACTGTGCCGATTTGTCACATAGGTGTCCGAATGTGCATGCAAACTTCTACAAATAATAAAAAAATCTGAAAAGAGATAAAACAGATTTTGAAGTGGACATATAGTGCCATCTATGACATTTGTGAACTTCTCCAGCATATGTTGACTGCTGCGGCATCCACGAATAGATCTTTCAACCAACAATACCTCCCGCCTGGCAAATCACCAGCTTTAGCAGCCAGTGCATCAGTTTCTTTGCATGTACTGAACTCGCTTGATAACCTTTGATTGTAATATTATTTTTTCTTGGTATGTTTTCATAGGCCTGTGCATGTACTTGTTATGCTTTTGGCTGACTGTATAAGTAAGGAGTTTAACCTCTATAGGGGGACCTTTGACACAACTCTAGTTTTTTTTTGTTTGTCAGTCACATAGAGTTGCGTCAAACCGATTTTGAAGAAAGAATATTTTAAGGTGTTCATGAAATCCCTACTATGGCAGCTTTCAGCAAGTTACGTGAAATTGATAATTGGGCATCTTTTCTTGCAGGAAAGCAAACTCGAGAAAGCAAACTTGTATTACAAGGAAGGAAACCAAAACGCTAATGCATACGGCATGGCTAAGAAAGCTTAGCAAAAAAATTTTTTCCTCCCACACAGATGCATTATTCACTAACAAAGCCACTTTAAACAGCAAATTTAGGTTCACTTTAGCAATCTTCTTTAGCATCTTGCTTATACAGGACAGAGATTAGGGTCGTTTCAACTTGGCATCTTTTCTGTTTTCTCTGTCATTAGTGGTTCAAGATACAGTTGCACCCACTTATACCCAGTGAACCATTTATGACCAATAGATGTCGATAGAACATCATGTTTTAGACATTACACATATCCTATAGATATCTATATTTCTCCAAACAACATTACAAATATGTACTACGGATAATCTAAGTCCCATCTAGATCACGTTGCTGTAACGTTGAAAGGATGTCGCAGCTGGACATAAGTGACCTCTAATAGACGTTCCTTTTATGGATACAGGAGGTTCATAGAACATCTAATGGAGCTTTCCTGTTCACGCTATAATGAGCTGCATACCTGCAAGTGCCACAGCAGATGTACTATTGAATATAAATCAAATGCGAAGAGCAGAGCGTGTGGCCGACGCATAACTGAACACACATTGTGCGGCGTCGGCCAGCCATCGGTATACACATGCATGTGGGTTCGGCGTGGAATGCAGGACTGCCTGTCCTAGTGTGATTATGTAACCTGTATTTTGTTTGAAGCTTGTATTCTCACCCTGCCGTTGCAGTGCCATTCCTATCTGCGCAGGGGCGTAGCAGGGGCTTATGGGGCTTTAGCCCCCCCTGAAATTTTTTCGTGCTGTCCATGCACCGCTGGCCAAAGCAATCCCCGGCACCCGTAATCATGCTGGATTTTGTCTAGAATGTCTTTTTCACGCTTGAAAATACATTTCAGCATGAACATTGCGAAATCAGGCTGGATTCTGCGGCAACGCCCATGCACCGGGAGTCGTCTAATGCAAGGAGCCCCATCTGAGCACAAAGTTTCAAGGGCGTTTTGATGTTGAGCGGGCTCGTCGTGGCATCTCGCGGTGACTGCAGAATCTACGGATCGCATGGATTTTAATTTTGAAATTTTATGGGTATGAAGTTCTACAACTTTTGATGCGAAAGGTGCATTGACATTTCTAAAGTTGTGCTTTAGATTTTAAGTTCCGGAACTTTGTGGGTTTAATGTTGTTATAAACAGTTGATGCCAAAGGTGCATTGCATTTTTAGTCGTACATCAGCCCATACAATTAGACAAGCCAAATAAACACACTATTAGACAAGTTGACAAAGCACGCAGCGAGGTCTGATGAGACGAGGTGTTGTGGTTGTTCATTTTTGCCGTCATGTCACAGAAAAGAATATCAACATTTTTTTTTCACCTGCGCCAGGGCATTCATGTCAAAACACTAAAGCCAGCAAAGGTTCTGATTAATTTTTCTACTTTGACTTTAATTCGCGAGGACACGTTGAGCCTCTTCAATTTGGTTGTTCTCGCTACCCGCGGGCTGCCAGAGCCAGCCAGAGCGCATGCACTTTTCTCGTGTTGCCCCGACCACCGCTCGGCGCACTTCAGTGTGCGTTCATTTTTCTGTGGCTGAGTGGATTTTTGCCTGGAAGAGTTTTCGACGCTTTCTAGCTAGCAGACAAGAAAAAGAAACAATGGTCACGCGCCGCCATCACTGCGGGGCTTGACGGGGTGCAACGCGTTCGCTTGAGCGCAACCTCTCTGAAAAATTTTGTCTCGCCGAGGATACCGAGCAGTATACGTATGTTTCTCTGTGAACCAAGCGTGTCACGTTTTCTTCGATATTCCTTTGGTAGCCACATTAGGTGCCCAAAGTAGGCATTCAATTGTGGCCAACATGCTTTCCTTTGCGTTTATTTATTTCCGTGCCCCCGGCCCACAAAAGAAAGAAGTGACATTGTTGCGGCGCAGCGAATTGTCGCGTGGTGAAAGTTCTATTTTGTTACTTCTTTTGCGGCAAGTAATGGGCCACGGGATGCTTCAATTGCCAGATATTCTTATTATATTATTGCGGTAGCAATTATATGGACGCTCCAGGCGCTTTCCTGCCATCGCCCTCATGTTCTATATAAAGTCCAAGGGCGATAACATCGTGACTGCGCGCCACATTCTGTGTGTGCGAGTGAAAGCGCAAGGGCGGGGGGAGGGGGGTGTGGCTTGGGTGAGCCGACGATGGTGGCTCAGTCTGGTGTGCGCAAGGGAGAAAAGCGGGCAGGAAGTGCGCCACCTCCTGTCGTGCGTGATACATCAGGGGGAGTTGAGGGAGGCGGTGCTGTGATCTGTGAATCTGTGATTGCGCAACATGTTTATTTGCCTTGTTATACGCATTATATACAGTGACTTTTTCTTAGACACGTAGATTTATTGGAGACTTATAAGTATATCTAAATATCTTGTTGCGAGGTCTTGTGTATAAGTGCAGTGAACTTTGTTTCCAGTGCACTTTTTGCCCTTTATCAAGCTGTATCTTCGCATTTCTAATGTACGAGGGCGAGTCAGATGTAAGTGAGCCAAACCACCCCACGCAATAATGGTTCGGTTCATTATGTGCGAGGCATGCGTGTAGCACACAGGCATATCTCATTTCAAAAGGGACACACAGGTGTGAGGATAGATGTTCTTTAATGCTCTCATACACTGGGTTGAACATGGTTGTGTGGCATAATGGATGCACCAAGAGTTCAACGGCGTGGTGTCGTGAGGTTTTTGACAGCTGAAGGCGTTTCCAAAAAAAAAAAAATTCGTTGCCGCCTGGCTGCCGTGTACATTGAACATTGCATTTCATTGGCCACTATGAAGCGTTGGAGAAAACGGTTCAAAGAAGGACATGAAAGTTGCAAGGACGATCCCAGAGCGGGCCAAAACCACCATGCAATCACCCGCAACACAATTGCAAAGGTTGATGAGCTGATTAGACAAGCACAGAGGATAAGCATCGATGAACAGGCAGAGCGTGTGAACATGAATCAAGGTTCGGTTCACACCGTAATACATGAACATCTCGGTTATTGGCTCATGTGTGTTCAATGGATGCCCAAGATTTTGAACCACCGCCAGAAGATGAAGAAGTTCGGCGCTGCCTTGACTCATCTGACCCGGTATCATAATGATGATGACGACTTCTTGGCTGCGATTGCGACCGGGGACGAATCATGATGCCACAACTACAAGCTTGAAACACGACGGCAAAGCTTACAGTGGAACCATTCGAACTTACCACCCCCAAAGGAAGCAAAGGCCGTCATTACTGCTGGAAAGGTGTTGTTGACTTTTTTTCGATCGTCAGGGGCCATTACTGACAGAATTTGCTAAACCTGGAGAGACTATCAATTCTTTCCGATGTTGTAAAACGTCGGATCGGCTGTGTGTCGCAATCAAGAACAAACGACATGGAAAATTGACAAATGGGGTCATCTTACTCCACAATAATGCCCGTGCCCACATCGCTGATGTGGTTAACACAAAACTGGCAAAGTTCAAGTGGGAAACGCTACAACATCCACCATACAGCCCAGACCTGTCACCTTGCGACTTCCTCATTTTCGGGCAATTGAGAAAAACTGTTCAAGGGAACGAGATTCTTGTCGGATGGTGACATGAAAGAGTTAGTTATGGACTTTTTGAAGCAGCAACCCGAGGAGTTTGATGAGACAGGAATCACGTGACTCGTTAGTCAGTGGGACAAATCTCTAAATGCTCATGGAGACTACTTTTAAATAAAGTACCCCGTTTGTCATATATTTGCATTGGCTCACTTTAATTTGACCCACCCTCGTATATTTTGCAGAACTCCTGCTTTTTATGTGTGCTCTCTGTTGCGACTATAATTTCGGTGCAATTACAATACATGACCGGTGACAGCTGCTCCTGCGCAGTACACTGGAACAAATGACAGCGTCATTGAGATTTTTCCCTGGCCATTGCATATGTACAAAAATGTAAACAAAGTTCTTGTATGACAAAGTTTCATTAACATATTTGTCCTCAACTTGTTCATTTCATGGCCTTTACATTTTTCATCTCAGCGGCGTGCACTGCTTTGCTGGTTTCTAATTGATATAGTTCTAAAGTTCATGTGATATTTTATTTACTTATTAAATAGACAAAAAACATTGAAGCATTGATGTCACTTATTTCGAGCACAATTTTTTGAACATACGAGTAAATTATACCCGCCGTAGTTGCTCAGTGGCTATGGTGTTTGGCTACTGAGCATGAGGTCGCGGGATCGAATCCTGGTCACGGCGGCCGCATTTCGTTGGGGGCAAAATGCGAAAACACCCGTGTGCTTATATTTAGGTGCACGTCAAAGAACCCCAGGTGGTCAAAATTTCCGGAGTCCTCCACTACAGCGTGCCTCATCAGAAAGTGGTTTTGGCATGTAAAACCCCATAATTTAATTTTTTTAGTACATTATTTTATGAAAAAATGCATACTTTATTGTCTGGACAGTGCGTAGCGTTCAAGAATTTGTTTTCAGCATCTTTGGCAATGGCAGTGCAGTTATTATTCATGTATTTGATCCCTTGACAAATTCTATAAGGAGGAGGCCAAGCTGCAACATGAGCCCCCCTCGTACGAAATTTCTGGCTACGTCACTGTATCTGCGATGTTGTGGCACTGTTGTTGCTTCTCCAGTGCAATACATTTTTGGCGATATTCAAATTACGATTAGACACTGGCAGCTTTGATGGTGGTAACAAAAGCAAAGCAACGGACATTAGGAAAGTGGGTGCCAGCTATATCATGCTACAGATGCAGCGATGGTGCTAGCCATCATGAAAGTGTATACTGCCAGGCGGGAATGGCACAGCCGCGGAGAGATGAGAAAACAACTTTCGAACAAAATATGGGTGACTTTTATTGTAGTAGGGAAAGCAGCACTGCACTCTGCGCAAGAACCACATGCCCATACACGTGTACCACGACTGGCCGACGACATGCGCTGTACCTTTAGTTATGCTTCGGTCACACGCTCCCCTGTTCGCATTTCATTTGTCCTAAATGTTACATCTGCTGAGGCAAACTAATGCCACAGTTACCACCTTGTCGGCAAGTAGCTGGTGACCTTGCTTGAAATGCTTGGTCAACATGTAAACGTGTAAATGTCAAAATATAGATTGCAACACTCATGAGGTATCTTTCTTATTAGAGCGAAATCCTTAAATGGTTTATGGGTAGAAAAATCCGATGTCCTGCATTGTGGCAACAAAATTGGGGCTCGAACCCTCGACCTTTGGTGTTAAATAGGGTGAAGTGAATTAAGGCACAGTTAAGATAGAATTGATTAAGGCACTCTAATCCGCAACCATTGGTGGGAGTAGAAACATGACCTTTGGTGTTAATTAAGGCAAGATAATTAAAGTAATTAAACCAACATGGATATATGGGCAAACCGGTCATATCTCCAAGTTGGACTCTGATTGACATGGTGAAGGTCGAGAGTTGAACCCGCTACCTTTGGCATTAATGAAGCCAAGGTTAATTAAGGTAGAGTTAAATCATTAGAACCCTTGACATTTGGTGTTAATTAGGGGGAAGTTAAATCAGGCACAGTTAATCAAGGTCAAATTAAGACACTCAAACCCATGTCTTCTGGTGGGAGTCGAGCCCATGGCCTTTGGTGATAATTAGGGGAACTTTAATTAAGGTATTGGTAATTAATGTGCTGCTAATTTAGTAAGAGTTGATTGCGGCACTCAAACTCTCAAGCTTTGTTGGCAGAAAACGAGTAATAGGAAATGCATTTGAATTAGAATGACAAGCAATTTAATGAATGTCTTGCAAGCACCCATGCTTTCGCCTTCATCCTCTTTAGCATGCGCTAACGTGACTGTCAAGTTTTATATATAGTCCTAGCAATCATCGAAGTGTGAAAACTGGGCTCACAAAATCGTATATCTGTATTTTGATCATTATGAACTATTACAAATCCTGCTATGGCTACATGAAAAAAGTTAGTTCAGTAAGCACTAGGTAAAGCACACAAGTGAGACTCGCAATGTCATATTAACATTACTGTTTAATAATACAGTTGATAAAGCTTTATTGCAAGGGTGATTGGCACCCAGCCAGGCACATGTATGAAAATATTCATTGCTAGTTCTAGCTGTACGCGAATAGGTTAAATGTGGATATATAAAAAAGAAAACTACAACAAAGAACTTCAGTTAAAGATTCTTGAAAATTCAACTTAACTAAAACAAAAGTAATCAGAAAAAGGGTTAACACTCAGAAAATGACTAGCAGTCACAATGCCACAGTTATATTTAAAAAGATTCAAAGTGATTAGTATGAGGTAATATCACATACTGATGAATGATCAAAAGGGTATGGCCTGCATGCCAGCACCTGCTTCTGGGGCCACGAGGTTCAAGATAAAAAGTCAGTACTTTCTAGCTATTTTTTAAAATATTATTGCGATATTATCGAGTGATGCTCAAAAGACGGGCTGCCGTGAGAACGACGATGAAGTTGGTTGCTGCCTCTAGCGCGAGCGAGATGTGGCCTGGCTGTCTGGCTCCAGTATAAATAGCCTGTAAATAGCCTGTTTTGTCTGTGTCTTTTCACACGTAACAATATGTACTCAAAGAAAATCTGCACAAGCAGAATCCTGAGATGGAATATTCATCTTGATAGGCAACTTGTCCAGGCAGCTTCCCACACAACGAAAGTGCCAAGAACATAATGCTGCTGGAGACTTGGAGATAAGCATTACAAGTGAAAAATATCTCTTGACACTTGGAGGAGCGCTAGAAACCAAGCATACAAACATCTCTGAAAAATGAACTACTGAAATGTTGCCCTCAGGACGTTTCTATAAGCGCTTTGCAAGGCAAACAAATGTACCACAAATAGCAGTCGGAAGCACTGTTCTAAATTTCAGTACGCAACTGTACAGCTCTGCCTAGTATATACGTACTTTGACCATGGTCTACCGAACAAAAGTTGAAAAGACACACCAATGAAGCATGCTTCATGTTGCTCGCACGCGGTAACTTGCCCTACACTTGCCTCGAGGCTAGAGCGTACTAGAATAAGGGGCCTCTTCGATTTTCGTAGTTCTGGCAGCCCGCTGGCAGCCAGATGGCAGCCAGCTAGTTCCGGTTCTGATGGGAAGTCACGTGGGCTGGGATCACAAGACAACCCGAACCTGCCCGAAGTTGGCAAAATCGAACGCCGGTACAGCTGGCCGAATGTAAACATGCTACCAGCATGGCAGCGCCCGGCGAGGCCGGCGCGCGCTTGGCGTAGTAGGCCCATTTATGCGTTGCCAGCTTGAAAATATATAGTTGCATTCAGGAATACGATCACTTTCGCACGACTTCGGGCGACTCAGCGCAGGGCGCGTACTGGGCCAACCTCTCCTTGCGCAGCGCAACAGATGGCCTCCGACGCGGCGGATGACAAGATGCGAAATCGTGATTGTATACTCGAAAGCGATAGCTGGAGGATCCCTGTTCGCAGCGATCACGTCGACCACCGGCGACATTGATGAGTTGGCTCTGTGCCATCACAAGACATGAAAAAGCAGGTTATCGGGTACATCTCATACGCATAAAATTTCGCGCCGACCTGCTTGGGCTTTGATTTCAGAAAGTTTGTTGTGGCTGATGGTGCTTCCCATTTTGACCCTAAGGAGCTGGGGACGCGGCTGGCGCATGAAAATGCACGTCGCCTGTGACCGGCGAAACGTTTCACAGTGGTCGCAATCATGAGAGCAATAAGCCAATGTATGTGTGTCTAATGTACCGAGTGCAATCAGTGTATTCTTATATCAACGGCCTGCAGTCCGAACACATATCGGTTTCGAGCTGCCACCTAAGCATACGACGGAGAGACGGAGCGAACACGGGCTAGCTGCAAAGCCTTCGCTAACTGCAGAGAAAGGAGAGATATACATACGCGAGATATATGAAAAGGAACGCCACCAGTGAAAGACGAACCCAAAATGTACTGCAATGTGTGAATTAGCGTCTACAACTTGCGTGGAACATGATGCAGTTAACATACACGCATGAGAGCGCGGCGCTCTGTTCACCGGCGCGAAGAAGCAATCAGGGGACACACACACATATACACACACACAAAAGCTTCAAACGGTTCACCACGGCTCGTATCACACCGCTTCGCGATGCGGAATGGAGCGTTAGCACCTAAAAAGATAACACTAGGAGTAAGGAAATCTGAAGATGACCGTAGACAGTTGGCTGAGCGAGGTAAATGTAAGTTCTCAAGCGCCCGCGTTGCAATCCGTGAAGTCCCAGCAAAGATGGCGGCGAGCGCCCATCGCTTCTTTTAGTCGTCTGCTAGCCAGAGAACTTCCAGAGAGCAGCCAGACCAAAATCGTCCTGGCAGGTTCTGGCAGCCCGCGGGTAGCCAGAACCGTCCAGCCCGAGCAAAACAAATGCCCGGCGGAAGTGCGTCGCGCGGTGGGCGGAGCAACCCGAGAAAAACGAAGGCGCTCTGGCTGGCTCTGGCAGCCTGCAGGTAGCCAGAAGTGGAAAATCGAAGAAGCCCAAGGTTGAGCGGGACAAGCGGCTGGGGCGGCGCATTACTTGCAGTGAGGTGCGTGACAACGAAAAATACTGTGGCGGCACTGCGATTGTAGTTTGCAAGAATTGACTGACGGGTTAGTTGGTTCATTATCGCAGAAAGAATAGAGCTTCAAGGTGGTCATGGTCTTGTTGGTACTGCCTTTTTGCTCAGTATAAAAGGCTCAGCAAAATAATAAACATGCAGTTGTTAGTTAGCGCAGTGTGTGTGTGGCTCCTCTTTTGTGTCCAGTCTTGAAGCGCTGTTCCTTCTGTGATCGAAGTGGGTCGGGCCGCATCAAGGTCGCGCCGTTGAAAACTGCTGGCAATGCTTCTCGGAAGGGTCATTCGTACTACTTCGCGCGCTGGTACGTGCCTTCAGACCGATCAAACGGTGTTATAATTGCATATGACATGTATTTATGCCTTAGGAATAGATGCCGTTCTTTCATTTCTTTATTTCAATTCATTTTTTTAAATGCCACTCAGTGATTACGCATGCATTGCGGCCGCAGTGTCGGCTTTCATTCTACTATGTTATTGTGCAGTTCCCTTTAGAGAACAAATATTTTTCTTGTTCTTCAAGCAGCATGTATCTCGTGTGTATTCTTGCGCATATAGTTTTCCATCAGTAGGACTTGTGACGCAGACGGAAAAACGTGTAAACTTCCTGCTTGCTGCTTCAAACAAATAAAATATATCTGCTCCATTTGGCACTCTGTATTCAGATTTATGGGAAGTATTGTTGTAGAAAAAGAAAAAAAAAACTGCAGTGCAACATTCCATTCATGTTTCTGTCTTCCTCGTGTAACAGAATGCGGAGTAATTGGTAGGGTTTTTTTATTGCGGTCGGACCTCGGGCGCCGAAAACAGTTTTAGGTAGCCATTATATATGCTAATATTTGGCCCGTAATCCGTGCGAAATTTTTTGTCCAGTTCATGCTTAACAACAAAAAAGAAAAAAAAAGGGAAAGAAAACAAGTGGCCTGGTAGCCTAATTAGTGGCCACATATTGGATATGGCATGTTGCGCTGCTAAATTTGAGCCCACGGGTTGAAACCAGGTCGAGCAGATTTGGTGGGAACGAAATGGAAAAACACTGGTATACTTCTGCATAGGTGCACATTAAAGAACCCCAGGTGGTAAGAACTGAACAGGGTGCCTCGTAATCGTATTGCCAGACATAAAACGCCAGAATTTGTATAATTTAAAAAAAAAGAAGAGACGGTAACTGCGTTCTTGGGCCTTTTTATGGGGGTGTAAATGAAAGAAATTATTCTCGAGTCTAATTTCTGCGAAAAACATGTCACACTTATTTTTCGTACCTAAACGTAATGCCATTCCCAACTGTACGTCGATCCGCTCAACTAAGCAGCTTCTGTATTATAAACGGCTGCTTTCCATTATCCGGTGCACTATCACAGGAATAATAATGAAGCAAGTAACGCATGCCTCAAATACACTTGGAGATGCACTGATGAAAATATACAAAACATTTTGCCTACATCTTGAAACACTTCGTATTGGAGCTGTGCTGCAAATTTTAATAATATGTGTGAATTGTGTTTGTAAAAAGATTCGGAACGTAGATGCTTGAGTATTTGCTCTCCATGTCAGTATATCATCGTGCAGTGGGTTCCCTTTCTTTGTTGTTTTTCGGAATGTTTTACATTCAGCATATACTTCAAGTGCCTAGGTGGGTGCTTTCCAAGTGTGCTAGACATGAAATAGTTATGTTCTTATATCTGGTGTTACTTTAGAGCACGGTGTAAGAGTAGTTTAGGTGAGAGACCGCCCGCGCCCAGCGCCCTGTGATAACATTCTACTTTTGGAGGCAGCCGACAGATGGCGCGACCAACTTTTCCCCGCTCCGCGAGCGACCGGGCCACACCGGCGCGAGCGCTATACGTTGCGTTGGGCCTGTATTTCCTTGAACTGCGTAGTTAACTGGCCTTAAGATTTCCTCTTCTGGTATTCTACTTTGAGGATGTAAAGTGTCCTTTATTTACCCAAAAACGTTTCACCTCTTTTAAACAAAGCGTCGAAATCAGTATACGAGGGCCTAGCGCGACGTGGCGTTGATGGCATGCACTTGCGTTTAATAAAACACTGTCTTTTATTTCGCATTGCAGGCTTCGTACTAACTCTGCCAATTATTAGATATTGCCGAACATTACCCTGTGCAAGCAAAAGACCCATACCAATGCCGAAAATATACACGGGCCTCGGATGTTAGCGTGATATTACGATAACATGAATTATATCCATACTCGCCCCGCAAAGATCATGAAGACGCTTCACTCCATGAAAGTCAAAGCTCTTAGAAATTTATTGAACAATTCTGACAGAAGCACAAGTCCGGAAACAACTGGTTAATGTGGGAGAATAAAATGAGGGAAAATATGGCACGGCAAAGTAAATTTCAGCGCTCATGCAGTCGCTTCGAACCACGGGTCACACAACTTTTGACAATTTTCGCAAGTCCTGGCTCTTTTTGTCATTCTGACTTTTCAACTGCCTGCAGTATTGACGCATACGCAAGCACACGTAGTAGTGGATCAGTTTCGCAAGCATGTCTTCTTTGTGAAGACTGCATGGAAATGTAAACTGGAACTTTTCCAGAACGGCATCAATTGTCCTATCGAATGCATGCCTGTCACTCGCATATTTTTCAAACTTCTGCTCACAGTATTTGAAGAGATCAAAAAGATGCATATTCGGGTGCGTCAGCCTGCCTCTCGTTTTTAAGTTCACCAGGTCGGCTTCAGGCACGTTTGCGAACCCTTTTGTTCCCTCAAGCGCCTCCTTGCAAATCGTACAGGAGGCCTCATTTGCGAGTTTTCTTGAGACAAAGCCAGTGACGTAGTATACAATGCAGTCTACAACGTCCGCGTCGCAGTCGTTCAGCTCAAATATGTCATCACATTCCCAGCTGCCTTCTTCGATCAGCCCATCAAGCTTCTGCTTTAATTCTTGCAGTTTATTTGGCTGCTCCATACCTGAACTCTGATATATCTTCCTTAAATCTGCCAGAGTAATAACGGCAGCCTGACTGTTATCAGGCGCTGCACAGTTTCCAAACTGCGGAGGTTTTAGCAAAGAATACATGCTTAGCATGCGGTATAACTGCAAGAATGTGGGAAAGGTCGGATGTTCATTTTGACCTCCTGCCTGTCTGATTATTCTGAAAAAGCATTCTAAAGGGGTCCTGGTTCATTTTGGCCGACAACACGTACTTGAAACCGCAGTCTTTTAGAAGGTAGGTAGAAAGTTGTTGGACAGATTTCAGCGTAACGCGCAAACCTTCGGCAGTCGACTGGGTCAAAAAGAGGTCTTTTGGAATGTCACCGTTTACAACCTGTAGTTCCCATGAGTCGAGCCATTCAGATGCAGTTTGGAGAGTAGTGAAATCTCTGCTTCCTGGTCGAATGCCCTCTGCAGGGTACCGGCGGTTTAGAGCGTCGAACAGGTCGTTCAAAAAAAGTGTAAATTTAGCTGTCGGTTCCGCATCAGCCAACCTTGGCGCACCTTCGCGTGCATAAAACATGATTCCTTTGGCAACAGAATTGCTGAAAAGCTGTGTGGCCAGCTTTACCCTCATCTTCAGCATGTTCGACGGGTTTACATGGTTGTAAGTAAGCTTGGGGCAGACTCGAAGCGCACCAATGTTCTTGCTGTCGGCAACAAACACAGCGTCGTAGCACGACCATCTAATAAAGTGGCCATCTTTTTTAAGAACTTTCTTGTCGTGCAGACGGTTCCTAATGCACTTAAAGAGATGGGGTGCGTCGGAAAAAACGTATACCTTTCTTGAAGTGTCCGTTGGGTGCTCAAAGCAGTTGACCACTTGTCCGAGTATTCCACTGATGCCGAGCTGTTTCCACATCGCGCGGTTCGTGGAAGCGCCGTCGCACACAACTCCGTCGACAAACAAGCCGGCTTTCTCTAAATGTACAATACACTGAATCAAGAGCTGAGCAAGGAGCGTTCCCTTTGTTGGCCCTTTCGATGCAAACACAGCCACCGGCTGTAAATAATTTTCTCCGAAAGGAGAAAAAGCAAAAACAAGACCATGATCCACCAGCTCACTGCTTTGATTTTCTCTCTCCCCATGATCGACGAGACCAGCGTAGGTCATCGTTTTTGAGTTTACAGCCATTTCTTTTCTCACTTGAATTTCATCCATTATCAGCATTCCTCGGCGATGAAAAGGAGTTTTCCTAGAGACTTTCAGCTTCAAGGCTTGGAAGAAGTTTTCATCGAAACCACATTTCAAGCCCACCATGCTGATGTACTTCCTTACAGTACTAACACATGGCAAAGGCAAAATGTCGTTGCTTCGCAAAAAAGAGTACGTAGCAGAACTGCGTATGTGTAGAAGGAGACACAAGAGAATCCAGTCATCTGTGTATCGCCGGTTTCTTTTTGTTGTGCTCTTGGCAGCTGAAATGCATTCCTCTAACAAAAGCAGCTGCGCTGGTGGCATATCCAGTGCCTGGAGTTTATCTTTGACGTCTTCATCCTGCAATTTTGTTAGCTCTGTCCTGGTGTCCTGTATCTGCTTGATCAACAGTTTGTTGCGCTTAATAAGTCGCGCTCGTGACTGCTGGAGCACTGATTTTGCCCGGCGCAAAGCTTTGAGCTTTTCCTGCTGGGAAGGCTGCACGGAAAGCCTGATGCGTTTCCATGGTCGCTCCTCTTTCGCTCTCGCAGCTTGGCGGTCGGCGTGCAGCCTCAAGGTGTCAGCGAGACCGCTGCAGTGATGACATATGGCTCCTCCAGGCAATAATAGTAGGCACTTGTTGTGTCTCCAGTTCTTCTGGGAGTCTACCGAAGCACACTCCGGATGCACACTCGGGAAGTCCTTTAAACTCGGCCCTCCCCGGCACACGTTAAGGCTATCAATGGTTTTGAGCATGACTTCGATATCAGATGGCGACGTGGCAAACGAACTGACACCAACAGCAGCACAATCAATGGGCCTACCAAAGACATGCACCTCAACTGTGAGGTCACTCTTCACATGCAAAGTCTTTCTATTGAAAATTACGGAAGAACCGTCCCTTTGCCTGTGTATTACCTGTGCGTCAATAAACACAATGTCTCTCACCCCTTCAACGTCGGTGCGATGTGCTGCCCATGAATGCTGAGGTACGCAAATGCTGTCCGCTTCGTTGAAGAGTGTTTCAAACGGCGAGGCCTCGCAGGACTTCGCAACGCAGTCGCTTTCATCGGAAGAGGCCACAGGTTGAGTAGTGTCGGCGAGCAGTCTTGATCCAACTACGCTGCTGCTCTGTTGAGAGGCTGAAGAAGCTGCGCGACCAGATAGTCGCTTCGCTGTCTTGCGAGGGCTCTTGATCCGTTTTGAAAGGTAGCTCGGCGCTCCTTCGAATATAGATGGAATGGCATCTTTTGTAAGACCCGCTCTTCTCTTGCCGGACATTAACACGTGGCCATCAACTTCCGCTGACCACGTCTTCAAGATGAAGTGGGGAGCAAAATGCCTTTCGCAAGCACGATCTGTTCCTTGTAGTACACGGTCCATGCGAGGTATTGCTCGCCGCCACGCTTCGAGCCTTGCGTCATCCTGGGGCGGCTTGAAAAGCGAGTACTTCTCCTTACACGATTTGTAGCCGCTTCTACAAAATGGCACGAAGCACTTCACCATCGCACAGCCGCATAGAAGAAGTCGATTCGAGAGTTAGATTTGACTAAACGCACGCGCGAAAGCAGGGACAAGCCGAAGCAGACAAAAACAATCGAATGGCGCGAAGGCGAAAGCGGGAGACCCCGGGGAACAGTCAGTAGCGCCCTCTGTTGACCGCCGTGTAAGCAGAATGCTCCGACCTCCCTTCTGCGTAGCGGCGCGCCCGCGCCGTTCCCTCACCTAACCTACTCTTACACCGTGCTTTAGAGTGTTCTTGCATGGGGTCCACATTCTGTAAACTTGACAAAACTCATTCAAGAATTGAAAAATTTTAATCCTTTCTGATGCTGTATGCTTTTTGTGACTCTGAAGATGCAAGAAATGTGGTGAAACAAAATTTTCAAAAGACAGAATCAATTGACCCTTGAAGCAGTTAAAAAACGGTCGCAGTCACTCATACTTTAAGCCTTCCTTGCGCCTATTCCACATGTTTATTGTTTTCATGGTAACAGCATTGCCAGCACTTGCGATAACAAGCTGCAATAAATAGTCAACCCCAAGAAGCAGTCTTCCTCTGCATCTACTTGATAGGTTTTTAGTAGTGACTGCTCGCATTCTATTGCTTGGAGAAAGAGGCCACTGATTGAAGGACTCTGAAGTTCGAATCTTAGATTACCTTTATTCTCTCTGTTTCTTGTGAAGTTTTTCAGTTTATTGACTTCTATTTGCATCGGCCATTTTCTGCACATTAATTTCTCAAAAAATTTTTTTTATGACGCCGATGCAGTGATGATGAAATGATGTAGAAGAAATTATATCGATAGAACGACAAAGACATATAACAATGACGGCATAATGACAATGAGATGTCTATTCTTAAATCATGACGATGCTATAATCACGGCAATGACATTGACGGTGTGATGACAACTTGACAAAGAAGTGGGAGTGATGACGATGGCATGACTAAGACGGCATTACGATGGATGCATGGTAGTGTCTGTGGGACGCCGACGCGATGACGACGATGGCATGACAACAGCAGCGTAATTATTATTGAATGATGATAGCATGATAATGATAGAATGATGAACAAGGAATGATGTCAGTGGATTAACAAAGGTGGTATGATGATGACAGCATGGCGACAATGGGATGGTGAAGTGACAGATTGATGACGATGGCATGACGACAATGGTATGACGACGATGGCTTGACGAGAGTCAGATGTCGAAGTTACAATGATCACGATGGAACGACCACGATGGCATCCTGATGACTCTATGACAATGAACGCATAATGATGAGTGTGTGACGACGATGCAGTGACGAAGATATTAAGACAACGGCATAAGCACAATGGGATCGGGGCGTGTGTATGATGGCAATGGCGTGACAATGACTGTATCATGAAACCTGTGCGACAACGATGGTGCGATGACGACGGTATGACAAGAGTCAGATGAAGTTGGAACGACGATGATGGCATGACTACAACGGCAATACGACGGTGATCTGACAATGGGGCCGTGGTAGTGACTATATGACGACAACAGCATGACGAGATTCGGATGACAAAGCTGGAATGATGACAATGCAACGACCACAACTGCATCACCACCCCAAACACATAATTAGTGGCCAAAGCTATTAGACAACTTGGACCTCTGGGTCAGAGTAGGAGGTATGACGAGAGTCAAATCACGAAGCTGGAATGACATCGATTGAACATTCACGACAGCATCACTATGGCGGTGTGACAATGAATGCATGATGACTGTATGATGACGATGGCGTGACGACAGTATGATGAGTGTTGGATGACAAAGCTGGAATGACGGCGATGCAACGATTGCGACGGTGTCACGACTGCGAGCCCATACCTAGGGGCCCAAGCTATTAGACAACATGGACCATTGGGTCGGGGTAAAAGGCATCATGATGACGGCATGATGAGAGTAAGATATCACTTAGGTGTAATGATAACCATAGAACAACCACGACAGTGTTACGTCTCAACACCACAAAGGCGTTAATTGGATGTATGCCATGTGTCAAAGCACCACCCATCCATCAGTACCTATCCAGACGTCAACGCAGCGTGGACACCGACTGTTGATGGGTGCGAGAAAGGCCCTAACCCCGCCCTTTACCTGTCAGCCTGAGCAAAGGATGAAAAGGAGGGGAACAACGACAATTATTTGGGAGGCACAGTTAATTAGACGTTTAACACAAGTCAAATCGCCACCCTTCCGTCAGCGCCTATCCAGAGGTCAATGCTGCATGGACACCAACTCTTGATGAGTCCCATAAAAGGCCCTCGCCCTGCCCTTTACCTGTCAGCCTGAGCGAAGGATGAAAATGATCGGGACAACATCGACGATTTGAGAGGCGCAAATTGCTTTTTTGCCACATATTCCAAACCAGTCTCTTCAGAGGCGGAGTTACTGCGGGTTATCGCGAGCATGGATGTGATATTCCAATGGAGTCGACGATGCTGATTTGCTGCTGGACGGTCTTCAGATTCCCTAGTCCACTCACCTAGGAAAGACGACAGTATTAAAAGTGGAGACTTTTCGAGAGTGAGGACTGAGGGTCCTGGTGTTCAGACAGGACCCTCAGTCAAATTCAGAGTGACAGACAGACGGACGGACGGACGGAAGGAAGGACAGATATACAGACAGACAAATGCAGGCAGGCACATAGATAGACAAATGCAGGCAAGCAGACAGACAGACAGACAGACAGATGCAGACAAACAGGCAGACAGATAGACATGCAAATGCAGATAGACGGGCGGGCGGGCGGGCGGGCGGGCGGGTTTAAAATGTTTAATGTAGGCAAACAATGCTATTCTCATTAAAAACATGTTTTGGAACTTGTACCAGTCACTTGGTCACACTGAGTGGCACACCAAGTTTGAGTGTGACGAAAGAACTTGTATGGGCTCTGAGACATTTGTTTTTTCACCTTGACTTGGTCAGTAACTGCAACTGTTTCATTAACTTGCTCGAAAGTGTCTGAGAGCCCTACACTCTACATGCAATGCTGCACTCGATAAAATTTGTTAAAGTGCACAACACAATGAGACAGTCTGTGGGACTAGGGCCGCAGCAGGTACTTCAGCTTGAACATTTCTTTTTATTTCAGGAAAACCTTTCAGATGAACCAAGCATGGCACTGCAGCATTACAATGGTAAATATAAAATTTTGTTTTATCAGAACTGTCATTATTTTTCCAAAATATAGTGCTATCAATCCCCTTAAACCGTAAAATGTATCTTTGATCACCATGCCTTGGGGTGTTATTGCCAGGAAGTTTGTATGCTTCATGATTTGTACTTGCAAAAGGGTATTGTTCATGAGATATTTAAATATGGCATTTGGACTTGTTGCATCAGTGAATAGAACTCAACGCTTGGGATTTCTATAAAAGAAGATGATGCTTGTTGGTAGAGGTGTAGAGATTCCCTTCCTAAAGTGATTCTTCCTTTTTGGTTGCAACTAAGGTGCAAACGTTTAGCAGCAGTCTGTCAGGACTTTCCTCCAGTGTCACTTGAAGAAGCTTGTCCTTGAAGATGTTTCAAGCTCAAAATTTTCTAACACCTTCTATATTGACACTGAGAGTTAGTTTACCCGGACCCAATTGTGTCAAATTGCTTCGACCCACTCACGAATGATAATTGAAATGTCCGGTGTTGTCTATTCAACAATTATGCGGCGTTGGTGCTCTTGCCTTTTTTCAGCTTCTGAAATTATAAACTTTGTACAAGAACAAAAGCCCTGCATCCAGGCCCGCTAATAGATGAGTGCACGATATTCATTGATGGTTTCATTAAGAGGGGCAACACCTAAGATGTTGCAGTGCAAAAAGTGTTACATATGAAAGTTGATAAAATTCACTGAGGGCAGCCAATTAGTGCTCACGCACTTAAAGCCATGGCCTTTGAGACTGGGTGACCCCTAGCTGCCACCCGATCTCGCAGGCCATGCGAAAACAAAACTACCCATTACTGCAACTGTGATTTGAATGCATGGCCCACAGGTACACCTGAATGCTGGATGTGCTAACCACTGGGTTAGCACAACACAACATTCGCACTTGGTAATCTGTGCAAGGTTTTAGGCATTGCACCGACCCTGAGGGTGGTGGTGTGTCTGCATGTATTTTGAAGGCTACAACATTCTATACTGTAGCAGGTGAGGATAACATTGTGTGCATTATAAAGTTTTTCTTGGGAGCCTGCTGCTGTTGCAGTATACAAGTTCAGCACCAAAGGAATCACTGAAATCTAGAGATCTTTTTTTCTAATTTACAGAACCGCCATTCTTGTTACTACACTAATTTACTCTATTTCTAGATTTCTTTTGTATTGTTTGTTAATGCTTTGGCATATTCTATCCATATTTACTATCCAATAACTGCTTCACTACATGTACTTTTCATTTCAGTTTTTTGTATTATGCATGCTGAATTATGAGGATGGTATCCTTATGGGTTATCATCTGCTTTATGTGTATCTGTTTCTTGTGTCTCGCTGCATTAGCTCAAGCAGTCTACCTTTGTTTATTTTTTTTACATCACCTGACAGAAGATATTTCTGACAGCCTTGCTTTAGGAGCTCTTGTAGTCAAGAGTTTAATGGAACACTGTTTGGTCAGTTAAAAAATTTCACCGGCGATTACAATACTCCCTAATGCGAATTTTGAGTGCAGCTGTTTAGGTGTTTTGAATTCGCGATATACCATATATACTTGATTCTAATTCGCCTTTGACTGTAACTCGCACCCCTTTTCTGTGACCTAAAAAAAATGCGCTCAATTGTAATGCGCACCCATTTGCTATGACCTAAAAAAAAGTCCTTTACAGTACCGTGCACCTCATTATTTCATACAGAAATACAACTTTCTCTCATTTTGAAAAACAGATTTACTCCAATGCACTAAAGTAGCGATAAATAAAAAAAGTCGCAGTTTTGCATGAAAGGTGAAGCATCGATTACAATAACAAATTAGTAGACAGCTATACGAAAAGTAAGGATAGTAATTTTATCGGCCGTATAAACTTTTCTTTAAACATTCGCTTACTAACTAGATTAACAAGCATGGTGTCACGCACGCCCAAGCAAACATGAACACGTCTCACGCAATGATCACAGAAACTCTTTATCAAAACGCTGGGGTGAGGAAGTGTGGTAGCAGGAGCGAGTGAATTGTCCTTTGTGCGGCCTCTCTCTTCAACGTAAACTAAACGATGAGAATACAGCGTGATGTGCCTAGATGCGTAGATTCTGTTTCTATTGCAGATCGCTTTCGAGATAGGGGCCGCGCAGCCGCACCGTACGTAGCAGCCGCCGGAGTAAAACACCTCTCCTGTTTGCGGTAGTCGCGCACGCAAGTTTCGGGAACTTCGAACGCCCGTGACGCAGCCCGATTTCCATCTGTCTTTGCCCACATGATCACTTTCCTTTTAATTGCGGCATCGTGATGAACTCGGTATGTCCTTGCAATTGGCACTCCCATGCTGATAGAGCAAAGGCAGAAAACATGAAGACCGGGAAGACGGACGGAGCACTAACGTACAGCACATGGAAGAAGCTACGGCAGCTATACTCCGTTACATAGATAGCAGTCAATGCTGTGGAAGCTAGGCAAGAAGCTCGGTCAAGATAAGTTATTACTCTGCAGGTTCTGTCCATGCTTCGCTGCGCGCCAACAGCGTTCGTTCACGCAAGCATGCGCGTCAGGCTCCTCACGACGGGTTGCAAATGAAAAACCTCAAAAGAACAAAAATAAAAATGATCTAGAACAATGCATTATATAGCAGGTGTATACCACAGTGTGTGTTTCTAAGGATTAAAACTTGTTTCATTCAATACTGAGCCTTTATGAAGACAGTTGCGCACAATTGCGGTAAAAAAACATAGAACTATATCCATGTGCGAACGAAGCCACTGCAAGAAGTCTCTCTAGCCTCCACAACATTGACTGCTGTGTATGGACAGAAGTATAGGTATAGTCCCTAGTATAGGCTCGAAGCGCGTTCGAGGCAGCCATCTTTGAATGATGATGGCGATATGGTAATGCAGATTTAGGGTTGTACTCGGCACACAATGTTTGGACCCATTTTATCGGAAGAAAAAGTGCATGTTAGCTTCGAGTAAATAAGGTATTATGGCAAAGAATTTGATTCTGAATGACAGGGTGCTCTTGGTGGCGGTGCTGAGCCTCTGCTCGGGCAGCTTGTTTAGCAGCAGCGGTAGATGAAGCATTTCTACCGGTTGCATTGCTCATTTTTCAGAAAGAGAGTGTGAACACTGGAATGCATGCCTTGTGCGGAGCGCATTCTCTAGCGGTGGCGACGGCGCTGCAGGCAAAGTAGCGCTTGCACAGTGGGTCTGAAGCCCACGCCAGTGCTTTGTTTCCGTGCTGGTCGCGCATGCCTGGTTGCCATCGACACTCCGCTTTCCACCTCATGGCTCCGCTGCACCCTCCTCTCTGCTTTTCTCCTTGCTCTTCTTTGCTCTTGCAGCTTTTTTCATCCCCCCACTGCACGCAACGTTTGCTCTCATCTTTAGCTGTGCTTGTTTGCTCGGTTACAAGTGACGCCGACGCTCGCCGCAGGAATGGGCACCTGAGAGCTGCACTCTAAAACATATTAGTACAGCAGGCCTCTGACCTATTTAAAAAAAAAACACAGTTTGACAGGAGGGATCTGTACAGTTCCCTTGTTCACAATGAGCTAGTCATTACAAGATCCATTTATATATGCTTGAGCACTCATCCCAGGGTTCGGGAATACACGTCCAGATTGCCTTGCGTCCTGTTGAGCATGTTTTCAGTGGTTTGGATGACAAAGATGACAAGTGATTCCAGGCGTAATCTTTGTTGATAAGTTCCTTTCCATGATAACTGCCTTTTGCCTCGTCCCAGTTTATCGCGTGGCATGTGCTTTGAATGTGCTCAGTAAATGCATTTGATGCTGCATGGCTGAGAAATAAATCGTAATTTGAATTAGGTCAACCCATAACTTTTTAGAAAACAAGAAAACTTTGAACATGACAAACCTTTATTTACCGTAAGCTTGATTACTAAATCTCATCCTCGTCAGAACTGCCAGAGAAGTTGTCCTCGGCACCCAAATGACGTCCTCGGTGCTGTCAAGTGTGTTAAATAGGCAGCTTGAAATAGGGGTACCTTTCCCAGTATGGATAATCTTGGCCAACAGATCCGGCGGGCGTGACGGAGGAGCTCCATTAACTCGGTACTTTTGCTAGCTTTAGGTGCGTAGCCAGGATTTTCTTTCAGGGGTGGGGAGGAGGGCTAAGGTTGCATACGCCCACTTGGTGGTTTCTAAGAACCTTTCAGGTCTCTTTTATGATTTTGTCATTGATTATTACGATTATGTAATGCCAGGTGTAGTTGTAAATTGGACAAAAATCACAATGCCGCATAGTCCAAATACGCACGCGTGATGCACACACAGGCACCTTGTACAGGCATTACACTGTGTCGCTATAGTTCCATGTGATTGCTTGCTTCATAGCAACTTGTGCATTAGGGTGAGAGTGTATGATATCCACAATAAAATGATGTAGACTGTAAGACTGGGATTTTCTTATGCAGACTGTAAGAGTGAGAGCTTGTAAAAGCCTAAACAACTAAAACTGCATTGATACCAAGTACATTTTTTTATGAAACTCTTCATGTATTGATGCTCACACTGTCCTGATAAACTCTGAGAAACCCTCTCCAACTTTGTGCACTAGCAAACATTAAGGCGTTTTATGTATTTTGTATTTATGGTTTCTTCACCCAAAGTTACCTATTCGCTACGTTATGGGTTCTTCTTTCAACAACCGTTCAATACATTTGCAGGAAGAGAGGAGATTCATCTGCAACTGGGATTATCTCGGTGACTGTAGCTGTTTCGACTGTTATGGTTATGAAGTGCAATATTGTATTCACGTAATGAAATGAATTATGAATTTCCTGGCTCGCAGACACTTAATAAATTACTATGACCTCATGTAAGCAATAGGAACAGATTATTGAAATATCAGAGAATTCAGATATGATCCACACAGGTCAAGTTAGGCACACTGCAATCCGACTCCATTGTCGCAAGACAACTGTTATCGTGCAGTGACAGATCAGCTGAAGAAAGTGACTTGCCATTTGAGGTCTCGCTAGTATATTGGCACTTCGAGGATAAGCTTCGCCAAAAGTCGGAGAGCCATTTCTGTTCTTGAGACATATTGCCGTTATTGTGACCTTATTGTGACCGAAGATTGCGACCGTGCTTGCATGTTGGGACCATATAAACAACATGCAAACAACACCCTCGCTGGCTCCACATAAAGCCCCTCCATCTATGCGCCAGCGCCACTTTTTCTAAGTAGCGCCAACCTTTGATGAGCACTGCTGTTCTCTGATTCGTCGCTCATACCAATACTGCTTCTGTGATTTCCACTTCCCTGGTTTCCGTTTGCATTCATTCCGCTTTCGGAATTTCCGGTTCCTGAATTTTCGCTTGTTGCGCGCTTGCACCTCTGTGCAGCACGGTGTTGTTTCCGCCTAAAACTTCAAGCTGGGACTACGCAATTTCCGCTTGACAGCAGAAGCTGAGAGGGGGAGTGAGGGAGGAGCGCAGAGGAGAGGAAGGTAGGTTGGTGGTACAGTTAAACCTCAATATAACGAAGTCGATAAAATCGGCAATTTGCCTCGCTATATCAAAATTTCATTGTATTGAAATTCAACCTCTTATGCAAGTAAGTACAGTCACCAATCGATTTTTCTGAGACAGAAAGGGGGCGGCAGAATTTTCGAAATTTACAGACAATTGGAATGCAAATTTGAATGAGAAAACAATTCCTTTTGATGAAGTTGGGAGTCCGTGACAAAAGATATGGTTTCATGCCACGTCGATGATATCTTTACATCGGCAGTACGAATTAGGCGAACAGCCACGCTTTCGCGCGTAATTAGCCCAAACGGCTGATAGATCAGATGTCCTCACTGGGACGATGCTATAATGGAAAGTGCCAGCAGCGGAGAGCTAATGCTTCATCTGCCTTCTCGCTCCAACGGGTCACCAAAACTCGAGATTACGCAACTTCCAATACTAAATGCGTGAGAGCATACCTTGCATGATGCCACACTGTTTCAGCATGCCCACTCTTAGCACATGCGGCCGTTTACCTCTAAAGCAGGGTGTGTGGCTGCATATGCGCTTACAGCTCACCCGCGCTTACAGTCATGTGCAGCCACAGCCAAAACGCGCGCCAGAAACTGCGACGCTTGCCAACTTGTTTCCCACTTCGCCCCCTCGCGCACACTTGATCGCGTTACCGTGAGCTCGCTCCCCTCCCCTCTTTCTTTTTGCTTGCACTGGAAGGCAACACATGCGATGCCACCGTCTTTCATGTCTCACCCTTGCACGCTTTCACTCGCACCTAAAGTACATAGCACGCGGTGTGATAGGATCCTATCGCAGTTAGAGTTTATAGGGAACATGATGCGGCTCCACTTCGGAGATCGCTCTTGTCGCGTGGTGCATGATATTAAAGGCACGTTTGCGAACAGCCGCTTGTAACTCAATCCTTTGACCATCTTCGTCCGCGGAAGTTTCCGTTTGACCCACCGTGGTTGCTCAGTGGCATAGTTGCTCAGTGGCTATGGTGTTGGGCTGCTGAGCATGAGGTCGCGGGATCGAATCCCGGCCACGGCGGCCGCATTTCGATGGGGGTGAAATCTGAAAACACCCGTGTACTTATATTTAGGTGCACGTTAAAGAATCCCAGGTTTTCCAAATTTCTGGAGTCCTCCACTACGGCGTGCCTCATAATCAGAAGGTGGTTTTGGTACGTAAAACTCCATAATTAAAATTTTAAGTTTCCGTTTATTGTCTCGGTATTAGTTTGTGGCAGCAGTGAAATTTCGTTATATTGAAATCGCATACAAGCACACTTTGTTATGTTGAGGTTCTAACTACACGGTGTTCTATGGACAAGAGGTTAAGAAAGGTTAAATACTTTGTTATATCGAAAATTTTGTGCGTTGTATCAAGGTTTAACTGTACTTAACCAGGCCGGCGAAAACGTGTAGAGAGGGACTTCAGCTTCACAGAAAGTTTCTGTGGAGCTTCTGGGACTGCACCCCTCCGCAATCATCTTGACTGTGCTGCTTCGTTCTTTGTAAGCTCCTAGGCGTCGGACAAGCGTTGAGACATGAATGCCCATAATAGTCACATGTTCAAAGGATATGCACCTTTGTTCATTGTCGACGTTCCAGGCATAAAAGGGAGCAGGGCGCCAGCCGGAAAAATTTGGGGAAAGAGTGTGTGGGGGGGGGGGGGGGTGGAATATAGGTTGATAGCTCTTTTTGGGTAACATTTTCAAAAACCAAAATGTTGACCTAAATACAGTATATCCTGTACCTGGCTAGGTAAGGCCTGTGTGGTTGGCACATTGCTAAAGTGCGTTTTGAACAAGTCTGTTGATTATGGTTTGACTTTCTCTTCTTCTTAATGTATGCTGCTGCTTCTTCTTTCTCTATAATTTCTGTGTACTTATTTATTTATTTTGTGTCCATCTTTGAACAGAAAAGAATGCTGCAGGCCGCTTCTACTGGCGTGACAGCCTGGTGCCCTTTCGCTCAGACCAGACCCACGAACTGCGACCAGTACGCAACATGCGAATGGCATCGACCCGCACGCTGTCAAAGGTGGCCTGCTCATTCTTGAACTCTTGGCAGCCATGTACCGTGTACTATGGCATCTCTCGTGAGGGCTTGGTGCGGGGTGTCATGCTGAATCACAGGGAGCGTGATGCCCTGCGCCAGGGTGTTGATATGATGGTGGGTGGTCTGCGACCTCGTCTGATGCCACAGAGCATTGCCATTGAGTTTGTGCCGGTGTTGCGCACTTCCAAGGATTCACGTGAGACAGTCTCTTGCTTTGTTGTGGAAGTGATGGTGCGAGGTGCTCCTGACACGGTTTACACTACTTCAGACGGTGACTGCTACTTGCGAGCTGGCGACATGTCCTACCAGGCCACCACGCAGGATGTGCGGGCTTGGATTGTTCAGCAGGAGGAGGTCCGCTACCTGCAAGCACCCAACACTACTGCTCCACTGGGTCCTCTTCCCACTGATCTAAGCCAGCCATCACTCCACCCCTGGCACAGAGTTGTGTACTGAGCAAGTCACTTTTTTGTCACATAGAAAGTGAACCTTCCGTAAAGGAAATTCTATTTCTTTGCCAAGTTATAAGTTTCGGTAGCCAAGCATAGGCGCTATCCCCCGTACTGCATTTTGGGGTTTATCACTGTATTTTCTTGTCAGTACTCTCATTCACATCTCCTTTATCCATTTCATTTGTAAGATCCAGTGTGTTAATATGCAGAGCATCTGCAAGTGTATTCAAGAAATACTTATTTATTTTCTTATAGTTTCTGAGCTCATTTTCTTTCTCGTTTTTTTGTGTAAGCTCCTTCATTGAGGTTGAGAATTTGCACTCTATTACAAGAGCCATGAAAATAGGCTTAAAAAGCTGCATTATTAATGTCTGAAATGACTTCTTGCATACCTAATGTGTGCTATAAAAGGAACATAATTTTCTCTGACAAAAGAAAGAATAGTATGCTTATTTTTGACAAGTTATGTAATGCGTTAAAAAGATGTCAGCAAGACTTTTTACCTTGTCGTCTACTAAAAGAAGACTATAAATTGGCGGCTCTGCTATACTTTTACTGCATGCAGCTATGCAGGGCATGCAGCTGCTGGAAAATTGACCGTCCTTGTTAGAAAGTGTCTCTTTATGAACAGTGTCCCTGCTATGTACTTGTTAAACAAAACGTTTGGTGACCGAGCATGAGTGCTTAGCTTATGTAAAGGTGGCACAGGTGCTCTTGCAGTTTTTATGTTTATTCTGGGTTGACTAGAATTAATGACAAATGCGCAACTGAGGAAAAAAATATCGCTTAGAATTCATGACGATGTATAGCATTTATTGTCTTGCGTAAACCTAAATTTGTACGGTTTGTTTGGATATTCTTGCTGTGTGATCAGATGAATACGTACAGTATGCATTTATTGTGTGACAATTTTAAATGGGGCTGTCTCAACACTTCAGTCATATTACCATAGTTTTGATAAAGGTACACGTGCTAGTCAATTTTTAGAGTTCACAAATCTCTCGCGAGATGCAGGAACGTTCATTTTTCTTAATGCCCTGCAAATATATATTTGCTTACAGGCGTTTGGGATGCTCTGAACTCTCTTACACTACCTAAAACCCTTATTTTAGTTTGAGATAGTATTGCCCATTGGTTCAGCGCTGGTCCTAATGTACTTTGTGCTTTGACAGAATGTTGCCTTGTTTTAATGCTCTCAATGTCATGTGGCTCACATCTTTGCTTTTATCAGCTGGTTTGACTGCAAAATGCTTGTGATCTTCCATATTTTAACTTTGCTGCAAAGCTACCATAAAGCAGCATCAATTTTTGACAAAATGCTGTTTTTCTATAAATGCATTGCACATGTAGCAGTAGTATTGTGCTTAATCTGAAACTATTTTTTCTTTATATACCTCCTTGTGCTTTTTGCCATGTTTACTTACAAGCAGCAACAAGATAGCAGTTCATAGTGAATTGCCAGCTTATGTTATTGCTTGTTACTTCACATACAAGTGCTGATGCAATATTTCACTTCTGGTCCAGTTATTTGTTAAACAAGAATTTTATGCTGTCATACTGCATGTTATTTTTCTCAAATCCATGCCAAATGTATCTTAAAAGTCACAGGAGCCTATTGTTGGTTCTACAGAAGTAGTCATATAATGAAGTTTGTCCCACTAATTGTTCTATGGCATCTTGTTGCACTTGTTCAGTGTGCTTTGATATATAATCTAAAAAATATTGGCACTTTGTATTCGCTCTCTTTCCAAAGTGTTTTCTGTAGTCTTAGCATTTCTAACTGTATGAAAATAAGACTGAGACCCAGGTGAATTTGCAACTGGGAATGCAACTGGTCCCAGTTCAACTGGTTTATGGAACAATTCCCAGTTAGTCCCAGTTGAAACTGGTTCCAGTAGCCCTGTTGCAACTGGTTCCAGTGGGTCCCCATTGTAACTGGTCCCAGTTGGTCCCTATTGAAACTGGCCCCTGCAGAAGCCTACCACAAGTGTGTTCTGCTGATGGATTTCACACAACAAAGGTAGCTCAGCTTTTTTTTTTTTTTGAATTTGAATTCCAGCTTTCAAGCGCCTTCGAAATGTCTTGTATTTTGTCTGTGAGAAGGTGCGACAAATTCTTCAGTGTGTCTGACACATCCACATTTTTCTTCTGGCCCCAGTGCTGGATTGTAGCTGAAAACAATTATAATGTTTCTTGTATAAGTGCCCATTGCAGATACTGCTGTATAAGTGAAAAAACTTCAGAAACCATACAATGATAAAATTATGCAAAGGCAATATAGAAAATTACGTCTCATTATGACAAAGAATGACAAAATGCTAACTTATCTGTAAATTACATTATGCACTAGCAATAACTTAAGACTGAAGTGGCAAATGTACCACTCTTTAATTCAAGGAGAATTTGTATACTAGATGCTTCAGCCAATTACGTTTGCTCATTCCTATGACACCAGAATAAAGGCATGCTCTTTTAATACAAAACATTTTGGCCTTGTAAACAAATTTTTCAATATCCCGAAAGACTAGCGCAATAAATGCAACGACCCTTGTGTTCTTCCATCAATTACATGGTTGAGTTGAAGCGTATTTCTCTTAAGATCACTTGGATTATGCATTTCAAGAAGTTGTGCACTTCAATGTAATGAAAATTTGTGATCATTACTTCATAGATATCCGTCTGAAAATTATGGCTGTTGCCAAGTCTTCCAGTGTTCATTTGTCTGTGGCAGTGCGGACATAAGCGTTTTCAAATCATTTGCTTTGACTTCATGGTTTGCAAAATATAGTAATGTAACAACAGAATACACTCCCATAGACGAAAACTATCAGGACATCTTGAGAACTATGTTTTCAAGCATGGAAGCATAGAGAAAAAAGTATGGTGCTGTAGAAGGGCTTTGCACAAAGTTCTTGGGTTGCTACCAAGTAATAAAAAGCAATGGAAAGAGATACTACTGTGCTGCCTTCCATCATTTCAGTGTAACCACAACCCACCCAAATGTTTACTGTGTCAAGTGAACTACAGCATTCAAACCCAAAGCTGCATATTTAGTGGTGGCATTAACATTTTGTGACAGCTTACCCACTACGACTTCCACCTTTGGCATCAACTGCTGTTTTGGCAGCTTGCCCAATCCCCTCTTCTTGGGGGCTACATTTCCACTGACACTCCTGGTGGCAAGGAACATGCTGCTCCACAGTGCCTGTGTGGTATATCCTTGCACACAAGCGTCGCTTTCTTGTTGGCAAATATTTTGGCCACTTGTGTGCCAGAAATGCAGAAGCCATCCTTTAAGTAAAACTACAAAAACAAAACTTCAGTGGTCAGTGATCTTCAGACTAGCTTACATTACATGTACACACACAACCCATGAATATAGAAAAGGGGCAGCCTCCAAATTAGCTTAACAGAGAGGCACATAGAGGCTACAGGTTCTGCTGCTACCAGCAGGCCACTGCACTTTTTTTTCTTTTACCATGTTTATTAAAGACACAAACAATTACTACCATTACTACTCTTACTACCTCCAAACACTACTACAGTACCTCCAAACATTACCATTCAATTTTCACACGTCATTGCTTGGCCTTGAAGTTGGCTTACAGTGCTTAATTATACAAGTACTTCCCAGGTTTCTTCTACCACTAACACATATCATGGCACAACCAAGTTGATTGTGACAATTTAGCTTATGTGCTTAATAACACTATGAGGAAATTATCAGACTAACAACTAGCACAGAAAAACTCGAAATGAGTGGGTGAGCTGTATCTAGTTCACTCATTTGTAAAATGCTTCACATGACATCTTCAATTGAACTTTGTTGCACTAAACACATATGCAGTGTTTGTGCTACACATGAACAGATTTCTGTTACTATTCTATGACAAGTCACTAAGCAGTGTTTGAAGAACAAAATATCACTTACAAAGCAGTCTTCCGTGTAAAAAAAGTCTGGCTTCTGTGCTGTAAGCAGAAAAGAAACTTTTTTAGCAGACGACAGTTGACATCTGGTCTTGTTGGTATGACACTGAAACAAGTTTTAAATTCTAGAAACAAGCGGAGTGAGATAGAAGCTAACTTTCAACAAATGCCAATGAGGCTTACATATACCGTATTTACTCGCATAATGAACGCAGCCCCCACTTTTCCAATCAAGAAGTGTTTTTTTCTTTTTCTCACGTAGTAATCGCACCCTGAACTAGCTGCCGTGAATAGGCGGCGGATGCTACTATTGTGTCCGATGCTGTGTGGGACGCTGAATCGTACCATGTTTTCTACTTTTATTGCGATTGTAATGATATGGACGCTCCAGGCGCATTTTTGTCGCCGCCGTCGCCGCGTGCCGCATGGTGTAGGTGTGAGGGAAAACGCGCGAGGGAAGCCGACGATCGCGGCTCCATCTCGTGCGCCGTCTTTCATCACGCAAAAAGCCCCCGGGGGAGGGGAGGGAGGGACGGCGACGTTGAACTCGGACAGCAACTGCGTGTTGCACAACCGCGCCCGAGGGGCATCGACGATCGCGGCTCAATTTATATAGGTGTTCTGTGGCTCAATCTACCGCCTACAAGGGAGGAGAGTGGGAAGGGAAAATGCCGTCTTCCGTCATGCGCATGGCGCCGGAGAATGCTGCCCATGGAGACAGCATCCTCCATGGGCAGCAACTGCGCATTGCGCGGCCACGGCGCACCCTATCTTCAAAGCGATCCACGTCGGGGGCCAAGTAGATGGCGGCTCATACCTTTGTGCGTGCTGCGTTCTCGCCACTCAGTTTGAGTTGAAGCGAATGTTTGCAAGTTTATACTGCTGATAAAACAATTATACTTACTTCGTGTAACTGTCTACAGATATTCTATCGCAGTGGCATCGACAGGGGTCAGATTGTGGGGATTCAAAGCACTACCATTTTTTGAAATTTTCAAAGTTTTTATGGCAAGCTATGAGCTGGAAGGAGGTCATGCAACGTAACCCTTTGCAAAAAAATAGACTCCTGGCTTAAGCCATAATGAGCACTCAATCATACTCAAATGTATTTCAATAACAGCTCGGTAATTAACATGTTGAACTACATGCAATGTGCATTTCACTGAATGCACATTTGAATGATGCATATGGTTATGACCTACGAATGGCATTTGTAGTACAAAATTATGGCATATAAAATTACCTTCAGTCTGGGCAGGCTGTGGTGAAGGTGGTTCAGCATTTGGGATGATCTAGTGCTGGACTGGTGGATTGTTTGGCAGATCTGCATAGAGAATACACAAAAACGAAGCATATATTTCTTCCGTGTCTTTCATCAAAGACGAACATGTTTCTTCAAAAGCACATGTGCCAACAGCAGCATATAAAGCTAAAAACATACGTTTGAATAGATGCATTGCTTGGACCCTGCACAGCTTATCATATCTCTGGTCGTCCTCTTCAATTAGCATTTGGGCCCTTTCAGCGCCTGCAGGACTTGTAGGCACACCAGATGTGAAGCTTTTAAATCTTGCTTCCACTAAAACAATAATTAAAGCACATGATTTATACCTTTTAAACACTTGTGACTCAAGTGTGCATTCCTTGCAATGCAAAATTGAGCACCAGTACAAAACCATAGTTAGGGACACTTACAGTTAAAAATCTGTGACTGGAGGCCGTGTTGCAATGACGACATTTGCTCAAGCAGTTTTTGGTTTTGGCTTTGCAGGTCAATATAGCTTGACACAACTTGCTTCTAGAACAAAGTGAGTCGCTTTCGCAAGGCGAACGTGACGGAGCTTGCATCCGTTTCACGCCTTGCAGGCAAGATAAATGTCAGCCTTGCAAGACATATCAGCTACCTACGAAATTCAGGTTGCGCTTACCTTTTTTTGTCCAACTCGGCTTGTTGGCACACAATTGTTGCGGAGTAATGCTGCCTTCACATTCGATTGCAGGATTTCCTCATATGCCTTTGCTGCTTCACGATGATGCTTGCGCCTCTACAGACAGAAAAGGCATGCACACTAACCTCATGAAAAACTGTTGGTGGAGCAGCACTACTATCCAACGGCTCACATATGAGTATGCAGGAATACAATTTAGGCTAAACGAAATGTGCAAACAATGCATGCTATACTTTGTTGATATATTTGGTTTATACTCCTGCAACATTTGGTAAAAAATCATTACCTTTCTTTCTTTTTGTCTTCTTCATCGCCGGTTATGTCATATTCCATATACAGCTTCGGAATGTGCACCCTCTTTGTTGTTTGATGCTTTTCCAAGCTGTCTCGTGTGCCTTTAACGAAAGAAACTTAGCATTGTGTTTCTTGGATTCCTAAAATGTTTCAGCTAACCTCCTAGCAGCCAAGAGTACATGTTCTAAGAAGTTCTTGGTGTAAAATTTGGTATAATAATGGCAGTCCAGTGGTGTAATATTTATTTAACCAGCAAGATGAGTGAATGTATTACGTCTGCATAATATTACCATAGCTCCGTTGTTCAACTTACCATCTGTCACAGTCTTACTGTTACTTTACAATTTTTATTTGCACGCATGTGCATATCTGCTTTACTGTCATATATTTTTGCATATATTCATTTACTGTCTTTTTGAGAGCATTGCGTAGTTTTTTTTTAGTTTACCGGTCCTGCATTCCAGCATCAAGAGCGATTGTCACCTTTAAACGAATTGGCACTAATTAAAAAAATTATCTACAATAATTTGCACGCTATCGATATGCAACTGTCACATTTTGCAAGTAATTGGTTACGTGCCAAAATGGTGCTGTTCACAAAGCACAATCTTTGGATATGCGAATGCTGCGAGTGACTTCAAAATTTTCGCAATTGCCAGAGAAATAGGAACACCTTTATAAACAAGAAAATGTGAGCCACTTGCGGTCCAACATCAGGATCTGTCCACTGTAAGTTCCCGTGTTCTTTTCGTTGACGTCGTGCTGCCACATGACAGAATATAGCAGTCTGTTGGCAAAATCTGTTTTGTCACTCGGGTTGAACTTTTTAATGTCATCGATATGCACTGCATGGCAGACCATACAAGTTCAAACCAAGTTCATACAAGTGAACAAACCATACAAATTCAAACATGACGTAACACTAACAGAATTAAAAAAAAACTAAAAAACAGCAAATGAGCTAAAAAAAAAGGGGGGGGGGGGGCTAGAGACTTGTAAGGCAAGCGACAATTAAAAGGGACGACAAAAGCAGAGCTGTATATAGTGAACTAAATGACAAGCAATAAAAGCAATAAAAGACAGACAACTAACCACTGACTACAGACAAAAGAAAAACGGGAAAGGCCGATAGTGGTTGGCTGCACATCGGCTTCCACAATGCTGACGATGACCATATCGCCTCCGCCGGCCAAATTACTTCGAGGCCATATTTGGTTTACGGACTTTCTTTGCTATTTTTTTTATTTCACACTATTCTACACATTCGTGTACAAAGGTTGACTTGAGCTAATTTTATGTGATAACTCCAAACAAAACTATCTGCAAAGATTATTTTTTGCTAAGCAAATGGGCTAAGTACAGCAGGGTAACGGTATATATTCACAAGAAATGTGTATTATAGATACCTATTTGTTGTCTGGTTTATTAATTTTCTTTCTTATTGTGTCTGGCTAGAGTTTTATTGTAAATATCTTTTAGAAAAGGAGGGTCTGGCATGCATTCAGTGACCGCTCGCTGTACAGGTTACCATCGTCGGCGTTATGTTGTGCGTCGTGGTCATTGTCGTGATTTGTATCACATCGTGGTCTGCACTGAAGAACATTGAGGCTCGATGGCAAGTGCCACAAGTGTGTTAAATTGAGTGACTACAGTCATTCTGTGCCATATTTCCCCGTGTAAAACATTATGTAAACACATTATGTTCTGTTGCACTTTGTAAAGCCTTACGTGTTGAAGATGAAGTGGAAGATATGCTACCTTGTGGTGGTAGCAGTAGTGCCACGAATCTCCCGTAGACAACCAGGTTTTGTTTGATGGGAACTCATTCATGTGACCCACTCGTGGCAGGCGCACGATGTGCCTCTGCTGTATCGGTGTCAACTGCTATGCCACTATCACAGCAGCCTGACTTTGACGCAACGCCCCTTCACTCCCTTAACACAAACGGCCATGCAGCAGAATTTGGCGATGATGGCCAGAAAGAAGCTGAACTGTTTTCCCAGTTTTCTGATATCAGTGAATGTTCAGCAGTGTCTGGTGACACTGCCAGTAGAACAGATCAGTTTTTCCGGTCTTGTGACCTGAGCAGTACTGAAACAACTTCTGCAAAAGGTGATGGTGATCTTGAAGACGTACAGAACAATCTCCCGGTGCAAGACCTGCTTGCTATAGCAGTCAATTTTGCTATAGAGCTTGGGCTTCCTTGGAATGGCATCGAAGCTCTCCAGAAGCTGATCGCGTATGTTCTTGACAGGAATGACGTTCCTGCAACCAAATACCTTTTCAAGAAGTACTTTGGTGCAGGTGTTGAAGCTTTGAGGTTTCACTTCTACTGCGCAGAATGTTTGACGCGGCTGGCTGAAACTTCAGGAAAACTCCAAGAAAGAAACAGCATTGAGGGCTGCTGTTCAATCTGTCCTTAAAATTATAGTGGCCGCAAAATGCTCCTTGATGGCCGCTTTTTTTTTGACGTTGCCACTCCAACAGCAACTCTGCTCTCTCCTTTCTGATACATCTGTGGTAGCTGTCCTTTCCAGCCACCTTGAAGACATTGCTCAGAACAGAGATAACAGCCAAATGACTGATTTCACTGACGGTCCGTTGAATAAAGACATTAGGGTGAAGATTGCACATCACGACTTAACGCTTCTGCTCAATGTAGATGGGGTACCGTTTTTCAAATCATCTAAATATTCAATTTGGCCTATTCAAGTGACCATAAATGAGCTGCCACCACATCTGTGTAGCAAGAATGTTCCGACACCAGCTTTGTAGTATGGACAGTCCCATGCTGAGATGACTCTGTTCATAAAGTCGTTCGTGGAGCAGATGAATCAGCTTGAAATGGCCGGAGTGGCAAGGAAAGCTGGGTCGCAAAGCATTCACTCCAAGGTAATTGAGCTCAAGCAGATGTCTGTGATAACTGCTTAGTAGTACTTTAATTTCACCTCTTGCTTTATAATTTCAGGTATACTGTGTGAGTTGTACTGCTGATGCACCAGCAAGAGCACTCCTCCAGAACATGGTCCAGTTTAATGGCTACCATGGCTGTGGCTGGTGTTACGTTTCGCCTACAACGCGCGGTAATGCCGGCGCGGATGCAACGGACGCCGGGGCTTTGTTCAAAGCGGCGGACATTTTGGCCCGTCCGACGCCGCCGCAACGCCTACCCGCCAAGCGTGCCCAGGCGTGTTTCAGTGCCACGTGTCTTCGTGTGTGCGTGTGTGTGTGTGTGCCCTCGCTTGTCAAAGCGCGGCAGCCGGGGAGCGGAGTTCCCCGAATGAGGAGCCTGGAGGTCTCTCGGCTCAACTGTTCGCGCCGTCGTGTGGGTGAGGGTTGGCAATGCGTCACTACACTCGGTTCAGCAGGTCTCTCGGCCCGACAGTTCGCGCCGTCGTGGGCTCCTGCTGCGCCGTCCCGTGACCTTCATCCCGTGACCTTCCCTCCTTCCCTTTTGGACCGTGACGCCGGGAGTATAAGAGCAGCTGCCCCCGGACGCCAGGAGAGAGGCTCCGATTTGTACTGTTGAGTTACGTGCTCTCCCGTCTCTCCAATTCGGTCGACCTGACCGGCCGCTCTTTTGCTATGTTAGAATAAACAAGTTGTTCTGTTACCAGTCTTCTCATGCTTTGCCGGGACCTTCGGATGCTTCCAGTGCCCCAGGCCGCCAGGCCAACGCTACCCTTGGGGCTTGCGACCCATTGGCAATAACGGGCGTCAGCACCGAGACCCCAACAACTCGGGCCAGCGGTGCGATTACAACATCTGGTTGGCAGCGGTGAGATCGCGACAACGGAGGCCAGCAGCGAAGAGATGCGGTTGACTGTATGCTGAGCAGCACAACGACCATCCGGGAGCAGTGCAACGAGCCCTGTGTGATGACTGGTTGCCTGCAGCGGAACGACTGCGCGGAATTCTTGACTGCGAGGTTTGGTGAGTGCGGGACTTTCTTCTTCCGAGTTTTGCCAGGCTTTTGTTAGTGTTAGAAACAGAGCTGGTAATTGTGGTTGTCGTTGCTACCGGGTTAGTTTGCGGCAAGACAATAGTAGGCAGTAGAGAAAGCAGCATTCAGAGCAGCCATGGATTTGAAGTCGTTGCGCAAACCGAAATTGTTGGAGCTTGCGAGAGAGTTGGGTCTGGATGTCTCAGACAAACTCAGAAAACCAGAACTGCTAAGGGCTATTCTTGAGTTAGAAGCTGAGGATGACGAGCTGTCGGAATGCCTTGAGACCATTGAGGAGAGGGAGACGGCAAAAAGACAGGAGCGTGAACTTAAAGAACAGAAAGAGAAACAGGAGCGCGAACTTAAAGAACAGAAAGAGAAAGATGAGCGCGAACGTAAAGAACAGAAAGAGAAAGAAAAAGAAGAGCGCGACCGTCAACACGCTTTGGAAATGAAGCGTCTCGAGTTAGAGATGGAACGCGCTCGTAATGGAAGTCAGGCACACGGTGCAGGAGAACGAGTATTGTTCAAAATGACTGACCTGATGCGGCCGTTTAAGCTTGGAGAGGACATTGGTTTGTTCCTGGTTAACTTTGAGCGAACGTGCGAGAAGCAGGGGTTCTCTCGGGAAACGTGGCCACAGCGCTTGCTCACTTTGCTACCCGGCGAGGCGGCCGACGTAGTCGCTCGCTTGGAGAGAGAGGAGGCAGAGGATTTCGACAAAGTGAAATCGAGTCTGCTAAAAAAGTACCGGCTGTCAGCGGAGGCGTTCCGTCGGAAGTTTCGGGAAAATGAGAAAGGCAAAAGTGAGTCATATACAGAGTTTGCGTACAGGCTTATGTCAAACATGCAGGAGTGGCTCAAGGAAGAGAAAGCGTTTGGTGACCATGAGAAAGTTCTGCAGTGTTTCGGGCTAGAACAGTTTTATAGTCGGTTACCTGAGAACGTGCGGTACTGGGTCTTGGATAGGCCAGACGTTAGTACGGTGGCTAGAGCCGCTGAGCTAGCCGAGGAGTTTGTGACGCGTCGGGCTCGCGGAGCTAAGGACGGTCAAAAGGGTGAATTTGGCTCCAAGTTGGAGAGGCCGAAGTTCACACCCATGAGAGCAAAGGGGGATACACGTAGTGCGGATGCGAGTGAAAGCAGTCCGACCGAACGTAAGGAGACGGCGGCAACCGAAGCCGAACGCAGAAAGCGGTTCGAGACGAGGCAAGCGCGCGTTTGTTATACGTGCCAGAAGCCGGGTCACTTTTCGGCGCAGTGTCCAGAAACAAAAACACAAGTCGTGTTTTTGTCTATATGCAGCACTGACGAGAACATGAAGCTTCTCGAGCCTTACATGCGAGACCTCCTCGTGAACGGGAAAGAGTGCCGAGTGCTTCGCGATTCCGCAGCTACAATGGATGTAGTTCACCCCTCTTACGTAGAACCCGAAATGTTCACGGGCGAGTGCGCATGGATCAAGCAAGCAGTGGAAGCTCATAGCGTGTGTCTGCCGGTAGCAAAAGTGCTTATTGAAGGACCTTTCGGAGCACTTGAGACGGAGGCCGCAGTGTCATCTATGCTGCCCCCCCAGTACCCGTACTTATTTTCGAACAGGTCCGATCACCTCATGCGCGAGAAGGGGCTTTTGTTTGGTGAGGCTAGCGTTCAGGCCTTAACCAGATCGAAGGTTCGGGAGCTCGCTGCAAAGGCGGTAGTTGCGGGGCCGACGTTGTTGAACGATGAAAAAGGGTCAGAGGCGCAGCAAGCTGGTATTCAGAGCACGCCCGAACGGGATAAAATTGAGCCTGTAGCGTTAAAGGCAGCAGATACTGGAGAGGAAATTCCCGACATGGGAAAGTTAGAAGAGCTGTCTCCAGATTTGCTCATCGCGCCTACGTCAGACGGACTTAACAGGTTGCTAAAAGTCAGCCGGTCGGCTTTGATAGCCGAGCAAAAGAAGGATGGCAGCCTAGAAAACATACGCTGCATTATCAAGGAAGGTATCGCCAAGAAAAATGCTCGCTTTGTGGAAAGAGGTGGGGTCCTGTACCGGAAGTATCTGGACCGCAGAGGAGTGGAGTTCGATCAGCTGATCGTGCCTCAATGCTATCGTCAGGATCTGTTGCGCTTGTCGCATGGGGGTTCGTGGTCCGGACACCTAGGAGTTAAGAAAACTAAGGACCGTCTCTTGCAGGAGTACTATTGGCCAGGGTGTTTTCGGGACGCAGACCACTTTGTGAAGACATGCGACACCTGTCAGCGGGTGGGCAAGCCAGGGGACAAATCGAGGGCGCCGTTGAAGTTGGTACCTATCATTACGGAGCCTTTTAGACGGCTCGTTATTGATACAGTGGGACCTCTGCCGGTAACAGCCACGGGGTACCGACACATTTTGACTGTGATCTGCCCAGCGACAAAGTTCCCTGAAGCAGTGCCGCTTAAAGAACTCAGCTCAGTTGAGATAGTCAATGCACTACTGTCCATATTTGCGCGAGTTGGTTTTCCTGCAGAAATCCAGTCAGATCAGGGTACAGTGTTTACTAGCGCTTTGACGACAGCCTTTCTCGAAAGGTGCGGGGTAAGGCTGTTACACAGCTCAGTGCACCACCCCCAGTCGAATTCCGTTGAGAAGCTCCACTCCGTCATGAAGCGCGTGTTGAGAGCATTGTGTTTTGAACATCAAACTGACTGGGAGCTGTGTCTGCCTGGAGTGATGTTTGCATTAAGAACCGCGCCGCATGCGGCTACGGGGTTTTCACCAGCTGAGCTGGTGTACGGTCGCTCGCTGCGATCTCCGCTTCGCATGCTTCGAGAATCATGGGAAGGCAGGGGCGACGACCCAGTCGTGGTAGAGTACGTGCTTAAGCTCCTCGAACGCTTAAGAAGGGCACAGGAGTTGTCAGGTGAAGCAATGGCAGAGGCCCAGCAGAGGGCCAAGGTTTATTATGATCGGACAGCCAGGGCCCGTCGTTTTGAGGTGGGCGATGAGGTCATGATATTGCGCACATCGCTAAAGAACAAACTCGACGTGCAGTGGGAGGGCCCAGCACGGATTGTTCAAAAACTGTCGGACGTTAACTACGTGGTGAGTCTGCCAGGAAAGCGGAAAGCACAGCAAGTTTACCACTGTAATCTGCTCAAACCCTATAAGCAACGGGAAGCAGTGGCGTGCATGATGGTAAACGTGCCCGAAGAGCTTCCGGTCGAGCTTCCGGGACTAGGCTCAGTGACAAACAGGAAAGACACCGATCAAGTCATTAGTGACTTAATAAGTAAAGCATCGCTGTCGCCTGAGCAGAAAACCGAACTACACCAGCTCTTACAAGAGTTTCAAGGTCTGTTCTCTGAGAGGCCTGGTAGGACTTCTGTCCTTACTCATGACATAGAACTTACCTCCCCAGAGCCAGTACGATCCAAGGCGTACCGGGTGTCACCCCGCCAGAACGATATTATGGAGGCTGAGGTAAAGAAAATGCTACAGCTCGGTGTTATTGAAGCGGGTGAGAGTGATTATACCTCCCCTTTGATTTTGGTTGAGGTACCGGGCAAGGAACCTCGTCCTTGCGTCGACTACCGCAGGCTTAATTCCATCACTAAGGATCAAATTTATCCGATCCCTAACATCGAGGAGCGCCTTGAGAGAGTGAGTAGCGCTCAGTTTATTTCCACCCTAGATCTTGTCAGGGGTTATTGGCAGGTTCCACTTACAGAAGAGGCTAGTAGGTATGCGGCGTTCATTTCACCAATGGGGACATTCCGTCCTAAAGTTTTGAGTTTTGGTTTGAAGAACGCGCCATACTGCTTTTCAAGCCTCATGGATAAAGTGTTGCGGGGACAGCAAGAATTCGCTTTACCGTATCTAGACGACGTAGCGATATTCTCCGCATCCTGGCCTGAGCATATGGCGCACTTGCGGGCAGTGCTAACCCGCTTGCGCGATGCGGGCTTGACAGTCAAAGCTCCCAAGTGCCAGTTAGCACAGGCCGAGGTTGTCTACCTCGGACACGTGATTGGTCGGGGTCGTCGCCGCCCCTCTGAAATAAAAGCGGCCGCTGTGCGAGACTTCCCGCAACCGCGCACGAAGACCGATATTCGGTCGTTCTTAGGTGTCGCCGGCTACTATCAGAGGTACATCCCCAGGTACTCTGATATCGCGGCTCCCTTGACGGATGCTCTGAGAAAGACAGAGCCGCAAACAGTCGTCTGGGACGAGACAAAGGAAAGAGCTTTTAGCGCCCTAAAGAGCGCCCTAACAAGCCAGCCTGTGCTACGATCGCCCGACTACTCAAAAGGGTTCGTTGTTCAGTGTGATGCTAGTGAGCGAGGCATGGGCGTTGTACTGTGCCAACGGGAAAATGGAGAAGTAGAACACCCCGTCCTGTATGCTAGTCGTAAGCTGACGAGTCGTGAGCAGGCGTATAGCGCCACCGAGAAAGAGTGTGCGTGTATCGTGTGGGCCGTTCAGAAATTGTCATGTTACCTAGCCGGCTCGAGGTTTATCATTGAAACGGATCACTGCCCTCTCCAATGGCTGCAGACCATCTCTCCCAAAAATGGCCGCCTCCTGCGCTGGAGCCTCGCTTTGCAACAATATTCCTTTGAGGTGCGTTACAAAAAGGGGAGTCTCAACGGTAACGCCGATGGCTTAAGTCGAAGCCCCTAACGTGAGAATCAGCCTCAAAATTGCTTGTTACTGATGTTTTTCTTCCTGAGGCAGGATTTTTTTTTAACTTATTGCTTTTGTGTAGTGTTTCAAAGTGATGTGCTTTTTAGTGCAATTTTTCCGATTTGTGGACGCGTTCTGAGTGCTGCTAAACTACTGTAAGGAACTAGGCAGCAGTATAAAAGGGGAAAGAGCCTGGCAGGGCTTAGTGAGGGTTGTGCCGTGCTTGCTAACTGAGCGGTTGACTTTTGGCGTGGTTCTAACGCTTGCCGGAAACGAGAACAAAAATGTCAACTCTCCCGAAGTCACTTTGCAGTGTCCTGTGTGCACCTGAACGTGAGAACGAGGCCTTCTCTGTGCGCTGCGCTCAAGAAACGCCCAAGGACGCCCAACTTCGGTTATGAGCATCATCGAGCGACATCCCTCCGGACAGCGGATGCAGTCCCCTGACCATCGGGATCTCCTTCCCCCGGCGGGGCGGTCTGTTACGTTTCGCCTACAACGCGCGGTAATGCCGGCGCGGATGCAACGGACGCCGGGGCTTTGTTCAAAGCGGCGGACATTTTGGCCCGTCCGACGCCGCCGCAACGCCTACCCGCCAAGCGTGCCCAGGCGTGTTTCAGTGCCACGTGTCTTCGTGTGTGCGTGTGTGTGTGTGTGCCCTCGCTTGTCAAAGCGCGGCAGCCGGGGAGCGGAGTTCCCCGAATGAGGAGCCTGGAGGTCTCTCGGCTCAACTGTTCGCGCCGTCGTGTGGGTGAGGGTTGGCAATGCGTCACTACACTCGGTTCAGCAGGTCTCTCGGCCCGACAGTTCGCGCCGTCGTGGGCTCCTGCTGCGCCGTCCCGTGACCTTCATCCCGTGACCTTCCCTCCTTCCCTTTTGGACCGCGACGCCGGGAGTATAAGAGCAGCTGCCCCCGGACGCCAGGAGAGAGGCTCCGATTTGTACTGTTGAGTTACGTGCTCTCCCGTCTCTCCAATTCGGTCGACCTGACCGGCCGCTCTTTTGCTATGTTAGAATAAACAAGTTGTTCTGTTACCAGTCTTCTCATGCTTTGCCGGGACCTTCGGATGCTTCCAGTGCCCCAGGCCGCCAGGCCAACGCTACCCTTGGGGCTTGCGACCCATTGGCAATAACGGGCGTCAGCACCGAGACCCCAACAACTCGGGCCAGCGGTGCGATTACAACACTGGTGTCTTCACCTAAGGGAGAGTGTAGATGGTGCAAAAGTTTTTGTGACTATCCCTTTTTCGTCTTTTCCCACTCTCCATCTTTTTTATTCTGCCCATGCATTGTGGCAAACTTGCATCTGTTTAATTTATGTGCCTCTCTTTCTCTGTGGCATGTATAGACTTCATGCAAGACCAAGATACTGTGGAAATTAGTACCTCTTATCAAACATTCAGTTTAAGTGTACTCCCATCAGCACAACATTTAATTTAACACAATTCATTTTGAAGGAACTTGGGTGTGATTTCATAGGTTTGTTCGATTCACCAGACCCAATGTGAACAAGTTCACGGCAAGGCTTGAGAAGATGAGAAATGGTGCAGCTGGATTTCAGAAGTGCAAGAAAAACGCTACAGATGAAAAAAGAATGCTGAGGTGCAGACGCAGTGCAGGCCTTATGTATGTCTGCATAATGTGCGGCGTCTGTGCAAGTTTGGTATGCCCTAAACCGCAGGTATATGGCAACTTCTGAGGTGTTTGGTATTAAATGCAGCAGGAAGGAGTATACACGTATATGATATACGTTCACTTAACAAATCAGCATCCTTGTGCTACAAGAGAACAAACACCCTGTCAAACATATATAAACTTGTCATGCCTTCACTGGCAAACATGTGGGTGATTCTTTTTCTCTAATTTTATTGCTTGGCGTTAGAAGGCAATAAATAAGAAAACCGCGTGTGCTGACAATTTACAGACATTATGTTGTTTAATCCAAAATAGCATTGCTAATCAATGAGCATAAATGGTTGAATTGTGGGGTATGGCAAATACACATATACAACATCCTAGTACACACGTCTGACGTAAACAACACACTCCGCATTGCATAGACACAGCAGATGCACGTGAGCAGTGTTTAAACGGTGCTTGTGCCTGTGTGCTGTGTTGTCTGCTTTGGGCCTGCATGTCTACACTAACATGGTACTGTAAGCAAGAAAGATGCCGAGAAATCGGGAACCAGCCCAGCACCTTTTTGCGGCGTGGTTCAGAGGCCACCATTGCTACACTGCTGAAACAAATGGCAGGGTGCAGCACCTCGTATTTGGCTCAGGTGGTGCAGGTGACTCAAACAGACCTCATATAGTGATACATTGTAGTTTAATATGTACTATACCATGTTGATTTACTTTTGTAAGCTTTTAAGTCGAGGGTCTGACGAAATCTTGTCTGGTCAAGAAGAATCGTGGCGAGAACAGGAAACAGTCAAAACAAAGATTGATTGCATCAAAAGTGCTGCAGTCTGTTGTGTGGTATGGTTAATTTATACTCTTATGTACATTCATGTAGGAACCATCGAGTACCCAGCAGACAACATTCCCAAAGAACAAACGCGTGACGTAACACTTAACAAATGGCTGAAGCTGCATCATCTGGGAAATCAATCAGTGGCATCAATGGGCCGTCTCCTCTCGTCAACTTAGACACTTTGATATAATTTGGGGTTTTACTTCTGATTATATGAACTGCATGTTGCTTGGTGCGACTCGGCAGCTCGCTGATCTGTGGCTAACAGATGTCAATGAAACTGCAGGTTTTTGAACTGCTGGACAACTGCCTCCAAAGTCTAAAGCCGCCACTGTTTTGTTTGCCTTCACTATTCTTTGGCTTTGAGAAAGTATTGGAAAGCTACAGAATGGGGGGGGGGGGCAATAGTGGCTTTTGTATTTCTCACTTTCATGACTTCAAGAACTTTTGCCATCAGAATAGTTGAAGCATTTCTCACTTGTAAAAGGCGCTTGCCTCTTGCTGTAGATCTGTGTGTCTTCAAGAGATGTCATGGAAGGCACACATTGCCTTCGAGATTTGTTGTAGACACATAGTTTCTGTACAGCAAGAAGCAGATGACTTTTAATATGCGTCAAATCGTGCACTTGCCAAAAAGTAGTTCTTTAGGGGCCACTTTTGGCACATTCGTGCTTTGCATTTGAAACAAACCTTGGTAAGCTGAAAGAGCTAGTCACATCAGCCAAAGGTGTTTCATTGCAAATTGTTGAATGTTTGCTGAGGAGTAACAGAAGCAAAAAACTGAAAGCATTGGCCACCATGCAAATGCAGAACTTCATGTCAAACGCTAAGAAAGCCTCATGCAAGAGCGCAGTGCTGCAGTTAGGCAAACCACGAGAACTGCGTGAACCACCCCTTGGCTTTGTTAAATCTAAGCTTCATGACATTTTAAGTGATCCTATTGCGGAACACGACAGAGTTGAAGTCTGTGGGCGTGTGTTCCACAGTGAGCAGTACAGCAGGCCACACAAGACAGATTCCACAGCTTTCAATGACCTCATCGGGTTTGCTTGTAAAAATATAGCATACAGTGTCCTTTACGGACACATCAGCTAACCTAAGGTATCTTGTAATCTGCAAAAAAATTGTAATAATGCCAGCACTCATGACTGCACATATCTTGAAAGCACACCAGCTCCCCCAGGAGAGCCTTGTAGAAATACTTGCAGGGGCTTTTCCATATATATATATATATATATATAAGGGACAAAGCTTATTTGGTACAAGTAGTGAAAAAGTCTTTGCATATAAGTCACTGATCACTTCTTTCTGCATGCTACTGGCCTCCATCTACCGGCTTTTGATGTAATCTTCATGATGCCTCAAACATAACACATATAGGGTGTAACATATGACAAGAACACTTGCAACAAGTATCTTTAACTTGCTAACTACTATCTTAAGATAACAAATATTAATTATTCGAAAAAAAATCAGCAATCTCTGCTTACTGCGCACTACAGTAAAGTTGTGCTGTAAATTTCAATATAAAATTCAAATAATATATAATTGCACTAAACCTAGCTTTGCAGTGATTATCAGTGTGCTAGAAAGCTTTTTTAAATATCTTGGCAGATTTTGATGAGTGAGCTCAAAAACTAATTGGTATAGAGACGAGCTTTTAGAACGAAGTTATGAATTTGGTGCAAAATAATTGCTACAATAGAATTTTCTATGTCACAATAGGTAACTGAAGCATTTGTTGAAGAAAAAAAATTTTAAGCGTGCGAAGTTTGCAACAATAAAGGCTTGGTCGCTATGAAGTTGCTTCTGACACATTAAAAAAATGTTTGTGGAATACTAATTAGTATAACCTTGCAATGCCCGGCATATCACTTTTGCTATGCTGAACTTGATGCCTCAATATTCAAATTTAAGCTTGACAAACTCGATGCATAGCCTATTCTAGCATTTTTGATGTGCTGGAGTGAGTTTTCACTTGTAGATACTTCAATTATGAATTGAATAATTACTATAATAATTCAAGTGCCACTCAAATAACATTATTTTTTTTATTTTGCTCAGATGTATTCTCCATGGCCAGAAACAAAGCTGCTCAAGTTCTCACTTTTCTTCATGTGGAACTGTGTTTGGGCATTATGAGGCTAATGTGTCTTTGCTGTCTGTGATAAAGAGAAATCCTAACAAGTTTTGCAGTGTTGCAAGTTTGATTTTTATGGCATTGTTAACATCATTGACATCATGTGGACCCGATGGTACAAACACAAAGCTGCTTAAAGATACAAATGCCCCCCCCAGTTTTCAAGTGTTCAATCTCAAGGGGGGTGGTTTGGGCAAGGTGGTGTTTCATGATGTTCTTTGACATCAGTGCAACTCCAAAGTGAAGGAAAAATAGGAAAAAACTGGAGGGAAGGGTAAAGCTAAACCTCCCAACTGTTTATTTCATGATACCTGTGAATTGCTTTTATACTAAGTGTGCAAGCGAAAACGCTGCTCATACAACACTTTCCGACAGACCATGAAATACCAATTTCTTGCATAATAAACATGCAGCCGGCAAGCTCACACAGGTCTTCCTAAATCATGCTATGGCTTCTGCTTCTGTAATCTCACTTGAAAGCTGATCGTAACTACCATAAACAATAAATTTGCTGAAGTTGTGGGTGCAGGCACAACTCTTGCAGTGCAAATTAAGAAAACCAGTGGCTGAAATTTTACTCCTAACATTGGCTGTTGTGTTTGTGCAATCTGTCGTCCAGATGCGCGATCAGCTTATGCATGGGTTTAACAAGCAGAAGTCTTAGCAATATTTAGAAAAATGTGTATGCGCTCATTTGCATCTTTATCATGCAAAAAATTAGTTTTTCTTGATCTTTTGTCACATGATCTGTTTTTGATCACTCAGTATAAAAGCAATTTACAAGTGACTTGTAATATGTTCACAGTTTAGCATGCCTCCTGTCTCCTTTTTCTTAATTTGCCTATTTTTCCTTCAATCATTTTAAGTTGCCCTAGTGTAAAAAAAAAAAAAAAAACACTTCGGCATGGCAAGTTACCTGGAGAGGAAGAAATGCTGCATGATTCCATGCCATAAATGTCGCGAAAACACTCAGCAGCTAACTGTTGTCCCATTTAGGTGTTCCCAATGTAGCTTGAGCTTTCAAGCTCTTTGATAAATAATCACATGTAAATTTTCTCTATTTAGTTTCTTGAGTCTTCTTTCTTTTACTCCATTCCAGCATGACTTTGAAAGCATTTCTTGTGTAAAACACATCTGTCCATGTCTTGATGACTTCGACATTGAGCTTACACTCATAGTTGTGCAAAGCATTTGTCAGAACTTGCTGCTTTAGAATGGGGGTAGCCTGAACATTAACCATTCAGTCAAACTGTCCACAATATGTACGTGCTAATAGTCATTACTTTTCCTTGTTAGTGGTCTCCACCTTACCCCGAGACTCTCTGCTTGTGCCCTTGTTGTTTTTGACGTGCATAAGACTTGCCTGGCAGCCTCACATCATCATTTAAACTTTGCTGGTGATTGCATGCCAGAACAAGTAATAAAAAAATCGACCTTAACATCATTTCTGAGCGGTGCTAAGTGAAAGGTGGCCCTTAACACAGGTAAATGCAAAAAATGACTCACTTTCACATTGTCCCCTTGTTCTGTAGTATATAACATTGCCCCATTGGTCTGTTATATTGTAAATGTCCTGCGTTAAATCTATCGCCCAGCCTCTCCTGGCGTGCACATGTCACGCCCATTTTTGCCAGCACTAATCGGATGCACGGTTCCATAAATTATTTCATGCCACCTGTATCCGTCGGCACTCAAGTCGCCTCTGTATAAAGCATATGTACGCTTGAAAATTGAATATGCCTCATAATTATGGCTGCCCCATTCTTATACATGATTCCGCTTGAAGCTGTGCAGAGTTGACTTCATGATTATTCATGTCTATAACCCTTCATCCCATGCAACACACATGGATTTCACAGTGAATTAATTGCATATTTTAGGTTGCTGATGTGCCTATGTTTGTCATCTAGTGAATCAAATGAATTCATTTGAAGCACATATAGACTGCAATTGCCTTGCATTGTCTATAGTAGCAATCAACACTGATTAGGTATTCAAGAATAAATTAGGCTTGTGGAATGTGATGCAAACTAAAAGTTTTGTATTCTTATTTACTAGCTGCTTATGTATTTTGCCATAATGTCTCACTTACTTAACTTGTGTGCATATTACATACGTTTATACACTAATGAAGTAGAAAAGAAAGTTCCGTAATAACCTTGTTCATCATATTTCAGCACCTTTTAACACTTATCTCAAGGCATTTGAATGTTCATTTGGTGCCGTTTCCTTGTGACCTGATTAGTGTATGCTTTGTTCACTATATCAACTTTGTAATTATGTGTTGTGTTAAACTGGTCGCAACATAGTCTATGCCATATGGGTCATCAGGGTACAGAAAAAAAATAAACAAATCTTGCATTGGACAAGAACCATTTGTTAAAATTTTCCGCTGTTGTCTTCCTGCCCAACTTATTTTGCCTTGTACTATTTGTAAGCAAGTGTACTTTGTTTGGCTGTACAACTAGTGTGTGCATCCCATTTGGATTTTTATGTGGTCTTTTCGTAGCCTACAAATAGAATACTTGCATCCAGTTTTGGTGTCTCTTAAATGAATTATTACTTTACAGTTGGAAGCTCAAATGGCATGTTCTGCTTTAATAAGTGCACCTGTGTTTATAATGATCAGCCACGCACATGGTTTCTTCGAAATAGGTTTAAGTTTCACTTTCCAACCTTAATTGCTCAGTATAACTAGGACTAGCTACTCCTGTCTTTGCAAGCACTGCATGTTACTTGCTTTCAGTTAGACTACTGATCACCATTCCGTTTGGATCCTAACTGGAACCAGCTGCTATCAGTACGACTGGCCAATGTTTCAGTTGGATCTTAACTGGAACCAATTGCTACTGATACAACTGGTCAAAGTTCCAACTGGAACCAGTTTATTCCAGTTCCATTTGGATCCCAAGTAGGTCCAGTCACTCCCAGTGTAACTGGAAATAGCTCCAGTTGAATCCCAACTGGAAGCAGTTGCTACCCAGTTGGTTTCCAACTGGGGCCAGTTGGTGTGTAATTGGGACCAATTGGTTTCCAGCTTGAACCACTTGATCCTAACTGAGGCCAGTTGGATCCCAATTGGACATTTTCACCTTCAAAGGTGTTGTTTGGACAAGGCATGAAACATGTTGTTTAATTATTGATAAAATGCTGTTACATACTGTCATACTATGTATGCTTTCCTGTGTTTATGCTGAATACATTGTGTAGGGCATAGGAGAGAGCTTTCTATTTTACTGTTTAGTTTTTTAGTATTCGATTTTATTTTAGTATGTAAAAAAATCAACTGTAGTTACAGCACTGTTCTATGCAAGGGAAAGTAACATAAACCAGAGTGCATGCCATTACTGTTTCTGTGGTTCTTTCTGTTGCAGTTGCATAATGTGCTGTGATGTATAATCTCAACTATTACTGCATTTAATTAAACTTGTATGTGTTATTTTTTTCAATTAATGCAATCTTCAGTAGGTCTTTGACTGTATCATAAGAACAGCACTTTTACAAGATACAAGGTATTGTACTGACAATTCATGAAAGAAATAAGACACAAGTAATACAAGTAATACTCTTCACTGGTGTTATATAGTACATCCAAGCTGCATAAATTTAAACAGAATCAAGATAAAGCATGTGGAACAAGTATCACAGATAACTGGTGTCTGATGTAGAATCACTGTGCAGCCATTTCTGAAGTGCATAGACGCAAAGTGCCCATTGAGTATTGCAGTACTGTGTTATGGACACCCAAACTCTCTTCTCTTGGAAATCACTGCTTTGCTCAAAATAAAAACAAAAGGTAAAAAAAAGCTCGCTCTTGGCTTCGGTGTCCTAAGTGTCCTGCCATATCCGTATGTTTGCCAGGGGCGTAAGCCAAGGGGGGGGGGAGTACTTATTGGGCTTCAGCCCCCCCCCCCCCCACCCCCCGAAATTTTTTCGTGCTCCATGCACCGCCGACCAGAGCAACCCCCGGCGCCGGAAATCATGCTGCATTTTGTCTAGAATGTCCTTGTAAATGCTCGAAAAGACATTTCAGCGCGAACATAGCGAAATCGAGCTGGATTTTGCGGCAACGCCCATGCACCGGGAGTCACATCATAAAGCAAGGAGCCCCATCCGAGCACAGTTTCAAGGGCGTTTTGATGGCGAGCGGGCTCATCGCGGCATCTCGAGGAGGCCGCGGAATCTAAGGAGCGCATTGATTTCAATTCTGAGACTTTATGGGTAAAAAGTTCTCATAAAATTTGATGCGAAAGGTGCATTCACATTTCCAAAGTTGTGCTTTAGATTTTCAATTCCGTAACTTTGCGGGTTTAGTGTTGTCATAACCATTTGATGCCAAATGTGCAATGACTTTTCTCTAGTCGTACATCGGATCATACAGCGAGACAAACCAAATTAACACACTGTCAGACAATTTGACAAAGCACGTAGCGAGGTTCGATGAGCCGAAGCGTTGTGTTGGTTCATTTGTGCCGTCATGTCACAGAAAAGAACATCAACATTCTTTTTCACCTTTGCCAGAGCATTCATGTCGAGACGCTGAAACAGCAAAGGTAACTATGCTCTTATTTATTTTGAGAAGAGGTTTATTGGCGGCTCCTAATGCAAAGGCCCAGCGACCGGCGCAGGATCTCGGGGGCACCCAAGCGGTAGTGGGGGGATCAAAGTTGGAAGCAGGGCGGCCCGTGGGTTGGGGCCGCGGAGGCTGAAGCATGCCAGGGGGTGTTCGCATAAAAAATCTTATACTCCCCTGGCACGCGCAGGCCTCTGCGAGCCCCAACCCACGGACAAGTCCGGCTTCTAGCTTTGATGTCCCCGTTGTCGCTTTGGTGTCCTGGAGGCGCCGCCAATAATGCGAAATAATGACACGTTGTTTTTTCATTAGTAAAAACATGATTGAATAAATATAATTGCGTCGAACCGCCAACTTGCGATGCTAAGTTCAGCACTACCGCGCCCCGCGACTTCTGCCGGCTCGCCTAGGGACAAGCGCACACAACGCGCGCCAAGAAACTCCTCCGTAGTACCTAGGCAGAGTCGTATCTTCAAGGAGCAAAAGTCCCCACATTTCCTCTCTTGCACCTAAAACCCCTCAATCTCCCAAAGTAGCGCCATTCGCTTCCCCCCTCCTCCGCTCGGCGCGGCCTCGACGGTGGCGCCGCCGGTGGTGGGCCTGCCGTAGCAGACGACGGCTAACACGCTACGGGACAAAATCCGCAGAAAAGTTCGTTCGAGCCCTGCGGAGCAGTTTTTTCAATCGAGATCTTTCTTCGTCAGTCGGTAACTGGCCTTTAGAATTTCGTGTTGGAATTGCGGAAGAAATAGAGAAAATGACCATTATTCAAGGCGTATTTAAGGCGTAAAGCGCGCGACGTTGAGAGTTCGTGTTGCTGAAACATTAGGCAAGCACGCGGTGTACTCAAACACGCGCGTAATTACCAAAGTTTCAAGTGTTGACAGCGTGAAAGTATGTGTACGTGGTTTCGTAGGTTCATTCACGTACCTGCAGGACACTTTTGTTCGGTCGGCGCGTAAGAGATTCCGGCTGTGTGCGGTCAGCAATGCCTGGCAACAGGGCCGTTTTTTCATTGCGGGGTGCTTTGGTAATCGTGACGATATATTGTTTTTTTTTTTTTTACAAGTACTGCTCCCGGAGGGCACATGTAATGGCTAACGGAGGCCTCTGAAGAGCACCTAACATTACACTAATGCAGGCGTCGCAGGGAGTGTTCGCATACAAGATTGGCTGTCCGCGACCTTATACCCCCTTGGCATGCACAGGCTTCGGCGAGCCCCATCCAGAGCTGGTTCTAGCTTTGGTGTTCCCGTTGCCGCTTTGGTGCCCTGGAGGCGCCGTCAATAATACGAAATAATGACAAGTTGTTACACCAGTAAATAAAATTTTTTGAAGAAATACAATCGCGCCGAGGCGCCAACTTCTAAAGCAGCGCTAGCGCGCGAGTATTATGAAACGCCAACGAGGAATTTACCGGCCCACGTACGACTCTACGATCAAAGTGCACGTTAAACATCCCCAGGCGAGCTAGATAAAGTTATCCGGAGCCATCCAGTACGACCTCCATCCTAGCTTTAGTCGCTTCGGAACGTTAAAAACATTAATCACCACAAACCAAATCAATACATGCGGGCGTACATTCGAAGCTAAAAGACTGCATCATAAGTCATAGTGAGCCTTGCAATAGCGTCGAGAATGTGCTAACTTCTGGTGGAGCTCAAAACACACCCCGAATAAAGTCGCTTTTATGTCACAGGCCAGCTGCAGATGCGTGCATTTCACCGCAAGACGATACTACATGAAACAAAGAGAGCACATTCGAAAAAAGAAAGTCAAACAACGCGCTAAAAACCACGCAGAGCATGAACACCCACTTTTTCGAAGCGGAAGGCGTGAACTAGGCTCAAAATAAGAGGCTGTGAGTAGCCGTGGCCCTTACTTCACTAAGCCGTGCGTTCTTTGCCACTTCATCGAAGTCAGCCCGCCCGATCCTGCAATCCACACTTCTTTTTGCGTTGCGCCCGCCGGACGGCAAAGCAAAGCTTTTTGCCCTCGCTGTGTCTGTTGCGGCAACCGAAGGCGCAGCAGCATGGCATCGCAATTAAGTTCTCGGCCCTGCGCATTCTATTACGCTAACGCACTCCGTCAGTCCGCCTGCCGTACTTTCGTCGCGCAGGCCCAACAATGGAGGTCAGCGCGCGCTAGAAAGAAAAAATCTACAAAAGCGCGGCGCCTGCTTCGCGCTGAAAAGAAAAAAAATATACAAAAGCGCGGCGCCCGCTTCCACGTGACACAGATTGGCCAATGGGGGAGCGGAGGAGGCTGGGGCGACAGGAAGCGTGGAGGAGGACGCGCCAGGGTGAGCGCGGTGGCGGAAAGATGTAAGAATGGCGCTACTTTTGAAAAATTGAGGGGTTTTACTTGCACCCGCTCTTACTCGCGCATGCTCGCAAACGTCCGTCGTCTCCGCAAGTGCCACGCCCCGCTGTACCTACTACCAAATGGAAATGCACGACCGGGAACGGCGAGACAGCCCGAAGCACTGTCCAAAAAGACGCCACCAATCAACAGCGCGAGCCGAGCCGCGCGTTGGCGATGCGGCTATGCCGCGAGGCGCGTCTTCTTCACAATCTCCCCCCGGACAAAAAGAGCCATCCTGGCGCCGTAAGATCGGGGGCAGAGGGTCGTGGTAGGGCTTGATATGCGAGACGTGGACAATGTCACGTCCACGCCGGCGCAAGTCTTGAGGTGGTGACAGTGGCTCAATGAGAAAGTTCACCGGGGATGTTTGCTCCAAGACTCGGTAAGGCCTTTCGAATTTTGGGACGAGTTTCGAGGAAAACCCCGGCGTTTGGAAAGGGACCGACAACTAGAGTCACTGGAAAAAATTTCAGAGTACCGCAAAGGTCGGAATTTGACTGGCAACACTGAGCGGCCACCGCCATATACCTTCCAAGCCGACTGCGTCGCGGGAAGGCCGCTGTGTTGGAAGAGCTTGATATTCGGTGACACATCGGGTTGAGTGTTTACTGAAGTACAAATACTTTGTGCCCAGAGATAATGGTTGCTAAGAACGAAAATAAAATGTTATGTTGTGCGAAGTAATGCAGCCGGTGGTTGTTTTGCACGCCCATCGTGTCTACTGCTGGAACTGTGCTACGATTGTGGGCAGCAGCTTAGCGCTGCTATCGGGAGCTTATGCACTCGTTTTTTTTCCCCCTTCCGCGGAGCGAGCTACGAAGGAAATATTTCGTCACTTCGAGCCGGAATGAGGAAAGCTTGTGCTTTTGGGCATGAACATCGTGGACCGCAGTCGACTTCTATTGAAGGTTTCCAAGCAGGACGAAACTAACACCTGACAGTGTCACAGGCACGTACGTTTATTGTATAATTTCACAGGCTAAATCGGATACATCTAATTTAGTTTGTAAACGGATAACGCGCGTTCTCGATTCTGCAGGGCGACTTTGTCCGCCGTATACGCACGACACACTGCGACTGCCGTGTGCGCAGCGGTGTTTGGCCGTGATCGTAAGACGATCTGTGCACAGCAGGCGTAAAAACTAACTTCGATGACCATTTTGCGCACTAAATCTTGTGGAAGGCCAATATGAGCCACTTGAGTGATTACAGCAACCTATATGTACTTCTGTACACTGATAATGAGCGAGAGTTTGCTACATTGCGATTTAGGAACGCCGCTGTCTAGTGCGTTCATGAGCGGCTACTCTTCTCAACTTATTTATGGCGGTTTTCTTAGACTGCCAAGATTTGCTGCCTGTGTAAAAAAAAAAAAAAAAAGCAGGAGCGCCCGCTGCTAACGCAGCACTTTTTTTTTCTAAGTTACATAGGCGATGTATAAAATTCTTGTCCTTTTAGAGCGGCTTATGTAACATGCATAGTGACAGAGTGAAACTAAAGCTACTGGGTGTTCTGTTGTTTTGTATTTCTTGTTATGCATCAAGCACAACATTATTTCGATATGCACCGTAGCATTTCAACATAAAACATAATATGTATGCTGACTTCAGTTCATTGCATGTGCTCGGCTTACAAGCTCAAAATTTGAAGCATGTGTTGTAAATATCACCTGGCCATTGGTTTCAAGCTCGAAATGCGTATGTATAAATGAGCAAAAGATAAGTGGAAAAAAGGAGGTATCATGGGCCTCGTATTGACCATGTTTTTATTGACTGCGATCGGCACGATCTGCGAAATACAAGTGCCATATGGGTCGAGTGACTCGAGGCGCGAGCGCGCTCTCGTGCGCGGAGAAATCATGCGAGTACCTGGTGCACGTGAGGACGCGGAATTCTCGCAAGACAAGTGTGCCTTCGCGTGCCACGAGCACGGAATAACCGCGTGTGTTGAGCAACAAACGCGTACACGTGTACCCGCGTCAAGCGTGCAAGACGCGAACGATCCCTGCAATGAACTATTTTCGTAGCATCGCTAACACCGCGTGTACTTCGCCTAAATGTCTTCTAAAACATTGCCGAAAAGCACAAGCAAAGTGTACTTATACCTCGCACACGCGGGTGTTTTTTGTAGGCTTGAAGTTCTCCCGGCCGATTCTGTGTAACTACGCAGAACGACGCCCTTAGTCATTTTTCCCGGTCGGAATCTAGAAAAAAGTCTTTCCAGACTCAGTTCGGTTGCTGCATCCGAAGGCGCAGCAGCCAGACATGATTTCCTTGCAGTCAAACGCGAGCGCGACACACACACACACACACACACACACACACACACACACACACACACACACACACACACACACACACACACACACACACACACACACACACACACACACACACAAAAAAAAAAAAAAAAAAAACGTAGGGAACGTGCGCTCCCTACACAAAAAAAAAAAAAAAAAAACGTAGGGAACGTGCGCTCCCTGCGCTCTAACTCAGGCGGCCCGCCCGGCGCTTGGAAGGTATATGTCACCCCAGAGGTCACATGGGACGGTTGGGCCAATGAACGCGTCGGCGGCGCGGGGAAAACGAATGCGGTACTCTGAAATTTTTTCCAGTGACTCTACCGACAACCGCACAAGAGCGCCTGGAGCGTAGGTGGTGTTTGGAAGCGTGTCGGTGCGGTTTTCTTTCTGGCGCTGCTGTTGCTCTGCCGTAAAGGAGCGCGCTAGCTGGTGGCCTGCTGGCGGCATTCTTCGGCTTGTCGGGCGACGTCGGACACAGGTAGACACTCGGAGGGGTCAGGACGGTATGGAAGGAGCGTGTCGATGGTATGCGTAGGCTCGCGGCCATACAGGAGGAAGAAAGGTGAAAAACCCGTAGTGACCTGGATCGCGGTGTTGTACGCGAACGTGATGAATGGAAGGATGCGGTCCCAGTTACCATTATCAGATGCCACGTACATAGAGAGCATGCATATCACCAAGTGTGCGGTTAAATCGCTCTGTGAGCCCGTTAGTCTGTGGATGGTATGCCGTGCTTGTCCGATGAATAATATGGCATTCCGAAAGCAAACTTTCGACGACTTCGGAGAGGAAGGCGCGACCTCGATCGCTGAGGAGTTCTCGAGGTGCGCCGTGTCGAAGCACGAAGCGATGTAGGACGAAAGAGGCTACATTCCGCGCTGTAGCACTTAGTAAAGCAGCAGTTTCGGCGTAGCGTGTCAAATGGTCAACAGCAACTACGATCCACCGATTGCCGTCTGGCGTCATAGGAAGCGGGCCATATAGGTCGATGCCGACGCGATCGAAGGGTGTGGCAGGGCACGGGAGCGGCTGCAAGGCACCAGACGGGCGTAAAGGCGGCGATTTGCGGCGTTGACAGTCAAGACAGCACCGAACAAACTTTTGTACAAAATTTTACATGCCGCGCCAGTAGTAGCGGTGGCGAATTCGTTCGTACGTCTTGAATACTCCGGCGTGGCCACACTGCGGATCGTTGTGCAAAGCGGCACATATTTCAGACCTTAAGTGTGCTGTATGCTCGTCTTGCGTGCTCCATTTGGGAGCCACGCATAGACTGTCGAATGTATCACTTGTTTAAAATGTAAATACTGTAAATAAATCCTGCTCGCCTAGTCCTGTCGCGCCAAGTTCTTCCGATCGTCCCACAAGATCGTCTCCAGATCCTACAAGGCCTACAAAGCTTCGAAGTTCTTTGATGGTCTGAGGCTTCGGAAACTCGGTGGCTTCTCGAAGTTTTGCAGGATCGGGTAGAACGCCGTGCTTGGACACAACGTCGCCTAAAATGGTGAGCTCTCGCGCAGCGAAGTGGTACTTCTTGAGGTTGAGTCGAAGGCCAGCGTTCGTTAGACAGGTCGAAACATGTCTTAGGCGGAGCAGGTGAGTCGGAAAATCGGGCGAGAAAACCACGACATCGTTGAGGTAACACAGACATATTGTCACGTGGTAGTGACGGTGAAGAGAGAAGCAATACGGTGGAATACAAAACTAGCTTTTATTGGGCGAACCTGTGCCCACAAAAACAGGCTACACTTATAGCACAACGATAGCGGCGAACACGGTCGGCGATCGTCGGAAAACTGATTAGCGGGTCAAGCGCGTCGGCTTTTATAGATCAGTCGTCGAATGTTCCAGATTAACAGATGGGACCCGCGTGTCTTCCACAAAGTTCTACACCATTCGTGTCACGCGATGAAATCTGATAACACAAGGTTCGGCGACAACAGACACGCGGATGGAAGCGTCGACAACTTTCCAGAAACGTCGGATACATGCAGGCGCGTCCCTCGCTGTGTGATTACAGTTGCTAAGCGGCGAAACGTGGTTGCCCGATAAAGATAAGTACACGTGTCATTACCCCCCTCTTAAAAAGCATCGACCCGATGCTGCTAACAAACGAAAGTAACAAAGAAAAACACTCGTAGCAAAGAAAACAACAAACTAAGGAAGTTCATCAGCGTCCGTAAAATGGTTTAAGGCGCACCACGTGGACCACTTCAGATCGTGCGCGGCGCCGCTGTGAGTGCGAAATGCCGTCTGGCACGACCTCATAGTCTAGTGCGCCAATACGTCGGATGACCTTGTAGGGTCCGAAATAGCGTCGCAGCAGCTTCTCACTGAGTCCTCGCCGGCGTATCGGGGTCCATACCCAAACACGGTCGCCGGGCTGGTACTCGACGAAGCGTCGTCGGAGGTTGTAGTGTCGGCTGTCGGTACGCTGCTGGGTCTTGATCCGTAGGCGGGCGAGCTGTCGGGCTTCTTCGGCGCGCTGGAGATAGGTAGCGACGTCAAGATTCTCCTCGTCAGTGACGTGCGGCAGCATGGCGTCGAGCGTCGTCGTCGGGTTCCTGCCGTAAACCAACTTGAATGGCGTGATCTGTGTTGTTTCTTGCACCGCCGTGTTGTAGGCGAAGGTGACATACGGCAGGACCGCGTCCCACGTCTTGTGCTCGACGTCGACGTACATTGCTAGCATGTCGGCGAGGGTTTTGTTCAGGCGCTCCGTGAGACCATTCGTCTGCGGATGGTAGGCAGTTGTCCTCCTGTGGCTCGTCTGGCTGTACTGCAGAATGGCTTCGGTGAGCTCTGCTGTAAAAGCCGTTCCTCTGTCGGTGATGAGGACTTCTGGGGCACCATGTCGCAGCAGGATGTTATCGACGAAAAATTTCGCCACTTCGGCTGCGCTGCCTTTTGGTAGAGCTTTGGTTTCAGCAAAGCGGGTGAGATAGTCCGTCGCCACGATGATCCACTTATTCCTGGATGTTGACATCGGAAACGGCCCCAACAAATCCATCCCAATCTGCTGGAATGGTCGACGAGGAGGTTCGATAGGCTGTAGTAATCCTGCTGGCCTTGTCGGTGGTGTCTTGCGTCGTTGACAGTCTCTGCATGTCTTGACGTAACGGGCGACGTCGGCGGTCAGACGCGGCCAGTAATACTTTTCCTGTATCCTCGACAGCGTCCGGGAGAATCCGAGGTGCCCAGCGGTTGGATCGTCGTGTAGTGCGTGCAGTATTTCTGGACGGAGCGCTGACGGCACCACAAGAAGGTAGCTGGCGTGGACTGGTGAGAAGTTCTTCTTCACGAGCAGGTTGTTTCGTAGCGTGAACGAAGACAACACGCGCTTAAATGCCCTAGGGACAACGTCGGTGTTCCCTTTCAAATACTCGACGAGGCCTTTTAGCTCCGGGTCTGCTCGTTGCTGTTTAGTGAAGTCTTCCGCGCTTATTATCCCAAGGAAGGCGTCGTCGTCCACGTCGTCTTGCGGCGGGGGATCGATTGGGGCGCGTGATAGGCAATCGGTATCTGAGTGTTTTCTTCCGGACTTGTATATTACCGTTACGTCATATTCTTGTAGTCTGAGGCTCCACCGCGCCAGCCGTCCTGAAGGGTCCTTTAAGTTAGCTAGCCAACACAACGCGTGGTGGTCGCTGACGACTTTGAATGGCCTGCCATAGAGGTAAGGGCGGAATTTAGCTGTAGCCCAAATGATGGCGAGGCATTCCTTTTCAGTCGTAGAATAATTGCTTTCCGCTTTTGACAGCGTCCGGCTAGCATACGATATCACCCGTTCAAGACCGTCTTTCCTCTGGACTAGGACGGCACCGAGGCCTAGGCTACTGGCGTCAGTGTGGATTTCAGTATCGGCGTCCTCGTCGAAGTGTGCAAGTACCGGCGGCGACTGCATGCGTCGTTTGAGTTCTTGAAATGCGTCGGCCTGCGGCGTTTCCCAATTGAACTCGACATCAGATTTCGTTAGATGTGTTAGCGGCTCCGCGATGCGCGAAAAGTCCTTGACAAAGCGCCTATAGTAGGCACACATGCCAAGGAATCTGCGCACTGCCTTCTTGTCGATTGGCTGCGGGAACTTTGCGATGGCAGCTGTCTTCTGCGGGTCGGGGCGCACTCCAGATTTGCTGATGACATGGCCTAGGAATAGAAGCTCATCGTAAGCGAAGCGACACTTTTCCGGCTTCAGGGTGAGCCCTGATGACTTGATGGCCTCTAATACTGTCGAAAGCCGCTTAAGGTGATCGTCGAAATTTCCGGCGAAGACGACGACGTCATCCAAGTAAACAAGACAGGTCTGCCACTTCAATCCTGCTAAAACCGTGTCCATCACGCGCTGGAACGTTGCAGGCGCCGAGCACAGTCCAAATGGCATAACCTTGAATTCATAGAGGCCGTCTGGCGTGATGAAGGCGGTCTTTTCGCGATCCCTTTCGTCGACTTCTATTTGCCAGTAGCCAGACTTGAGGTCCATTGACGAGAAGTATTTAGCGTTGCAGAGCCGATCCAATGCGTCGTCTGTCCGTGGGAGGGCGTATACGTCCTTCTTCGTGATCTTGTTCAGACGACGATAATCGACGCAGAAACGTAGGGTTCCGTCCTTTTTCTTCACTAAAACCACTGGAGACGCCCACGGGCTTTTCGACGGCTGGATGATGTCGTCGCGCAGCATTTCGTCGACTTGTATAGCTTCGCGTTCTCGCGTCGAAACTCGGTAAGGGCTCTGGCGTAGTGGTCGAGCGCTCTCTTCGGTGATTATGCGATGCTTTGCGACTGGTGTTTGTCGAATCCTTGATGACGTCGAAAAGCAGTCTTTGTATCGTCGAAGCAGACTTCTGAGCTGTTGCTGCTTAATCACGGGGAGACTTGGATTTATGTTGAAGTCTGGCTCGGGAACTGCGGTCGTCGGGGTAGATGCAACAGAATCCGAGAGGACAAAGGCATCGCTGGTTTCCTGTATTTCCTCGATGAATGCGATCGTCGTGCCCTTGTTGATGTGCTTGAACTCCTGGCTGAAGTTTGTCAGCAACACTCTCGTGTTTCCTCCATGCAGTCGAGCGATCCCTCTTGCGACGCAAATTTCACGGTCGAGTAGTAAACGTTGGTCGCCTTCGATGACGCCTTCTACGTCAGCGGGTGCTTCGGTGCCGACCGAAATAACGATGCTGGAGCGAGGCGGGATGCTCACTTGATCTTCGAGCACACTCAAGGCGTGGTGACTACAAGGGCTCTCCGATGGTATCGCTTGATCTTCCGACAATGTTATTGACTGCGACTTCAGGTCGATGATTGCGCCGTGTTGGTTCAGGAAGTCCATGCCGAGAATGACGTCTCGTGAACACCGTTGCAGGATAACGAAGGTGGCAGGGTAAGTCCGGTCATGAATGGTAATTCTTGCCGTGCAGATTCCAGTCGGCATAATGAGGTGCCCTCCAGCGGTCCGAATTTGGGGGCCCTCCCATACAGTCTTAACCTTCTTCAACTGGGCGGCGATGTGTCCACTCATTACGGAGTAATCGGCCCCTGTGTCGACTAAGGCAGTGACTGCGTGGCTGTCGAGAAGCACGTCAATGTCGGTGGTTCTTTGTCTGGCGTTGCAGTTAGGTCGTGGCGTCGGATCACGGCTGCGTCGTGTTGAACTGAAGCTGGAACGTCGCTTCGTCAAGTCGTCTTTCGTCGGTGTAGTCTTGGCTTCATTACTTCGTCGGGACGGCGCCGTGTCGTCATTAGGTCGTCGAGATGGTTTCTTCGTCGTCTTCGTCGGCGGCGGAGGATCTTCGTCAGTTCGACGAACAGCAACCGCACCTCCATCGGTTGCTGCTTTTAGTTTTCCGGATATGGGCTCGCAGAGCGGCCCCGGGCTGGGCCGGTGTATGGTCGGTGCTGCGGCGACAGGTAGCGGCCTGGTGACGGCGAACGGGACGGTCGTCGAGGGCTCCACTGAGTAGCGGCGAGGTAGTCGGCGATGTCACGAGGGCGTTCACCTTCCCTCGGGCGCTGTGCGTTCACGGCGAAGCCTCGCAATCCCAGGTCGCGGTATGGGCATCGGCGGTACACGTGGCCGGCTTCGCCGCAGTGGTAGCAGAGCGGGCGGTGGTCGGGGGCGCGCCAAATGTCCGTCTTCCTCGCGTAGGTGCGCTGGGCGACGGGTGGGCGTGCTGGCGGCGGCGGTGGTGGACGACGGAATTGTGGCGTTACAGGGCCCTGGCGTTGCCGCGGAGGGGGAGCTTGACGGCGTGCGACGGCGGCGTAAGTCATCGCTTCTGGCTGGGGCTGCGGTAATTGTAGTTGCACCTCAGGAACTCCTAGCGATCGGTGCACCTCTTCTTTCACGATGTCGGCGATCGAGGCCACTTGAGGCTGCGACGATGGCAAGACCTTGCGCAGTTCTTCGCGCACGATGGCCCTGATGGTCTCGCATAAATCGTCCTTGGCCAGTGATTGAATTCCGGAGTAGCTTGTTGGCTTGGTGCGTCGGTCAAATTGCCGGTTCCGCAATTCCAGTGTCTTCTCGATGCTCGTCGCCTCACGAAGAAACTCGTCGACGGTCTTCGGTGGGCTTCTTACCATACCGGCGAAAAGTTCCTCCTTTACACCACGCATCAGTAGACGTACTTTCTTCTCCTCGGACATTTCTGGGTCGGCGTGGCGGAACAGACGGCTCATTTCCTCAGTGAAAATCGCGATCGTCTCATTCGGCAGCTGCGCTCTTGTCTCCAGTAGAGCTTGGGCTCGCTCTTTTCGCACGACGCTTTGAAATGTTTGCAGGAAGCCGCTTCGGAAGAGGTCCCACGTCGTCAAGGTGGCTTCTCGATTCTCGAACCGCGTCTTGGCGGCGTCCTCCAATGCGAAATAGACATGTCGTAGCTTGTCGTCGCTTGCCCAGTTGTTAAACGTAGCGACCCTCTCATACGTTTCTAGCCAGGTTTCCGGGTCCTCAAATGTGGAACCGCGGAACGTTGGTGGTTCCCTGGGCTGCTGCAGCACGATGGGGGACGCTGGGGCTGCCATTGCGGTTGCCTTGGCCACAATCTTCTTGGTCTTCTCAGGTAGAAGTCCGTGCTCCGGGGGCAGCTGTTGAAGACGGCGGCTTGCTCGGTGGTCCGGGACTACGTTGGTGTTCTGTTTGTGGTCTGGGCTGGGATCACGGCTTGTCAGGGGGCGTCCTGTACATGGACGAAAAGCACCTCCACCAGATGTCACGTGGTAGTGACGGTGAAGAGAGAAGCAATACGGTGGAATACAAAACTAGCTTTTATTGGGCGAACCTGTGCCCACAAAAACAGGCTACACTTATAGCACAACGATAGCGGCGAACACGGTCGGCGATCGTCGGAAAACTGATTAGCGGGTCAAGCGCGTCGGCTTTTATAGATCAGTCGTCGAATGTTCCAGATTAACAGATGGGACCCGCGTGTCTTCCACAAAGTTCTACACCATTCGTGTCACGCGATGAAATCTGATAACACAAGGTTCGGCGTCAACAGACACGCGGATGGAAGCGTCGACAACTTTCCAGAAACGTCGGATACATGCAGGCGCGTCCCTCGCTGTGTGATTACAGTTGTTAAGCGGCGAAACGTGGTTGCCCGATAAAGATAAGTACACGTGTCAATATAGACCACTTGAGGCCGCGCAGCGTGTTGTCCATGAGTCGTTCAAAGGTGGCAGGGGCGTTAGAAAGCCCGAAAGGCATCACGTTAAATTCATATAAGCCGTCAGGCGTAATGAATGCGGTTTTCTGGCGATCGGCCGCAGCCATCGGGACCTGCCAGTACCCTGAACGCGTCAAGGGACGAGAAGAATTCTGCTCCCTGAAGACTGTCGAGGGCGTCGTCGATGCGCGGCAAAGGATAGAGGTCTTTGCGCGTTACCTTATCTAACCGACGGTAGTCGACGCAAAAGCGAATAGACCCGTCCTTGCGAACGAGAACGACAGGAGATGTCCAGGGACTGTCCGAAAGTTGAATAACACCACGGCGCAGCATATCTTCGACTTGGGTGGTAATGACGCGACGCTCTTGGGCAGAGAAGCGGTACGGTCGTTGACGTAACGGCTGATGTGAACCGGTGTCAATGTAGTGCTGCACTTCCGACGTGCGGCCCAGGTGAGGTTGTGAAACGTCGAATGTACTTCTAAAGTGGTGCAGGAGATCAAGAAAGTCGGCGCGTTCGGCAGGTGTGAGGGTATCGGCGATGGCGTTCGAGAACGCATCCCTGGACGTCTCCTCAAGCGCGGAAATCGAAGATGGTTGGCCGGAGTCGACATCAAAAGAGTCTCCGGGGGCGTCAACCAAAGACGAAGAGTCGAGGAGTTCCACGAAGCCAAGGCATTCACCAACGAGCAGCGTAATAGGCGCACAGAGGGGATTGTAAAAGTATATATTGCTGCAGCCGCCAGCCATGTCAAGCGTCGCGAAGGGTAGTGGGAGAGATTTACGGCTCATGAAGACGTCGGACGGTGTGAAGAGGACCATTGCATCAGTGATGGCATCGCAAGAGACGGGTACGAGGGCGAAGGAGCCAGGTGGAATATCGGTGTTCTCGCGCACGGTAAGTTTAGAAGGGCGGTCACAATCTTCGTCCAAGGGTGCGTTACAAGGGGAAAATTCAACTTCGGCGCGTGCGCAGTCGACCACGGCTTTATGACGGGATAAGAAGTCCCATCCGAGGATGACGTCATGCGAGCAGGTGGAAAGAACAATACACTCGACGATGTAAACAATGCCGTGAATAAGAACACGTGCAGTACAAGCTGCGCGCGAAATGACGTGCTGCGCGCTTGCCGTACGAAGCGACAGTCTAGAAAGCGGCGTGGTCACCTTGCGCAGCGAACGGCACACTTTGGCGGCTATCACAGAAAGGGCCGCGCCGGTATCCACAAGAGCGAATGCAGGAACACCTACACAAATTTCGACCGCGTTAGCAGGGCAGGCGCGAGGGCTTAGATAGTTCGAATGGGGCGCAGTTCTTGCCTCTTGAACTGCGACGTTCAGTTTTCCTGGTCAGGTGGTGCGGGTCGCCGACGCATTGGGGAGAGCGAGCGTCGGCGAGGGGATGGCGAGCGACGCGAAAGAAATTCTGGGAGGTCAGCACGAGCGTACGGTTGGGGGGAAGGAGCAGCGTATTGGCGAAAGGGCTGGCTGCCGTACTGGAAGGGCCGAGAGGCGTCGCCGAAAGCTTGAGGGCGACGGCGGTAATATCGGGCGACGTGTCCGGGAGTGCAGCAAGCATAACAGATTGTCAGGCGTCCTCAAAGAATTAGCTTTCGGTGCGGTCCAAGATGGCAGCATGGGCTTCCGGTGGCACCGTTTGGGACTGGGTCGCGAAAGACGCCGGCGGAGGCCTGCGTACTGGACTGGCTGCGCAGGACTGGCTGCGCATAGGTGAGAGGCGTGGCGACAGGCTGCACTGCCAGTGCAGAGTTGAGATTCGCGGCTGCAGGCGGCTGATGGTATGTGGAAGGGACAACTTGAGCGACCTCTTCGGAAATGAGAGTGCGGAGCTTGTTTGGAAGACGGGAGGTGGGCTTCTGAGTGAAGGGGACTAAAGAAAGTTGGCGGGCAACTTCCTCACGCACGAAGTCCTTGACCCGCTGAAAGAATGAGGATGGGTCGTACATGCTGTCAAGGCTCACGAACAAGTCGTCGCTTCCCAGAGCACGCCGAGTCGAAGCGCGTTGCTTCCTTAACTCATCGTAACTTTGGCCTAGGCTGACGACTTCGGACACAGTGCGCGGATTCCTGGCTAGGAGCATCTGCAATGCGCCGTCATCGATGCCTTTCAGTATATGGTGAATTCGCTTAGCTTCGGACATTGCGGCGTTGACTCGTTTACCAAGGTCCACGACGTCTTCAATGTAGCTTGTGAACGTTTCTGCCGTCTGCTGTGCTCGGGCGCGCAAGCGTTGTTCAGCCCGCAGCTTGCGAACAGCGGGTCGGCCGAACACCTCCGTAAAGGTTGTCTTGAAGACTGATCATGTGGGTACGTCACTTTCGTGGTTGTGAAACCAGAGTTGGGCAACACCAGCCAGATAAAAGATCATCATCATCATACCACCACCATCATCATCATCATCAGCCTGGTTACGTCCACTGCAGGGCAAAGGCCTCTCCCATACTTCTCCAACTACCCCGGTCATGTACAAATTATGCCCATGTCGTCCCTGCAAACTTCTTAATCTCATCCGCCCACCTAACTTTCTGCTGCCCCCTGCTACGTAGCAAGGGGGCAGCAGGAAGGGAAACGTACGTTTCCCTTCCCTTGGAATTTAGTCCGTAACCCTTAATGACCATCGGTTATCTTCCGTCCTCCTTACATGTCCTCCCCATGCCCATTTCTTTTTCTTGATTTCAACTAAGATGTCATTAACTCGCGTTTGTTCCCTCACCCAATCTGCTCTTTTCATATCCCTTAACGTTACACCCATCATTCTTCTTTCCATTGCTCGTTGCGTCGTCCTCAATTTAAGTAGAACCATTTTCGTAAGCCTCCAGGTTTCTGCCCGGTACGTGAGTACTGGTAAGACACAGCTGTTATACACTTTTCTCTTGAGGGATAATGGCAACCTGCTGTTCATGATCTGAGAATGCCTGCCAAACGCACCCCAGCCCATTCTTATTCTTCTGGTTATTTCAGTCTCATGATCCGGATCCGCGGTCAATACCTGCCCTAAGTAGATGTATTCCCTTACCACTTCCAGTGCATCGCTACCTATCGTAAACTGCTGTTTTCTTCCCAGGCTGTTAAACATTAGTTTTCTGCAGATAAATTTTTAGACCCACCCTTCTGCTTTGCCTCTCCAGGTCAGTGAGCATGCCTTGCAATTGGTCCCCCGAGTTACTAAGCAAGGCAATATCATCAGCCAATCTCAAGTTACTAAGGTATTCTCCATTAACTCTTATCCCCAATTCTTCCCAATCCAGGTCTCTGAATACCTCCTGTAAACACGCTGTGAATAGCATTGGAGAGATCGTATCTCCCTGCCTGACGCCTTTCTTTATTGGGATTTTGTTGCTTTCTTTATGGAGGACTACGGTGGCTGTGGAGCCGATATAGATATCTTTCAGTCTTTTTACATACGGCTCGTCTACACCCTGATTCCGTAATGCCTCCATGACTGCTGAGGTTTCGACTGAATCAAACGCTTTCTCATAATCAATGAAAGCTATATATATGGGTGGGTTATATTCCGCACATTTCTCTATCATCTGATTGATAGTGTGAATATGGTCTATTGTTGAGTAGCCTTTACGGAATCCTGCCTAAAAAAAAGATAAAAGATGACGTGGGTTAACTTCGCCTGATCATCCCACTTGTTGTGCGCGCTCACCCGTTCATATGACGCAAACCAGTCTTCTACGTCTTCGTCGTCTGCACCTCTGAAGTTCCTGCGGTCCCGTTGTCGTGGAACGCCCGGGCAGGTGACGGACTGTGGCGTCGGCGCCGTTTGGGATGAGCTGTCGGTCATGGCGTGCGGTAGCGTTCTTGATCGCAGCTCCAGGGTTTCAAGCGACGGGGTTTGAGTCCCAGCACCTCAATCAATTGAGAAGAGGTTTATCGTGCCACGACAGGAAGATCCCTAACCAAATCATTTATAAAAATCAAGAACAATAAAGGCCCTAGTACAGAGCCCTGAGGGATTACAGATTGCGCAGGGGCAGATTTAGAAGTTGTGTGGCCAACGGTGACTGCCTGGGACTTGTGGGATAAAAAGGCTGCAAACCATGCGAGTAACGAATCATTCTTGAGGATTGGTCATAATTTTGAGAGCAGTTTAGAATGAGGCACGCGGCCAAAAGCTTTCTCGAAGTCTAAAAATATGATATCAATTTGACTGGACTTGTCGATGGCCCCCCACCGTAAGGTCATGAATAGTTTCGAGTAGCTCAGTAATGGTAGACATACCCCGGCGAAAGCCATGCTGACGGTTGTCAATTATGTCGTTTTGTTTAAGGAATGTCGACAGGTGTTTGGATATCATATGCTCAATTGTTTTAGCACAAATACAGAGCAAGGAAATAGGCCTATACGATGACACAAGTGACTTGTCGTCTGCCTTTGGAATGGGAGTAATGATGGCTTGTTTCCAATCGTGGGGTAGTTCAGCGCTGGCGAGCGATGTTCTAAATATTAGGCATATGTATTTCGAGAACCATTCAGCGTATCGGTAGAGAAAGACAGTAGGAATACCATCAATACCAGGCGACTTTTTGATATCCAAGTTAAGCAAGAGCGAAAAGACGCCCTCTTCGCTTATATGAACATCGTCAATAGGTGGTTTGTCGTCGAAACCAGGGAAATATGGAACGTTGCTGTCTTCACTGGTAAAAACCGAGCAAAAGTAAGCATTGAACGCATCAGCGACATATAATTGCTATCGCGATAAAACTGATACAAAAAGTCGCAGTTTTGCCAGAAAGCCGCAGCATCGATTGCGATAGCAAATTAACAGACAACCATCGAAGCAAGGATGGCACTTTTATCGGCTGTATCAACTTGTAAATATTCGCTTGCTAACTAAATTAACAAGCATGATGTCAGCGCGCACGGCAAACATAAACATATCACACCCGATGACAGCGGACACTCGCTGTCGAAACGCTGGCGTGAGCAAGCACGGCAGCAGCAGCAGCCAGCGACGTCACCTTCGTGCTGTCTATCGCTTCAACGCAAACTGAGCGCCGAGAACACACAGCACGCACAAAGCTTCGGGCTGTCGACGCAACTAGACTCTGCCCCCAACGCAGATCGTCCTCAATATACGGTCGCGCGACCGCGCGCAGCCACCACATACGAAGTTGTAGCCGGAGTAGAACGCCACATTCCTCCCGGCGCCTGAGACGTTCCCGGACACTCGAAGCGAGCGGTCGCATCGCCCCTCGCTCCGACGGCTACGGCTCGCCCGCCTCCTCTCGCGCGCGCACGTCTCCGCCTTCGACCGCGCTTATGAGCGCAGTCCTTTTCAGGGCTCGCACGGCAGCTGGCACGATTTCCTGAGCCACGCTACTGCACGGAGGCCCCATCTCATGGTAGACCCTCCGAAGAAGCAGCATCGGAAGAGGCCGAAGAAGTCAGTTCCTGGCTTCAACGACGACTCGGAGCACCGACGAGCCCGGCAGCACCAGCCACGTGGACAGTAACCACGCACCGGCAGATCGCCTCCTGCGTTGCGATGGAAGCGCGGGCTGAAAGCACGTACGCTACGTGCACTGTCGGCTGACTCGACGAGCTCCACGGCGTCATGCCCGCCTACGCAAGTGAGTGCGACGCCTTCCGCGCGCGCCCCAATTGCCCTGGATACTCCCTTCCGCGCGTTTCCATTTGATGCGCCGAAGACGACTCCCAGCGGCCAACACGCCGCACCGTCCGCTTCAACGGACACCACCGCAGAGGCCCCCACCTCGGCTGCCTCTACCGACGACGGTGCCAGCTGCCCGTCGACCGGCGACACCGACGAGAGTGCCGGCACCTTCTTCTTGCCAACCGCAAGCATGATTGATGCCGACACTATGTCCTCCCGTACGGACGCGGCCACCTCGCCCGAGGCAAGTCCTGTCCGGCCGGTTTCTCCACCACTGTCATCGCCGGCGGCCTGCTCGTCGCCCCCGCCCACCAACACCGAGCCCACTGCACCTGCGGCGGAGAAGGGCTCGCGCTCGGCGGCGGTGGCTGCTCCCGTCGACGACGACGACCCAGCTGACGGCCCCTCGTACAACGAGAGCCGGCCAAGAGCGCCCACCCCAGCCCCAGCTGCTGAGGGAACAGGGGAGCTCACCCCCAGAAACTCTCTGCTGCTGCTCGCGGCCGCCGAGGGCGCCCAAGCCTGCCAGCCGGCAGTGGTACAGCCAAAACAAGCCGCAAGAAGGAGACGCCGTTACCGACGGTTCGTCGACTTCGAGCCGCACACCCCACCCGTTGACGACGGCGTCGCTCGCGATACCGCCGTCACGGTCCTCTACCGTCCCATCGGGAGCAAAGCGACTTTCCTCGCACTCTCAAGGGACGGTATCGCTGCCCAGCTCTCCTCTGTGCCAGGCGTGAGACGCGTTCGCGTGAACTTCCGCCGGAATGTGGTGGCTGCTGACGTGACGCGCGGTGCCGACTTGGCGCCCCTCCTCGAAGTGTGCGACATCGGCGGCATGGCGGTACGCCCCAAGGCGCTACACAGCAACTCCTGTGTGGGTGTCATCCTTGCGGTCGACACTTATTTCGACGCCCGCACGGTTCGCGAAAACCTTGAGGCCCCCGTCGCGGTGCTGTCATGTTCGCGGAGTGGCGCGTGCGTCACCGTCACCTTCGTCGGGAGCGTCGTGCCGACAAACGTGCGGCTCTTCAAACAGCTTCGCGCCGTACGTGCTCGTCTGCCCCGACCACTTCAATGCGACCGCTGCGGCGTCTTCGGCCATGCCGGCGACACCTGCTTCCGCGACGCCCGCTGCCTCCGCTGTGGCGAGTCGCATGCCACAGGAGACTGCCCCGCAGAGAAGCCTCGCTGCATTAATTGCGGCGGCCGTCACTCGTCGAGGGAACCGAGCTGTCCCGAGTGGCAGCGCGTGAGAAAGGCGGCCGTGTTGCTGTCATCGTCTCAGCGGCCCCTTTCGCGCAAGAAAGCGCTTGAGCTAGCCGGCGCCGCACCGACCGAGCCGCGTACAGCCGCTCCGTCTACGTCTGCTCGCTCCCCGCAGGGCCGATCTTACAGTGACGCCCTGCGCGGTCGCAGCACCCAGACAGCCGTAGCTGAGCCGTCACGCGGCCCTCCAACCACTCTGAACGACGACCCCAGAGACGCGCTAATAGCCGCTCTCGCCGCCGCACTCCGTGCCCTGCTCGTCCAGTGCCCAGCCATCGACGGCAACGTTCGTCAAATGTGTGACGCGGCCCTCGCCGCGCAAGAAGCACTGCCTCATCACGGCTAGGCGCGTTACCAGCGTTACCGCGCCACGTAAGCGAAGGCCACCAACTTGCCCGCGCACGCCGTTTTGGCCGCCGCCGCCGCGTCTCTATCACCCTTCTTTCAATTTCCTCTCCCTCTTGTGCAGCACGGTTGAGGTGTCCTCATCTGGGAGACAGTTACTGCGCTGCACTTTACCCCATTTTTTCCTTCCCAAACCAAGAATCTCTATCTCTCTCCCGGCGCCTGGCAACGTTGGCTGCCTTGCACGGGCGAGATTGAGACACGATCGTCTGCTCCCCTCGCATCAGAAAGTGGTTTTGGCACGTAAAACCCCATAATTTTATTAAATTTTTTTTTGCTCCGCTCGCACGCTTTCACTCGCACATACAGCGTAGGGCGCGCGCCAATGGTGTTATCGCCCTTTGACTTTATACGGAACGTCACGACATCGGCGGAAACACGCCTGGAGTGTCCATATATAGTTGCTGGCGCAATAATAAACGGTTATGGAACCAACGATGTTCCGTCATAAGTTTCATTCTGCCGCCAAAGTAATTTTCGTGTTAGGCGTAATGTGCGTAATAGCCGTGCGGATCAGAGAGTAAATGGGAATAGCCGATATTCTAATTTACATCAAGAGAAAGGAAGTGGAGCTGGGCAGGTCATGTAATGCGTAGGATGGATAACTGGTGAACCGTTAGAGTTACAGAATGGGTGCCAAGAGAAGGGAAGCGCAGTCGAGGACGGCAGGAAACTAGGTAGGGTGATGAAATTAGAAAATTCGCAGGCGCAAGTTGGAATCAGTTGGCATAGGACAGGGGTAATTGGAGACCGCAGGGAGAGGCCTTCATAGAGCAGTGGACACAAAAATAGGCTGCTGCTGCTGCTGATGTTGATGATGATTTACCTAGATAATTCATCATCATAATCACCATCATCATCATCAGCCTAGTTACGCCCACTGCAAGGCAAAGGCCTCTTCCATACTTCTCCAACTACCCCGGTCATGTACTAATTGTGGCCATGTTGTCCCTGCAAACGTCTTAATGTCATCCGCCCACCTAACTTTCTGCCGCCCCCTACTACGCTTCCCTTCCCTTGGAATCCAGTCCGTAACCCTTAATGACCATCGGTTATCTTCCCTCCTCATTACATGTACGGCCCATGCCCATTTCTTTTTCTTGATTTCAACTAAGATGTCATTTACCCGCGTTTGTTCCCTCACCCAATCTGCTCTTTTCTTATCCCTTAACGTTACACCCATCATTCTTTCCATAGCTCGTTGCGTCGTCCTCAATTTAAGTAGAACCCTTTTCGTAAGCCTCCAGGTTTCTGCCCCGTAGGTGAGTAGTGGCAAGACACAGCTGTTATACACTTTTCTCTTGAGGGATAATGGCAACCTGCTGTTCATGATCTGAGAATGCCTTCCAAACGCACCCCAGCCCATTCTTATTCTGATTATTTCAGTCTCATGATCCGGATCCGCGGTCACTGCCTGCCCTAAGTAGGCGTATTCCCTTACCACTTTCAGTGCTTCGCTACCTATCGTAAACTGCTGTTCTCTTCCGAGACTTTTACACATTACTTTAGTTTTCTGCAGATTAATTTTTAGACCCACACTTCTGCTTTGCCTGTCCAGGTCAGTGAGCATGCATTGCAATTGGTCCCCTGAGTTACTAAGCAAGGCAATATCATCAGCAAATCGCAAGTTGCTAAGGTATTCTCCATCAACTTTTATCCCCAATTCTTTCCACTCCAGGTCTCTGAATACCTTCTGTAAACATGCTGTGAATAGCATTGGAGAGATCGTATCTCCCTGCGTGACGCCCTTCTTTATTGGGATTTTATTGCTTTCTTTATGAAGGACTACGGTGGCTGTGGAGCCGCTATAGACATCTTTCAGTATCTTTATATACGGCTCGTCTACACCCTGATTCCGTAATGCTTGCATGACTGCCGAGGTTTCGACTGAATCAAACGCTTTCTCGTAATCAATGAAAGCTATATATAAGGGTTGGTTATATTCCGCACATTTCTCTATCACTTGGTTGATAGTGTGAACATGGTCTATTGTTGAGTAGCCTTTACGAAATCCTGCCTGGTCCTTTGGTTGACAGAAGTCTAAGGTGTTCCTGATTCTATTTGCGATTACCTTAGTAAATATCACCCGCCGTGGTTGCTCACTGGCTATGGTGTTAGGCTGCTGAGCACGAGGTCGCGGGATCGAATGCCGGCCACGGCGGCCGCATTTCGATGGGGGCGAAATGCGAAAACACCCGTGTACTTAGATTTAGGTGCACGTTAAAGAAACCGAGGTGGTCGAAATTTCCGGAGTCCCCCACTACGGCGTGCCTCATAATCAGAAAGTGGGTTTGGCACGTAAAACCACATAATTTAATTTTTTAGTAAATATTTTGTAGGAAACGAATAGTAAGCTGATCGGTCTATAATTTTTCAAGTCTGTGGCGTCCCCTTTCTTATGGACTATGATTATGTTAGCGTTCTTCCAAGATTACGGTGCGCTTGAGGTCATGAGGCATTGCGTATACAGGGTGGCCAGGTTTTCTAGAACAATCTGCCCACCATTCTCCAACAAATCTGCTGTTACCTGATCCTCCCCAGCTGCCTTCCCTTTTTGCATAGCTCCCAAGGCTTTCTTTACTTCTTCCGGCGTTACTTGTGGGATGTCAAATTCCTCTAGACTATTCCCTCTTCCATTATCGTCGTGGGTGCCACTGGTACTGTATAAATCTCTATAGAACTCCTCAGCCACTTGAGCTATCTCATCCATATTAGTAATGATATTGCCGGCTTTGTCTTTTAACGCATACATCTGATCCTTGCCTATTCCTAGTTTCTTCTTCACTGCTTTTAGGCTTCCTCCGTTCCTGAGAGCATGTTCAATTATATCCATATTATACTTCCTTGTCAGCTGTTTTACGCTTGTTGATGAACTTGGGAAGTTCTGCCAGTTCTATTCTAGCTGTAGGGTTGGAGGCTTTCATACATTGGCGTTTCTTAATCAGATCTTTCGTCTCCTGCGATAGCTTACTGGTATCCTGTCTAACGAAGTTACCACCGACTTCTACTGCACACTCCTTAGAATTATTAGATAATTAGAATTAGGTAGAAAATTAGATTATTAGAATTGGATAATTAGAAAACATTAAATGGAACGTTTCTAATTCTTTATTAAGAGCACGACTATCGTTGATAAATTTATTTCGTCCGTTCAGTCGCTTTCAGTGCGCTATGTTCTGCGTAATTATTTCTTCCGTGCTTTAGTCGCGCCGCGAGAAATACGAAAGAAGTCGCGTCATTACGCTCCCGCGTGCCGTCACTCCGGACGCCCCAACAGTGACTTGAAGGAACTTACTCCGCTCATTGCCTGATTCGGTAACAACCTGGAAGCTGCAAGCTGTCGATGTTGGTGTCGGCTACCACTGATCGCGCGCGACCTGCGTGTTACGCTTGATGATCGCAGCGTATACGCAATGGCCAATCGCTTGCCGAGTCAAACAATGAGCACCTATCACTATCAGGACCACGCGTGTGTCGCCGCGTGCGGTACTTTTCGTGTTTCGAACGCTAGCGCGCCGAAAACGGCTGAGAACGACTGGAGACAAGTGGGATGTGTTAGGACACACTAACTGCTTTTCCATCGGAAATCACGCCTTTATTTCAAAAAATGTTTTGCGCAGAAATTATCCTCATGGTGGAAGAGGACTTGACCGAACATCGTAGGTCTATATAGTGTGTTGTATCAGTTAACAGCTTGGCTAATGTTAGCTGGGTCACCCTGCATGCCACGCACGCAGTTACATTGCACCCCGCTCTCTATGTAACTGCAGTGTAAGCGCCGCCGTCACGGCTTGGGAGTTGAATGGAATGGCTAATGTCAATTACCAAATGCGCGATATTAGCAAATTAGTGTTTTTATTAGGTATAGGCTTACTAAGAATGCGATGTAATTGTTTGTAGGGACGTATTCATTCGCTGAATCACTTGCTCACTTTGAATCACCGTAATACGTGTATGGCATGAGCAAAAACAAATATTTCTTTTCAGAATATGTCCGCTGTTACGGTTCACACTGTGCGGCAGTGAATGGAACAGATGCCAAATGCCTGAGACACGATGTGACCTACGTTCAACCTTTTTACGCCAAAGAGTGGTTTTCTGCACCAAATAGTGGTTTCTCTCCATGTCCCTCTCCGTGGGTTGACCCGACATGACCCACGTTCAACCTTTCTGCGCCAAAGAGCGGTTTCTCTCCTTGTTCCTCTGTGTGAGTGGACCCTAAATGACCTGACAAGGCTCGCTATCAGGGAGCAAGAGCGAATGAGGTTGCCCGGATGGTGGAGGGTATAAAAGGACCAGCGAGACGCCACGTAGAGAGTTCTTCTCTGCCCTTGTGTGCAGAAGCATGCACACTGAACATTTCTGTATTTTTATTGTCTTGGAGCGCACTGCTCACCCGTAATGATGTATTAAACCTCTGTTACTTTCTTTACATCACCTCGTCTTCCCTGCTGAACCCCCTCCCATGGTCAACCTGGTACGAGCTCCAAGCAGACGCTGTTGAACGTCACCGCAACCCCGTCCCCGTAACAACTGGTGGCAGCTTTAACACCGCTTTGGTGTCATGTCGAGAATGCGGCGTTCTTGTACGCCGAAAAATCCTCCAGCATACCCCATGCGCATGCGCGAAAAAGAGAGAGAGAGAGAGAAAGAGAGGCGCGCGATTAGCCAACACCACCTGGTAGCACAAGGTCTGTTTACTCAGATCCATGATGTCGCGCTGCTTGGTTCGAAATTTCCACTGACAAGGCTGGCGTGATGAAAGCGGTGATGTCAAAATCACTGTTGCCTACTCGGGAGGATCCCCATTATATTCTATGGCAGTCGGGCGAGGTAACATGACGTCATCGATCGGATTGAAAAGGCCTTGTGCTATCTAGGTGGTGTTGGAGTAGCAACGCCAGTAGTGATGTCTTTATTCTCCGTCGCAGTCGAGCGCACGCGCCGCAGTTTCTCTCCGGCTCCCAAATTGGTAGGCCACGCGTCATACGTATTCCTTAGGAGCAGGCAGCGTTCGATCAGCAACGCTGCGAGCAGAACCGTGAACAAGGTCGTCTACGCCGTGCAGATGCTGCCGCCCGGGCACAAGAACAGGCTCGTGCAGCCGAGCGCAAGCAGCAACTGCGCAGCCTACAAGCCGTCGTTTAATGAACCGTAGGGTTTAACCTAGTTATAAACACCGGGGCCGCACGTTTCAGCTTCGCTGATTAACCATCAGTATGGAGTGCTTGGGCGGTGATTTTTTTTCTTTCCAGAATATTTTTTATTTTTCTTCATTCCAACCTATACATGATCAAATGACAGAGATCACTACTCTGCTTGAGTGCATTCTATATATGAACGTATGTACACATATATATGAAATTTTCTCGTCTTAGAATCGAAAGCTATTGCTTAACATTTATTGTGGGAGCTCGGGAGAGGGTTGGGTTTCGGGGCTGAGGTTTTGCTCAAGCACACCTGCTAAATGCCGAAACGATTTTGCCCAAATTTAGAAATATTGCGATATTTTGCTTAGCTTTGTGGAAACTGCCTTGTGAAAACGTTAAGCACATCAGTCCTTTTTACCTTGGCATGTGCATTTCAGTGAATGCCATTTCATCGAAAGCTTTTAATAGGAACTTCCTTTACAAATGTCTTCTTGTTAATTAAATTTTATTTTTGCTATGTCAAACTGAAAATCTGCATTGCCAGTGTACAAGAGGAAAATAATATCGAAGAAAGAGGAAAACACTCTTTGTTCTGCCTTATGTATATTTCATTCAATTTATTTCGAACTTACAAATCTGAGTGCTGAAAAAAATAGCTTCGCAAGTGTATAAGCTTACGAATGAGCATTTCTTATTCCGTCTCGAGCAAGAGTCCCAGTGCTTTGAAGACAGCTGGGGCTCTCACATCCTCTTACCCCCCCCCCCCCCCCCCTCCATTTCGATTTTGTGTATTACGAGCGCATCGTCTTTGGACCAAATGGCAGAAACGTGTACTCGCGTGGGTTAAGGTTTTTGACCCCGTACCTTTGGTGTAGGCTAAATTATCATAAACCTAGAATTCCTGCTAAAGCTAATGGGATAAGCGACAAAGTCAAACGTATCGAAAAAATAACTTTATTTTGTAGGAACTAAATATATAGGCAACGTTTCAATGATGGATGATGATGAATACTGTACAAATGTTCATCATATGGCACGGCCGAGTGACTGGTGCTATGCTTCGTCGATTTCAGTTCAACGAAGTGTGCTTCCTAGGTGTTAATTTGATTTCAATGCCTTGAATGGGCTTGAGTATAAGTTCCATGGACAGTTCAAGCTCGTCGATGGGGACTTTCGAGCTGACATTGAAGCGACGTATAATGTGCGTCAGCAGGACTTTTTCTTCTCTGAGTGCGAACTTTTGACCTGCAGAGAGAACAAAAATAACGAAAAAGATAGAACACTTTAAAAGGCGGTGTTATACTGAGCATAAATTCAGTATACTGCACAGAGTTTATTCTTTAGTGCTGTATATCAGCTGTCTTGGCATTGTGATGATAAGCAGGGCTGTGAAATTGTACCGACGCCTTTTAATATACCATTCCTTTTCACGCTTTTCGAGCTTCGTCAATGGTGAGAGCGACGCTCTGCCCGCGTTATCAATGAGATCAGCCGACCGTGAACGGTGGATGACAAGACTAACGCAGAATCGTGCGGAAGGAATTGCTACATTATACCAGCCCATGTATTATACTTTGTTAGGAAGAGTTGCGAGTATGAAAGAACGAACGCAGGAGAAAAAAAAACAAAACGAGGTAGACTGAAACCTACCTCGTTTTTTTCCTGTGTTCGTTCTTTCTTAGGCGTAACTCTACCTAACATAGCCATGCACCAACTCGCCCAGCAAGAAGTTCTAAACTGTATAACACATTGCATTTCGCCGTACTATCCAGGCGTTTACAACCAGGGCTACTAACTAGCCCGCTGAAATAAAAATTTCATCAACAGGTATTATTTGCCTTCAGGAATGTTCAATCGTCGATAGAGCTGTTTTCCCGTATCCGCCAATACAGTTCGTACGCGATAGGGCGCCTTGTAAGAACACGCTACGGCGGGTGACCAGTATAAAAAGGCTCTTAGGAACGACGTCCTGCGAACTCGAGGTCATGTTCGTAAGAGCACTTTTCTGAAGTATGGCTGGCTCTGTACGTCGGGCAACGGAGGTCTGTATTCACACAATTCGTACACTATATCATCTCGTAAGAACATGTGCCGGCCAATCGGGGTAGCGAACATACAATAGTGAAAGCGGTTGGCTAATGGCAAAGCAATCATTAAGAAAGAAAAGCGGCTTGAATTCGCTCTCTGATTATGCGGCACCTTTTCTTTATTTGGTTGTTTTGTACGCGTCACGTGTGTACGTATATTGTAACAATTCTGTGAATAACTGGATCTCTCTACGTGTCTTCAATGTCTCGCACAAGTCGCATTACCGCTATCGGCACGGGATCGGCCACTCTGCGCGATGCATCATGAAAAATAAATCGAATCGGACGAAAATAATTCGAACAAAATGTGGTGCCTGGTACAGAAGCTCGCAATGACAACATAAGCATATGTCCTTTTACGCGCATACCACCAGTACGTACATTAGACTGGTCGCTCTCGAGTGCTCTATATAGTAGGATCGCGCGGCGTGGTTCACATCCATCTTGTGATTTGTGCAGCACTCACGAAACTCGAAACGACAGAAAAGGAAGTGCACAGGACGTCTGTCGCTTCCGTCGTCTCTGACGTTGCGAGTTTCGCGAGCACTGCACAAATCACAAGACGAACACGTACCAGCTTGCTCAGTTTTCAATCCTAATGCGGTTTACATTCAGGTGGTCGTAATCGAGCGCAGGGAACACGTACATTCGCCTCGTTCCTTCAGAGAACCGTGCTCCAGCTCGGAGGCGCTCTCACCTTAGAGCTCGGAGCGTGACCACGATCCGTTAGAATGCCGATCACGTGGCTTCTCCGATTGCTCTCGGAAGCACGCATGCCCGAGCCAAACGTTGGGCATTCGTACTCTGGCTCCAATGTCGAGGCCATCGCTCCTAGCCGAGTCGGAGCACGGTAGGAACCAGTCGACTGTACCATAGCCAATGCTCGGCCCCCACAGCTGACGTCGAAGTTCAGACGCAGGCGATATTATAATGCTAGCCCTTACCAAGGCAGTTTCGTGGTCCCGCCGAGAAAGGGGCGAACCCGTAGGTGTGCATGCTTTTCGAGTCCATGAACCTCTCGGGTTTGAAGCTATTCGGGTCCTTAATGTACCTCGGGTGTCGCTGAAGGAAGTAGAGAGCCACGACTGCCACGGTTCCGCGAGGAATGGTGTACTTTCCTGAAAGAACGAAAAAAAGAAAGAGAAAAGTGCTCTGCTAAATTCCGAACGGCATCAAATTTGCCGTGCCTGTTTATGAACAGCATAAAAGTACTTTTTTTGTGGCTTGTGTCATATGCGCCATCAAACCCACCGTAAAAATGCACTGTTCCGCTTATTTTTCTAACAAAACGCTCTTTTATGCATTGAAGCACGAAAATAATTGGAGCGCCTGTGTCTTTCGTCCCTCACTTGGGGAAATATCATCCCGAAACTAGTGTCCCCCTGGAAAGTCATTTCAAGTGGATACGTATTGCTCTGCGGCAAGGATCCGTAAGTTGCAATATGTGACGTAAATTATTTAAGAAGAAATTAGTGAATTTTCGTTAATTAATTAGTTGAATATGTGTTTCTATGTCTCATGCTAGCTAGTATAATGTCCGCCTCTTTGAGTAATCCAGCTCAATGACAATAATGATGCTATCTTCCACAGGCAATTTTTAAAAATTCTGTAGACCTTAAAAATTGTCACCCCTTATAGTAATGACCTGCCTAATACAATTAATTCCTCAATTCGATTCTTTGCTGATGACTGCGTAATTTACCGAGTTATTTCTAACACTGCTAACAGCATCATTCCACAACAAGACCTTAGTGAAGCTTCGTCTGGTGTGCAAAATGGAGCAGACGACATAATCGCAATAAATGTAAGTTAATGCGAGTTTCACGTTGCACCAAACTTAACCTTCCCAATTATCTTATTAACAGCTGAGTTTTAGAAAATGTTTCATGTCATAAATATTTAGGCAATAATATTACCTCTAATACGTTGTAGTAGACTCATGTCAACCGCGCAATTAACAACGCCATAGGTCACTTCGGTATGAACGCAGACATTTTTACAAGGCGCCTTACTCATTTAAACTTCTCTATAAATCCGTTATTCGAGCAAAGCTCGAGTACGCAGGCTCCGTTTGGTATCCCGCTATTGACAGTCTCGTGAATATCTTGGAATCGGCCCAAAATCACATTGCACATCCCATTTCTTTAGACTATTCGCACACCTCTAGTGCGTCATCTATTAAAACAATTTTAGTCCTACCAACACTTTCATCACGTCGAAAACGTTCCGTTGTACTACTATTTCATAAGATCTACAATAATACGCAACTAAAACATCATCTCATTTCACAACCATCCTATATATCAAACAGAACCGATCACCAACGTAAAATACACGTACCATTCTCCCGGACAAAACTATTTCTTTACTCTTTTGTTCCCAACATTCTTCTCAAAATCCTACTTAAATAAATAAATAAATAAATAAATAAATAAATAAATAAATAACATTTCATGGCAAGAGCAGCTGCTCGCGCGCGAGGAATGAGTGTATGATATGAGGTATGCAGCATTTCTTTCCGCTTGCTCTCTAACACAAGCTGCTCCGTTAATACGGACATGACAGAAAGTGACGGCACAGTTGCCGTGCGTAGAGGGAAAAGTACGGGAGCCTCAAGGTAAAAATCGCACCGTTTAGGCTTTTAGACGGCGGAGTCCTTAACTAAAATAATGGTTGTCCATTATTTCTAGCGCAGCCTAGGTGACAGTATAAACCTTATTACTTTTTGCTCCATTATGTTTTATTTCGAAAGATAAAAAAAAAAAAACAACATCCATAAGATAGCGCGCATTTTCGCCTTCTGATCTGAGTTACATACAGCGAGAAGGTGGCACAACGGGGGCGGCAAAGCATTAAATTGGGCATTCAACATAATTTTACTACTCTAGCTAGTCCGACACTCTAGAAAAGCTTCTGCTGGGTAATTTCTGAAGACTTAACAGTGAAATTTCACCTGCTGCGAAAATTTCGAGAAATGAAGTTAATCGTCAAAGGCAACACTCGACTCCATGTATGTCTGAAGCCAGTAACTGCTTTTTTGTTACAATGGCAGAATGGTGTCTGGGCTGAACTATTTCAGCTCGGGTTCGCCGCAAGCAAAAAGTGATTTCTGAAACGTCAAATAGCACTCCTTAGCACAGCGCTTGGGGGCTGATGCACGTTTGGTGTTCATCTTATATTCAACAATGCCAATTTTGGTAAAAGGGAAGATCAAATTTCGTACATGACTTACCAATTTTCAGATCCCTTGCGACGGTGCGACCTATAATAGACCCTGGTGGATAAAGCCTCATGGCCTCCTACGAAAAGGGTTAAAAACAAAGTCTTGATTAAGCTACGACATGACCCCACTCTGTGCACAACAGTAAACCAGACTTCAGACTGTGTCGAACAGGTATTTTGACTGCTTGAATATGTGAAACCTTAAGATCGCAGATAATGATGTATTCACAAAAACAATTGGGGAAGCTCGGGGGCAGGAGCGATACGCCGTGAAAGATATATCTAATGTATACATTGAAGTTCCTCCTTCCACGTGAGGCTTCTTCTTACGACAACTTTAATACGCGCAAATAATCGAGCTGTTAATCAATGCTTCAAGATGTAAGACGAAGTCACAAGGATTAAAATAAGTGTAAAAAGAGAGCACATTGTGAAAACGGGCATCAGGAAGTGCGTCGCGATCACGAAGACGCCCAGTGCTCCCTTCCATACGAACTATGTACAGATAGTTTAGATAACCTGGGGGGGGATTTCAATTTTCAATTTCAATGTTAAGGAATTGTATAATTTTACTTAAATACACATTTGTAACTATATATAGCGCAGACATAACCATGGACGCCAGATACAGCAGCAACAGAATTTACATTCCAGTTTGTTCGAGTCTCCAGGCTAATGGTTACGAAAAATGTAAATGCAAATAAATAAGCATCGTACTTTTACGTCGGTTCAACTGTAGCAGTCAGCATGATACTGAAAGATATGAAATTCTGATTTTAGTACCTCACGAAGCTTGTCGCAAAAACAAAGGACCGTGCGAAGGCTGCTGCGCAGCTAACATGCAGTCTCCTTTAAGGGGACTCCTTTTCTTTCATTGTTATCTCGCACAATCATCACAGGCAATTGGAATCTGGGCTCGCCTAATCTAGAACATTTACATACTAAAAAGATTTTGCGCCAAAACAACACACACAAGAAAGTAATGAAAGAAAGCGCGCGTGGTGTCGTCGTCTTTCTTGTGTTTGTTGTTTTGGCGCAAAATCTTTTTAGTGTGCAAGATCACCAACTAGCCCAGCAGTTAACTCTTCTATAGAACACTTACATTTTGCCATCTGAACGTGATTGTTTGAAGGTTAGAGCAGGGGAAAAGTTATATATATTTTTGCTTACGATTGACATATTGAGTAGGGGTTACGACGTACCTTAAGTACACACTCCATATAGGTGAGATTCTTCAGTTCCTCCGCGGTAAGGGGTTTGTCCCAGTCGTCTCCGCAGACTGTGTCGATCTCCTCCTGAACCTTAGCCTGAATTTCTGGATGATGACCGAGAAGGTAGAGCGCGTAAGCGAGGCTTGTCGCCGTCGTGTCGAAGCCCTGGATTTGAGGAATCGCGAGGGTCACGTTTTGCAGTCGCCCGAGAATGCTGAGGAAGCTAATCACCTCTGACATTATGGGAATACGAATCCTACTAATATGCCGCAGCAGTTCGGAGCGGGGGGGAGGGGGGGCGCATTGAGAAGGCTGCACATGGAAATACCTCAGAACGACACCAAAGCGCTAGAGCAACTAAAATTGCATCTTCTTTGGGACAAAATAAACTATAGACCACTCGCTCGTCTCAATATGTAAATGGCAACAAATCGAAGCATGACTCTGCCAGGACTGGTCACCGTGTACGGTGACAGCATCCTGGCACATAGTGTTGCATCCTGTAAATTATTAGCGCAAACGCTTCCCATGAGGCCAAACAATTTTAAAAGATAAAGACCGCCACTCGAAGGGATCCTTGCTCACACAGCGCAGAAGCAAAAGAGAAACGTGCGTTAGCTTTCGTTTATGGAACTTCTAACAATTATTGTATTTCGCAGTACGACTCCTTTCTTTTCATTGCTTAAAAAAAAAATGAAACACGTCTCTCGTAAGGCATGTCCAGGCCGGCAACAAACAGATTGCTGAGGTGGATCCACCTTGCGCACGCTTAGAATGACATTTAATACAGGGATGGTCTGCACCTGCTCGAAGACTCGAAGAATCTCAATCTATGCTGAAATGGGGGTAAATTGCACGCACTGAGTACTCAAAACTACCGTATTTAATCGGATACAGGTCGAAGATGAATATATGTCGACAACTATATATTGAACTCGCCGATAAATAAAAAAAAAGTAATTCCAATATAGGTCAACCCCTATCTTTTTTCGAAAAATGAAGAACTGTCAACATGACACAGCTTTATTCACCATAAGCTTTGCTAGTAAGTCTCGTTAGTCGATGCCACAAACTGGATCCTCTGCGGAAATTCCAGAAAAGTCGTCCTCCTAGGATGCTTCGCAGGCGCCCTCGGCCACATAAACGATTCATCTCCAGACTGGCTTTACGGCGGGCACGATGCAGGAACCCTGTTAGCTCCGTACTTTTGCAAGCTTTGGTCACGAATAGAGATAGCTCATTCTGGATAACATTTCTGAGAGAGAGAAAGAAAGATCTACCTGTATTCGTATAAATACGGTAGTCAGTTTTACCTTGACCAGAGGCTGGACAAATGGGAAACGCTGCAATACTGAACGACGGATGGCGCCGCCGCCTTGAAGCTCCTGCGGAAACTGGCCCGTGACGTCATCGATTTTTGCGGCTGCGTCCGCTCGAGACTAGGTAAACGTTTGGCGGTAAATAAAGATTACGCTGCTTTCTAAAGTAACCAAAGACTCTACTTAGCAAACTTTGAGAACTTTGTCAGCACAAAAAAAGAAAAAGAAACACCAAGTACGTGTAAAGAAACTTTTAAATCAGTCAAGTTACCATGACGCGTTAAATTCAATTAAATGAATTTGGGAGTTCAGTTTCTATCTAACTAACCAAGCTCTTTCTATCAACTTAATGCAAATATAGTTTCGAAAGAATACGTGTCCAAACTGACTCGCTGAGACTGTTTAGTGTTCTCTTTTTGAGCGCCGGACATTAAAGAAAGGGTAAGGTCTCTACCGATAATCAGTATTCGTCTCTTTCCTATTATAATGTGAGTATGAGCTATACAGCTTCACGTGTGCCATAGGCTGTGACCGGTGGTGGTTCCGAGGCTTACCCCAATTAGAGTAGACAGCAGCTCGTCTCGGAGGTCAATTTCTCTCATTGTGCCCTCGTCAAGGCACATTCGGAGAAGAATTTCGAGGAAAGAATTCTTCGAAACAGGATCTCTGATGCCTTTTCGGTAGTCGGCTATCCTCTTCTGTAGGATCTGTAAGTTGACCAAGATTGCTCGCCGAGAATGCATTTAGCGCTACTAGTTTGACTTGCTTGCGTACAAGCTGCAACACTGGCAAAATGCGTCATCTTGAAGTTGCTTTTTATGAAGCCCGGATATTGGATAAAAAAAAAAGAAAGCTTTGCAGGGACGTAACTTATACATGACTACACCCTTTATTTAATTCGGAGGCATTTAAAAAAAGAAAAACACTGTGGCAGGTAGCGCAAATTTGTCTCTTCGTGCAGCTTACTGGGACACGGCGGAATTACTTGCGCAACAAATGACAATGATAAGTTTGTTAATTAACAACAGTTTCAGGGAATAAGTTATATTTATCCGCTTTAAGGCAGTTATTGCCGTTGCACAAATGAAGCCGCATAGCAACGAAGTCATATTCATTCAGCGAAAATTCCTAGCCTAGTAGCATATGCCCTACACTAGCACCACAGATATTCGCCCTCAAAATCTGCCAAAAATGAATTGGTGTTACGCTTAATTTCCCTTTTGTAAGCCAAGTAGCCTAGCTAGGAAACAATTAATTAAATATATTCTGAAAAACTATGACATTGAAATGGAAATAATGCGGCCTATCAAATTTATTACAGCGGTAAGATGATCGCACAGTTTCTCTTTGAACATTTGGGTAGGGGTTTGAATGCAGCTCTAAATAGCACGCAGAAGTTAGAGCGCATGAGTGGACACTTACGTTATTGACAAACTCCTTTGCGTCTTCCACGTATTTTAACATCTGTTTGTGCTCTTTGCTGAATGCATAGATGGTATCGAACCAATGGTGGAAGTTGATGACGCGGTTCACCATGGTGTCCGAGATTCTGAGGGTGCAAAAAAATAAAAGAAAAGAAACAAATGCCTGGGCATTATAGTAATTATTTTTCACAAAATATAGAATGTTGATTACTTATACAAGAATGTGATGACTACTTACGCGTCGTGAATTCTAAGGTATCCGGTACGTTCGATGTCATCTTCATCGTAATCAATACCCATCGATGTTTCTGCAAAAGCAAAGAAAGACAGAAAAAAAAAGAAAAACGTTCATCTCTCTTTGTATGAACGTTAGCGGCAATTCAAATAAATATGCAAAGAGTTTTCTAGCATTGCTTTTACAATTACCTTCACCTGTTATCTCATGTGCGCACGAAAGTAAAATTTGTCAATTGCAATAATTGAGGAGCGGGGGACGAGAAGGTGTCCATCTTATAAATTGAACCGTTGGTCGACTTCTGCAGAAAGGCAAAACTTTATTCGTACACACTAACATCGCATTAAATTTCTTCCACAACTAGAAGCCTTTACAGCTACCATTACACTAAACTTTTCGCCTTGCTAAAGCGCGAGCTATGTCCATATAGTAATGCATGTAGCAAGAAACTTACCAAAGAGCACTCCGAATGCAGCTGCGCGAACAATGGGGAGGACGTTGAAATATTCTCCGTTCATGGAGGCCACCTTGTGCATGAGCCTCTCGCCTCTCTTGTTCATGATGGGTATGTAATCGTCGAGAATGCGAAAGTGGAAGGCAGGCGTTACTGCCCTCCGACGTGCTTTCCATGATTCGTCCCCCCTGACAGGAGAAAGCAACAGAAAGAATGAAGAAAGCGTAAGCGGCGTCATTAAGCTACACATTAACGTGCATGGAGTACCGCGCAGTTGAGTGGGATGGGTCATATAGACCATGGAAGCCGTAGCAGCCAGTACTGAGATCAGTTTGAATGGCTTCCGCTAACTTCGGTGCACTTACGAAGAACATATTGCCGTGCCCCTTATGCTTGAGATCGTTTTTTTTTTCTTTTCTTTACATGCTATCTGTGTTGTCACGCTTACACCTCTGCGCGAGATGCGCAAGTGACCTGCCAGATTGTTATTTCGTCGAGGATTTTGTAGCTCCTAAAGCGATGGGTGTCATCGCAGCACGTATGCACAAAAAGCTCTTACGCTAGAATTGTTCTTAAGAAAACATTTTGGCCAATCCTGATGCTGACAATATTATTAACGAAGGCGGCTGGCCAATGGCAACTGACCCTTATGAGTGAAATTTTTTTGTGAATTCTTTATTTATCAAGGGCACGAAAAAAGGAGGGTGGTTAGATTTTAGCAAACACGGTATTTTGCTCAAACTACATCATGTTCGGGGACATCACGAACCCCTCACAAAATCTTTTCGTAAGAAATCAACGTCAAACCGGTACATCGTTAATTCCTAAAGCTTTATACCATACACATTTTTTTTAAAAACGTAACAAAAGGCTGCAGGTGGTGCATCTACAGTGTTTAAATTAACTTGATCCAAACTTTAAAATATGCAAATGCTACGCGGCAGCTGGGACACAACCAAGGTTGTGTTGTTTGTCATCGCTTGGAGACACTCAGATTACTTTTCCATTCCGCCTAATTAGACAATTAGGGATAATTAAAGAATCAACATCTCAATTATTATAGTTAGATAAAAAGTGTCAGAAGATTGTAGAGCAAAATAAAAAATTCCCGATACTGCTTTCTGTTGCTACACGCAAATATACACGCAAAGTGCCTCGAGCGGCCAATCGCGCGGTAATTCGTGCATATTTGCGAGCTTTTTTCAGGCTCGGAAAAACACTTTTATGTAGCACGTATTGAGCAACAGAAAGCTGTATCGGGAATTTTTCGTGTTGCACTACAATTTTCTCATTGACACTTTTAATCTAATTATAATAACTGAGAAGTTAATTATTCAATTAGGACTATTTAACTAATTAGGCGGTAAGCAAGAATAATTTGTCTGTTTTCAAGCGACGGCAGATAACATTACTTTGGTTCGGTCCAGCTACGTGGCATTTGCATTATTTAATGTTTGGCTCAAGTTACGTGAAGTACCCTGTGTAGCTAATATTAAAAACGCTGGTGAAAGAATTCACACAATAGCTATCCAGTGAGCAGCCTGCTTGCGCAAGCACATTTGCGTGACGCTTCTCCGTTATGCGTCACGTCGCGATTGCGCAACATCGCAAACTTGGAGCGTGGCCCATCGATAGAGTTGTGTAAGCAGCTACACGAAAATGGAAACTTGGAGCATTGCCCTTCTGTCTCAGCTGTCGACACTCTGAGGGGCGACTGTTCGCTGCTTGAGTTCCATTACAAAAGAAGCGCGTATACATAAGAAAAAGTACATATCTGCTTAAGCGAATACATTATCACATATGCATCAACAGGCGATTCTGGTAGGAGGCAAATTAAAAGCGAAAGCAACGTGCTTATCAGTTCTCGGGTGCCGGAAAATATTCCTTCATGTTCTGCTGCAGCGCTTTGGCGGAAGAATATGAATATAAAAACATAAGAGCTATAATTTGTCATCTCTTAGCCAAGAGTGGCCGTACAATACGCTTGTAACAGAGGTCTACGTCAGACGGACGTTGCTGTGGTGGAAACTGCGACTCGTACAAGATGAACCCGTTGTACGATATGAAGGAAAAGTAGAGGTGAGGTGTTAATTGCGGGACAGTTAGGTAATATACATCATTTACTGTGGACGTTGTCGATTCAGCAAAGAATGCGTTATCGCTAGAACAACGCTTTGATCCGTGCAATAAATTCTGCTTAGGCATGAGAAAAATATTTCGTGCTAAGGTCTTCTCGAAACATGTTTGTAAGTGATTCCCATAATTTTGCGCATACTATCCGGCATTAGCGTAACCACGCATACGTGCCAAGTAAATTTCGCGTCAAACAGCAGCAATTCTAAAGCACTTTGTGTGAAAAAAAAAAAAAAAACTCACAGCGTCAGTATACCTCCGCCAATCCATGGCTTCATCATGTTGTAGAAGAAGGCCTTGTTCACGTTCTTCGTGTCTCCCAAGATAGCCTGCATGACAGTGCATGCAGACAAACAGGGATGATCTTTCCTCTGTGATTCCAGCTAGTATCAGCAAAACCATTCTTCCAAAACACTGCAAAGTTAACTTGATATTCACCCGCCGTGGTTGCTCAGTGGCTATGGTGTTGGCCTGCTGAGCACGAGGTCGCGGGATCGAATCCCGGCCACGGCGGCCGCATTTCGATGGGGCGAAATGCGAAAACACCCGTGTACTTAGATTTAGGTGCACGTTAAAGAAACCCAGGTGGTCGAAATTTCCGGAGTCCTCCACTACGGCGTGCCTCATAATCAGAAAGTGGTTTTGGTACGTAAAACCCCACAATTTAATTTTAACTTGATATTCTACTTAAAGGTGTTTAAAGGGACTTCAAAGGAAAGTATTAATTTCAACTGTATGGGTCGACTATACACTTCTCAATGACAATACGTCAGCTCGTACTGTGTCATGTGTCCGGAAAAGAAGAAGCTCTGAAAGACCCATCGTTCAAAAAGTCGCCCATCATTGACTTCCCGAAGCAGCTTTTTGAGGCGTCACAAGTTTTGGAAGCGACTGGCCGTAGCTAGTTATTTGTTGATTCTTAAAGGGTACATGGATTTATTCGAACGTGAGGAGAAACTTTAGCCAAGTTTCATGTGCGACCTGTCCAACGACCGCGAAATTTGTCAGGCTACGCAACGATGTCATTGCTGCTGTGGGTTTGGCATCTTTTTACGTTTACCTGCGATTCTCCATGACGATAAGTAACCTTTTACCTCACACCGAACAAATCCTCGGAGTTCTAGAAGCGTAATTTATCAGAGTAGCGAAAGCTAGTCTCCGTATTTACTTTATTTTTAACCTTGCCGTTTTATAACGAATCTTCAGGGCGTATCTCCCGCGCAAAGAATCGTCCCTCCAATGTGGTGGACAACTTCACTCAAATTTTTTTTTACATCTGCGGTAAAGGGACATGTGATTTGGAAAATTATATACCTTAATAAAATGGAAGCAAATAACACTGATTTCGTTGTTACTTGTGATGAATTAAATGTGACGTTGGAGAGGAAAAAAACGAAGCTAGTGTAATAACGTGTACGATATCCGTATGTATAGGCAAAGAGGTGTATATACGAGCCATGTTAAAACGGATAGTTTATAAATTAGTGATGCGTCAGACGTAGTTGAAAGCTTATGCCTGTAAAAGCGCCGGACGCCTGGTCCTTTGACGAGAAGCGCGCATGAGAAATAAAAAGAAGGCAAATAACTTCAGTAAGGCTACCCCGTTAGGCTTTCACATTTCTTCTCTTCGCCGGCACCCCTTGTGTATTCTTTCTGAGTGCGCATCTAGCCTGTTCGTGATGTGTTTTGTAGGTGGGTCTTCACATCAATAACGCGGACAGCACGATCCATTAGTTTCTGTTTGACCAATGAATACATGTCCTAGCGAACGCTTTCTTTCTATGACAGTGTCTGTTGCAGATCAATGTAGATAGGCCTGAAATAGGATTCAAAACGTCGCCGGTAAGTAAATGGTACCGATGCTCCTTCCTGTCTATGTTCGTCTGTTTGTCTGTATCCACTGGTTTTCGAGCAACAAATTAAGTTTCAGGGAGGAATGCTATTTTGCTCATTCACATTGCACAGTTTTGTGTTACCTTCAATACGCGCGCACATATTCTGCATTCCCGGTATATGTCATGATTTTCTATCTCTCGAGCTGCTTCGGCGTCAGAACGGTAGAAAATGGCCCCTATATATAAGTAGAAATACTTTTTTTTCGTTTGATTACACTAAATGACGTGGCTGTTCATCGGACACTGAACGAACCTTTGATTTGAGTAAGCAAGATAAAATTTTACTCTTTACTACATATGTACCCCGCGCTTTTGCCGTCTACCAGCACTGCTTCTAGCGCCTTTTCTGCGCCCGTATCGTTGATCCGCAAAGCCACAGAGGCCACGTGAAACGCGATTAACGCATGCAACATGTGGAGTGGCTGTTTAACCCGATGGGCGCAAGCAAGCCTTCGCTAAGCAATCAGTCGAGGGCAAGGGCGGAGATAAGCAACTCGTTCAGAGAACAAGGCGAAAGAGATGCAGCCTTCAACTCCACGTAAGGGGCCATCTAGAAATTTATCTTTTACTGTCTGATTCAAAAGCAAGCACAGTTACAGGGCACCATGTGTGGATATTGCATTAGCGAGAGTGAAGCAATTTGAGCAGCGCCCCCATACAAGGAACTGAACCCATGACTCACGCTCTTTGTCTCTATATTGCCGACCAGCTTCAGTAACTTTCGTAATTGCGAGGGTCCGCGCCCAAATTTAAAAATTTGCAGTGCACAGCCTTTTCATATCTTAGTATGTCACCGCCTCCGCCAAGGAAACCCTTGCATGCAAGCTGAATGCGCATTACTCCGGCTACAGACGCGGCGTAACACGAGAAAATCAATATTTTATTTATTTATTTAGTACATACTGCAGACCCTTCGGTCTTAGTAGAGGGGCAATAGAATACGCACAAACAATACTGAACAAATCAGGAACAAACGGGTGAAAATTTATACAATTTTTAGTCACAGTGTGTCTGTAAACCATCGTTCCAGTCCGATATTGTTAGGGGAAAAGGAAAATGTAAACGTATCAGTTCGAGCACAATAGAGTGTTAGTGAGTCAGGATGATACTGTCTTATGTGCCGTGTTATTTCAGGCATTATGTAAGTCGATGGATCATTTCAAGCTTGTTGCTGAGAAGGAGGAAAAGGAATTCAAGCCTCAGCTGCTTTCTTCGTGATTCAAGAGTAAGTATAGAATTTTCTGACATAATTTTAGAGGGAGAGTCCAGCCTTGCGAATTTATGAAATATAAACCTAAGTGCCTTTTGCGGCACCCCTGACGTGACTGGAGGAGTTGCCAAGCTATGTTCACCAATTATAACGTACTGGGTGTGTTTGGTCGGATGAGCAATAATTCAGTTTATGAAAATGTCAGGTATGCCAATAATTTTAAGTTTGAAGATTAATTTGTCCTGCGGAACCTTATCGAAGGCTTTGGTGAAATCTAAGAATATTACATCAATTTGGCCATTATTGTTGAGAGATAAAGGAAACGAGTGAATCACTGATACCAATTGTGTTACAGTCGAATAACCCTTCCTGACGCCGTACTGAAGCTCCGTGAGCACATTGTTTACAGCCAAGAATTCTTTCATATAGTCTGCCACAATGTGCTCCAAGAGTTTGCAGTATTGTGATGTCAGAGAAATGGGACGATAATTTTGTAATCTAAATCGATCCCTCTTTTCGAATATTGGAACCACTCTGGTCAACCTCCAGTCATTCGGCAGTTGTCCCGACAGTAGGCAAGCAGAATTTTTTTTTTTACAAGAAACCTGGCAATAAGTTCAGGATAGCGTTTTATGAAGATGTTCGGGATTTTGTAAGGGCCACAGAACTTTTTAGTTTTTCAGGTTTACCAACATGTTGGCAATTCCAGCATAAGAGATAAAATCCACATCAAATTCCTGTTTTACTGGAAGCATATTAATGCAAACATCTGACACTGCAAAGACACTTTAAAAGTACTCATTAAAATGCTGTCCTATGTCTTCGTCATTAGTTGTTGATGTGTCCTCAGTTATTATTTGTGAAATTGGTTTCTTTTGTCGCCCCAATCAGCTCCTTTTATCGAGGGCAAGTCGTCTTCTGGTCGTTTACTTCATTCTAGAGAGTACTCGTATAGCCCGATGGAGAAGGCTTGCTCCGCTTGCAGCTAGTCAGAGTTAACCTACTTTGTTGGGAGACACGGTCCGCTTGCACCTAGTCAGAGTTAACCTACTTTGTTGGGAGACACGATATGACACGATGAGCCGATGTGACTTCATGAGCTGTCCTTGAAGACTTCATTCAAATGAATGGCCTATATTAATATCGAGAAACCTAAAACTGGTATCGGACTTTAAGGTACTGATGGGTAGTCATACCAATTAAAAAAATGTTCTGCGTATGACAAATGGAACGCATTATCAAGTTCACTCTACGTTTTGTTAGTTCCGTACAAACTGATGCTGTGTGAATGGAATGAGGCAGAGGCGTGTTCTCGCTGATGGAAAAGCAACTTGGGTTTCCTTCTTGCGTCAGAGTGACTACGTGGCGATGCAAAGTAACGTGAAATTAGGTGCTAGATTTTTCTAACAGATTTTGAGAATGTCACTGAATTTCGAGCAGGAATGATATATGAAACAGTGCGCACCACCTAATGCCTTACGATTTCTTTTCCACGTGTCTCTGTAGTTTTATTACTGACTACAGGACGCCTTCAATGTTAACTATTTACATGTATTCGAAGACCCGTAATAGACTTTTGCTAAGAATGCATCACTTTAGGTATTTGCGTTATTTGCGCTCCGTCATCTCGGGTGACAATCAGACTGAAGATGCTCAGCAAGGTAAGTCTGCTGCCTGGATCATGATAATATAATAATAATTATTTTCTAATTCTATTCATTTTCACGTTTTGCCAATGGTCCGAACGACGCTCCTCCTACGTTATCACCAGGACCGGGCTATCGCGTGCGGTGAATGCTAAGAAATAGAAGCAAGTGAAAGAAACCCATACATTATACCAGTCCTGTGGCTGAATTCGCGAAAACTTTAATTCGTAAGTGATTTCTGCCAATCTCCGTCCACCTTCGCTAATAATATACTGAGCGTCATGACTGACCGGTATTTGCTCTTACGAACATTTCTAGCGCAAGAAATTTTACAGCGGAGCTGTAAGCCTCTCGGTGGTCGGCATCTTTCATGCCCGTCCGAGAAAAAAAATCATTATCAGCAATGACTCATACCACACTAAGCAAGCAAAAAATGCGATGGCTCCTCCCCTTCATAATGCAGAGGATAAAAGCACTCGGCAAAGTGAAGCGAACAGTGCATACATTAATTGAAATCGAGCATTCCACGTGCAGAGCAGCGTACGTTTCAATAAAGAACACGCTCAAAACAAGCATCTATCATCATCCACAATAGCTTATACCGCCGTAAGCAAGCAAACAACTTGGAGGAAGCAATTTGTGCGGGTGCGATGAGACTATAGAGCACCTTCTGTGTCATTGCCCGTCCTTTGACACTCAACAACGTGCTTTACAAGCGAAACTCAACCTGCTAGACAATAGAGCGCTGTCAGAAGAAAAGATCCTTGGACCATGGTCTATGCGTTCTTGCATGCGAAAGGCCACAAAAGCCCTTCTGCGTGTCTTGAAGGACACTGGATTGCATGAACGCTTGTGACAGGGGAGATTCCTCTGCGACTGACTGTGAATGACTAACTATTACTTTTATTTTCTCTCCTTATCTGTTCTTCCATTTTCCCCTCCCCCAGTGTAGGGTAGCCAACCGGGCACGTCCTTGGTTAACCTCCCGGCCTTTCGCTCTGCGTTTCTCCCTCTCTCTCTCTGGGGAAGCTTAAGCTTCGCATTTAAGAGTGGAACGCGATAGCATTCAAAGATTCCTGATTGCATCTCACGCTTCCCGGCAACTGCAGCTTATGTAACCGTAATGTTTGCCGTGAAGCACTCGCAGCGAACGATATGCACGAAGGCGAGCTTCCTGGTAGAAACACAGCCTCTTGCGTGGGCCGATCCCGGAGGTAATGCACAGCCGCGCCAAAAAATGACATCATTTTCAGGTTTTTGTTATTATTTCGTACTTTAATATTTAAGTCTGAGAAGATTTAACATGAAAGGCATGCGCGGTCGGTGTTTTGTTTCATGACATTCGTTTGTCGGCTGTCATTCTCAAAATTCCGAGGAATAACTTTGTCAAGAATATAAGACAAGGTATGAGCAACTTTAGTGATAGAATGGTGTAGCAATATAACCCCTATATACCGTGTGTCATATAGCAAGGCGGGGCATATACATAGACCTAAATATACACGGAAATTTGCGCTCACGGACAAGTCCTCTGACGCCGACACCGACAGCGAATTTTCCGCACCGCGAGGTCCTTAACGCTGTCGCGTTCAAATGCAATCGCTCGTACCCCCGTAAGGCAGAGGCTATAAGCGCTCAGCAAAGTGAAACGAACAGTGCATACATTCATTGAAATCACCCATACAACACACAGAATAGCATACGTTACAATAAAGAATTGAATACCCCACTCGGCAGTTGCAATGGTGGTTTTGCAACAGCTTCGCTGGAGATCCACTTTCGCAGGACCGGGATGGTGAGTGAATTTTATTGCCAATTATATGGACACTCCAGGCGCCTTTCTGCCGTCGCCGTCGACGTGGCGTCACCGTGAGGTTCCGTATAAAGTCCACGGGTGATAAAATTGTCGCCGCGCGCCGTATGCTGTACGTGCGAGTGAAAGCGTGCGAGGGTGAGCCGGAGATCGCGGCTTAATCTCTCGCACCCAACTGGGGAAAACGGGGAGGAAGCGCGCCGTCTTCCGTCGCGCACAAGGCTTCGGGTGGAGGTTAGGAAAAGGGGGGGCGTGATCTACTGCGGGGGGCCCGGGCGGCCGCGCGCGCCCGGACGCGCCGCTGTATCTTGAAAGCCATCTGCGACAGGTACAGATTCTGCGCTGCGCTGTGTTTTCGCTGCTTAGTTCCCATTGATGCGAGCGGCAGCACGAAGGTAGATTCGCTCGCTGTTGCAGCCGCGTTTCCTCACTGCAGCTTTTTCACAGCGAGTTTCCGCGGTCATCGAGTGAAATGTGCTCATATTTGCTTGTGCTCACGTGATATATATACCATGCTTGTCACTTTAGTTAGTATGCCTATGTTTGCGAGTTTATACGGCCGATAAAACTACTATACTTACTTCGTATAGCTGTCCCCTAATTTGCTGTCGTAATCGATGCTTCGCCTTTCGGGCGAAACTGCGACTTCTTTTTTTTATTTGGAGAATACGGGCCCCTGATGTAGCTCCTGGAAAGCTAGAACCTTTAGGTGATGGTCATGGAAGTTCTCATAGACATTGCTGCCGATTCAGAGGGGAATACTTTGTCTTTTTTGTTTTTTTCTTACAATGCCTTGGCCGCACTATGCGATAAATATTGATAAAACGGAATAGACAAGCTAACTCACCACAAGAAGAAGCAAGCATGGCTTGATAATCGAAAACAGCCAGTTAAACTCAATGGCTCTCTTTACCTTAACGTTGCTGGTTTTATATCTTATCACCGTTTATGCACCCGCTTAGACGTCCAACCTCTGCATCTTCTGAGCGCGCCCAGTCAACTGGTCGCGCGACCCTATATAGATACAAAGATTCTGGGCACTTCGTCTCGTCGATCGTCGACCCAGAAAGTTAAGCGTGTTCTCATCACTGTTATGAAACCAATGGACCTGAAAGTCGCTTGTAGACACCCCATGCCTACTACGGTGCGAGTGAACTGTCTTCGCCTTCTCCTTCTTGTTTCAATCCCTCGTACCCTCTCCCCTGTGAAGGGTAGCAAACCGGTTGTCTGTCTGGATAGCCTTTTTCCTTGTTTCTTTCTATATCTCTCTCTTCATCACGGTTTTATTCGCATGATTAGGCAATTCAAGAGTTTCAGCGCATTTATTCTTTGTGTTATGTAAGAAATATCAACGATGTTTAGGATCGGTTCGAGCTTTTATATATATATATATATATATATATATATATATATATATATATATATATATAAAGATTCTCATGTTTAATAAGCTTAAGTCAATCTTGATGACAACGGTGTAAGCGTTCCACAACTTTTTATTTTTTATTTGATGTGCGTTCTGATACCATGTTCTGATACCGAGGCGCTCTGTACAGGAAGCAGCTTGAGCGGAGGTCAGGTGCCGTTCAAGTATGCCACCCATGTCGCTTACGTCGTTTCTGGCAAATTACAAGGAGGTAATACCCGCTTGACAACTTGAATTTAATTTTAGACAAGTGGTTCTCAGTTACCTCAACAACTTGCGGCGTGGAACCGAGAAGAAAGGCGTATGGGCCGTAGAAGGCAACTGTCACGTCCTGGTCTTCGACGGACTTGAACAAGTTCGTCAGGTACTTGAATGCCTCTGAATCGAGAAACATTGAGTCAATCAATGAGAATGTGTTTGTTGGAGAAGATGAAAAAATGAATGCCACTTTAATCTGAGTTGATCTCATCACAAGCTAAATGCGTGGATGCTTTCGAAGAATGCAAGCATATTTTTGAATTTGTCCAACGCACTGCTTAAGGGGCACGCGCGCCGTGTGTGGCATTGCTGGATTCATAGGCGGTATTATTGCAGCGCAAACAGATTGACGGAAACGCACCGACGCCATGCTATCGCTCCTCGAAACATGGGACAACACCGAATCTCAGACAAGGAATGAAACACTGAGATGACGAGCAGTACAATGAAACGACAAAACGAGGCGTAGAAAATTGGTGTTCTTATTTACAAATATTACTTCTACGTAATACTGCTATGACTGGCAGAAGGCTAGCAAAACGCAACGGTCAATGAGGCCACAAGAACTATATTGAAAACGCCGCCCAATCATTACGCACTGTTTCCCCCCAGTCCCGAGTGAGTCCATGTGTATACGCTAAACATAATATCAATCAATAAATTATTTAAAAGTGGTAACGTGACAACTTTAGCAAAAATGACAAACTTGCACTTGTTTTCTTGACTTTCTTCTATTTCCACTACTTTACCTTGTCCCATGAAAAGCGCATATCGGCGCTGTCATCATTTCGTTAGCACAGATGGGAGAGGTGATAGTGAAGCATGGTGAACGAATGCGGTCACAAAAGCTCCACTCCCGATGTTCGCGAGAAGCGGATACGAATCACAGGGGGGACACTGACACCTTAACGCAGGAAACGCGAGCATTTATGCTGCTTTGCTAATAATGCATTGTATGATTGCTATGCTTCGGGCTTGGGTCTTTTTTATACTCCCCCACTGTTGCCTCCCGTAACATCGCCTGTAGGAAAGCATCCGTAAAAGCAGTTGCACATGGAAATATACTCCAGAAGATTGTTATCAATATTAAGGTTCCTATCAATGATATCTTTGCATGCACAAAAATGAACCCCAATAAATTAGCGTATAAATGCTTCGAAGAAATAAGCACGTGTTTGTAACAATGATCCGGTATCATTCCATTGGTTTTTTTTCTTGCATTACTAGCGGACTCTAAATTCGGCGACGAGTTGGTTTGCTGAACACTGAATTCTTAAACGCCTTCATCGGTCACGCAAAGCACTTGCACCCCTTATAGAGCATTACCAGACTTTGAACTTGAAGACCGAATTCGCTGGGCAGATTACTCCGGCCGTAGAATAAGCGTACTCACTGACTTTCGTGTCCAGATTGGGGTCCATGGCCGACATCTGTTTGTACAGGTCGAGAAGCAGCGTGAACGACTTCTGCGGCTTAGGCCTGGGCACATCGCGCAGGTACCAGCACATGCGCAGCCACTCGGCCACGTCGCGCACCACGCGTACGACAAGCGCCGCGGCGAGCACCCAGGCCACGACACCCAGGGCCCACACGAAGAGGCCCTGCGTCCTCTCGAAAGTCCGCATAGTTGTCAGCGTCGAAATCATGCCTGACACAGACGTTCTTTTCTACCGGTGACTAACCCGCATCTGGTGTTACTCAAAACACGGGCCGATCTTTTTGTACCCCTTTCCCCAAACGGCCGTAGTTGGGCGTATTTCAACTAGGAGGGTCTTCCGCATCTATTTTCTTTTATTTGGGGACAACGTGATCGTGAGCGACCCCCCTGAAATCGCGTGGGGAGAGAGTTAAGCGGTGGGCAGAAAGAAAGGGGGTGGGCGCAGGGGGAGGGGGGAGAGGCGGCGTGATGCCAAGTCCGGGCACGGTGTCGCGATGATGCGGCGGAGGGGAGGGAAATGGGCACGTGCCCGTTGCCAGCCACCCGGTCGCGCGCGCACACCTGAAGCAAGAAACAAATAGAATAACATTCCACCTCTGACGGAGAACGGCGGTCCGATCGCGCGCGCGGAGGTCAGTGCTTGTTACAGAGTCGCGAGGACGTGTGTGACGGCTTAGGAGGAAGACGCATAAGCGAGGAAAAAGACTCGGATAGCTTTCGGCTACGCTGATATTTCTATCACTCTCTTCCTTGCGTTGACCTTCTGGAGCTTTGATAATGAGACGGCAGTGGAGCATGCTAGGCACTGAGTGCCGAAAGCAGCTCAAGGAGGCCTTGGTGTCGGCGCTTCGCTGTTGAGCTTTAAGTAGGCCTTTTGTTGTAATAAATGGACATTTTTACGAATACCTGTCGCTTAAACGTGTGCAAGGGAGTCTTGCTGCATAGTTGTGTCTTTAAAGGAAAGAACGAAAAGGCGTTCTAGATGGAACATTTAGCATGATAAATTTATCTGACATCCTCGCACGCAGTTTTGACATACTGGAACCTCCCATTGTTTCATTCGAGGTGCCAACTACATACTCATTCGTGGTTCGGAGCACTAGTGCGCCTTTTCGAAAGTTGTTAGAGCTATTCCAACTGACTTATTTTAAAGCGTAAGCATTATAGGGCTACTTGCTTCGGAGATCTGTCCGCCTTTAAGGCGTGACACGATGCACCCCATAGGTATACATAGGGTTCTATGGGGGTATATATGAGACTGCCTTATGAATACTACGACTACTACGTATAAGTATATATACATATATCGGCGCCTTAAAGCGCTAGCTGTGACAAGGAAAGAAGACAACAAAGTGGGGCGGACGCACGCGCTGAGTGTTTCAAGGAGCTGGTTGGTTTTCGAACGAGAGAAGGATGCGTGCAATTGTGGCCTAGCCGAAAATTACATGGTCCCGTACGAAGGATTTAGCCTAACGTTCAAGGGCTAGGACTATCTCTTTCCAAAAGTGTGCACTTGTGCGTATTTAATGGAACACCAAAGTATTTTGGAAACACCGCAGATGACTATTTTTTAGCGAATTGAGTAGGTGTAGACCGCCATGACCCAAACCACAGACCTGGACAGTTTGAATAGTTTTTCAATAGTTGAGGTATGCAATACGTTCCACTGTGCGACACACTGTGCCAGGTCGCACGTTCAACGTTTTCACGGCGTACGTGAAACTTTCATATGGTGTTAAAGTTATGAAACTATGAGACGAGATAATCTCTTCACGCCGGTTAGTGCAGGTGGGCTGGACTTGGTAGATCTGTAGGTGTGGCAATTGGCATCACACTATTTCATTTTTTTCATGCCACTTTTTTACGCGTGAGATTTCTTGCAGGTCAACCTGGGAAATATTTTGCCTAACGTTGTGGTTTCATCAAATTTTTCTTTATGACCATGTCTGTGGGGGTTTATGCGTGAGGTGTATTTCACGGTTAGTTTTCTAAAAGTAAGGCTTTCGAATGAATATTTGTAATGTAACTTTACAGAGATTTAATATCGATGTTCCCGCCACCACTCTATCGCGCAAAATACTTTGGCCTGCCAGGACAAATTGTGCGCGTAAAATGCCGCTGCCTCCATCTACAAAAACCTTCTTTTTCAAGTTACAATCTGAAATCTTGCCTGTCAGCAATTGACTTCGTTCAAGAGACATTTCTATGACGTCCATTAATTTTCGCTTGTATGATGTACCTTAAACGACTGAACATTGCTGTATAGGCTGCAGGGATGTCATTTTGAATGATTTAAATCTCCATTCCGTGCCATATCTGGAGCCAAATAGTTATGACAATATACCCTTTGACATGCTTCACTCTGGAATGCATAGCCTGCGGAAAGCACGCATGTTGGGTCGAAATGCCGAAGCTAATTTCATCAGCAACTAATTTTATACAAATGATCGTCAAACTGAGACATATATACGCATAAATCGAATTTCGTCGAGATTGGTATCGTGTATTGGTAAGGTGCTTATCCTTACCACCATATTAGTGTTTCTGGTGAAGATTGACCGTTACCCGAGCAGCGCCTTTCAAGAAGGAAGAGGAACTCTATGGTGCTCTGTGTATATGTGTCTTCGTCGCCGTGCAACTAGAAGATATATTTTAGATCATTTATCTGTTTGGTTCCCGCAAGAGTCATGCGTGCCTCAAATAAATACCATGAGAGAAGATAAAAAATGTAGTGGCCTACTGGTTAGATCAATGGCGACAGAGCTTTAATTCTCATATATATATATATATATATATATATATATATATATATATATATATATATATATATATATATATATATATATATATATATATATATATGGTGCCGTCAAATTTAATTGAAGACGCCATATGCCGAGCAGATCAAGTAAACAAAGCCGATATTCTTAGCGGAAACCGGTTACCCGAAAGACGTACCAGCACCAATATTGTACTAACATTCTCGGCATCAGCGCCAAAAGTTTTTTCTATATTGAAACGCCACCACAATATCCTTTCCCAACGTGAACATCTTCTCGATATCTTTCCTGAACCGCATCGCGTCGTGTGCCGACGGTGTAAGAACCTCCGTGATATGTTAACATCGTCAAAATTAAATGAGCACTACAAGACGTCTGGCTGCGCCCCATGCAACAAAGCACGTTGCAAGGTGTGTGTGCATATGCAAACCGCTGAGAGAGTGATTAGTACGTCCTCAGGCTTTACCCTAAAAAATTGTGGATCTTTTAATTGCGATATCTCGAACGTTGTATACATGCTTGAGTGCACAATCTGCAGCAAACAGTATATTGGCCAAACAGAAACCTCGTTTCGAATACGCTTTGTTAACCACAGATCGCATGCTAATATGCTTCCTAACTTACCATTATCAAGACATATTCGCTTACCAGGGCATTCTTTCGAAAAACCCAGGCCCCTATACTTGAATCAGGCTTTCATTCCCATCACGATCGCGAAGTCCGCGAGTCTTACCTAACCTATAAGTTTAACACCATCTCATCTGGCATTAATGAAAGCACAGGCACACTAACCAGCGTGCCTACTAAGCATCCTTGACATTAGCCGTGACTCGTTATCTGTGCCATCAGAAGCAGCTTTTTTTCAAGAACCGTCTCTTCTTCTTTTCCCTTTTTTCCTGCTGTTACGTCAATTCTATATGTCAAAAAATGTCCATAGTCTCCGCACGACACAGTATTCCACACACACACACACACACACACACACACACACACACACACACACACACACACACACACGCACACGCACACACGCACGCACGCACACACACACACACACACACACACACGCGCGCGCGCACGCACACGCACACACACACGCACACACACGCGCGCGCACGCACACGCACACACACACGCACACACACGCACACACACACACACACACACACACACACGCGCGCGCACGCACGCACGCACACGCACGCACGCACGCACGCACACACGCACGCGCACACGAACACGCACACACGCTCACGCGCGCGCACGGGCACGCAATCACGCACACGCACGCACACAAACATACACACACGCAGATTTGGTTCACACTGCATGTGCGGGGCCATGCAGTGTGAACCAGTGTAAACCGAAATTTGTGCACCAGTGTGCGACATTTTCGCACGACTGCATGAGTGCAGCAGGCTGGCGGTGCGGCGTGCGGCTCGAGCATAAATCAGCCTCTTTCAGGTCCATTTTCGCACGACCGCGTGCGTGCGGCGCTGGTACGGCTCGAGCGTGAATCGGCCTTTGAAGTGTCAAGTGTTAGCCTGCGAGTCTTTGCGAGTAATGGACGACACATAATTTGAGAAGCTGATGGAGCAGGGTAAAACGTTGGGTTTTGCAGGAGAAGAGCTTTACGATTTTGTCGACAGAGAAAGCAACAGACGAGAAAACCATACACGCTCGCGATGCCGAGCGTGTATGGGTTCAACAACACACTCAAAATGAGGTGGAACAACTTAGAGAACAATCAATTATTTGAATGCAGGAGCTGGAAGAGGAAAAAGAGCTTTTAGTGTTGCGGCAGGCCACTCTGCGGTCGGATCAAAGTGCATGTTTGGGAACGCCAGGTCACGTAAACGACATAAGCCCGCACAAGTTCACGCCGCCCTTTAACGAGGAGGGCGATGACCTGGATACTTATCTTGGACGATTCGAGTACTTTGCACAAAGCCAAAAGTTGCCTCGCAAAGCTCTTAGCCTCTTCCTGAGTGGCGAGGCGCAAAACGTTTTCAGCCAAATTCCGACCTCAGATTGCTCCGACAAGTTGCACAAGGCTCTCATGATCCGCTTCTGCCTTACCGATGAGGGATTTCGTGAGAAATTCTGAAAAGCTACGCTAAGTAACAATGAGACATGTTCCCAATTTCTCATGCGCCTCCGAAACCTTCGCAAGCGGTGGGTCCAATTATAGGGCGCGAGAATTAATTGCGAGGCTCTCTTCGAGCTAGTCTGGAAGGAACAATTTCTGAATACTTGAACTACCACCCTCGAGCTATTCCTCAGAGAAAAGACTGACGGTTCGCTCACAGATAGGGTGGCAAGGGCTGAAGAATATACAAAGCCGCATTGGTGGCGCAACTTTTCGATGCGCGCTGCTACGACGGCGAGGCCCAGAACGCTCGCAAACCGGGCTAACCAGAACGGGCGACACTCCGTGGCCAGCCAGAACAAGAACCTAACAAGGCAAATATTGTTTCTTGTGCTCGCGCTCCGCTCATGCCGCTGAGAACTGCAGGGTTTCCAACAACGGCAAGGGGAACAAACGAAAATCCTGTGAATGTTGTGGAGAGCCCGGTCATCCTAGTTAGAAGTGTTGGAAGAAGGGAAGACCAAACCTTGGCGCACCGTTTAAGGAGTCAGCGGCTTCTTGCATCGAGTTGCATCGAGGATGGATTCCTGGAACTGAAGAACGGCGGGAAGGCCACCGTTGTAAACGCAGGGCTCATAGACAGGTCCAATGAAATATCTGAAAGGCTATCCGTGGTCACCGGCTTAGTAGGAGGCAAGGTAGTAAGTGTCCTCAGAGGCACTGGCTGCAACACCGTCATCTTCAAAACAAGCCTAAACAAGGAGGAGGATTTTACGGGGACTAAAGCACTAGTCTACCTTTTGAACCACTGTGTGTGTATTTTGCGCGAAAGTTGGGTGGTTGTCGATACACCGTACTAGTCGGGCCGACTCAGGGCGAAATACATCGAAAACCCCATTACGACCTCGTTCTGAGCATTGTAGAAGGCGTAAGACCGGCTAATGAGCCAGATTTACGCTGGGCTCTCCCTGGAAAGCAAGGGGTTGAGAGGAACATGGATGCACCACGAGACATAACGGCGGAAATTCCAGCAGATGACATCGTGAACGATGCCACACGAGGGAAAGAAATGTCTCAGGCAAACACCGTTATTACTTGATCGCAGAACACGGGGCAAGTAACACAGAAGAAACTAAGGGTTCCCCAAGGCTCCCCAGGAAGCAGTAGAGAGGCACTGGTCGAGGAGCATAAAAACGACCCGACCTTACAAACATGCTTCAATCAGCTGGATGTTGGACAATGCAACAAGAATGGGGATCGCCACTTGTTCTTCGCAAAAGATGGGGTGCTGCAGAGAAAGTTCATGTCGAAGTCTGGCGAAAAGTTCACTCAAGCTGCCGTTCCCGATAAATTACGTTCCGCGGTGATGGGACTGGCAGATGACAGCGCGATGGGGGGACATCAAGGGCGTAATAAAACCCTCTCGAAGATTCGGACCGAATTCGACTGGCCGTGAGTGGGCGCTGATGTGAAACGCTTCGTGGCGTCCTGTGACAATTGCTAGCGCACGGCGCCCAGGGATCACACGAGAAAGGCACCCCGGGTAAGGGTGCAGATTATTGCTACCCCTTATGAGAAAGTGGCGATTCCCATAATCGCTCCGTTGAATATAAAATCTGCTCGGGGTAACGTATATACTTACCATGGTTGACTATGCAACCCCTTACCCCGACGCTACGGCGCTCCCAAGCGTGGAAGCAGAAAGGGTAGCAGTTTTCGCGCGTTGGTGCACCACGCGAAGTTCTGAGTGACCGAGGCACAAACTTCGCTTCCAAAGTGATGAATGAAATGAGACGCCTGTTCTCCCTGAAGGAGCTCCACACGACCCGATACCAACCGATGGCGAGCGGTCTCGTGGAGCGGTTCAATGGCACGCTCATGCAGAAGTTAAAACGTTTGTGCCAGGAGAATCCCAAGGACTGGGATCGTTACTTCGCCCCGCTATTGTTTGCCTACCACGAGGGGCTTCAAGAAAACCTGGGATTTTCTCCATTCGAACTCTGGTACGGAAGAAGCGTTCGGGGACCACTTACGGCGCTGAGGGAGTGTGGATGAATACGTCCCTCTCGGAAGAGTTGAAGACTATGTACGACTACGTATGTACGTCACTGACCTGCGGGAGAAGTTAGAGCATACCTGTCGACTGGCTCACGAAAGAACTGGAGTGAGCGGGAGAACTTTACGGCAAGTCCTACAACCTGAAAGGCCGAAAGTGGTCGTTGAAACCCGGCGAGCAAGCGCTGATCCTCTTGCCCACTAACAACAACCTGCTAATGCAGTAGAAAGGGCACTTCACCGTTGTCAGCAGAAAGGGCGACGTCGACTACGAAATCGAAGTCCGACATTCTACAAAGGTCTTCCACATAAATCTGCTCAAGCGCTACCTGGCACGGGAACCAGAGGTTGCCGGAGCTGGCGCAGTCAACAATCGTGAAGACCAACACAGCGGAGATACCGAGCTCTTACAACCTCGTCGGGCACAGACGTTCCGGCACGTGAAAGGCCTTCGAGAATTCAGGGGCAGATTAGATGAGCCATATTGATAGCGAAGTTGCTTGATTTGGCTCAAGCTCGATCAATGCCACACAGGCTTTTTTTTCTCGATCTTTTTTTGCCTTCCTCGTATTCGATATGCTAGATGCTGTCTATATGTGACTGTCCATACTTGTTTATGTGAAGACATTCTTTCATACAGATGTTTTTTGTTACTATTACTAATTTTTACACAGCTAGACACATATGTTGAGATGATCGTACCTGTTCTAGCCTGTTTATGTTGCGTTTGTTCTGGCACAGCCACGAATTTCACAAGTGCTGTAGTACATGTAGGCGTATTTAACCGCGAAGTCGCGTATGTCAGTTGAGTCTGTTTGCCCGTGAACTGGTGCGCGTGATGTGGTGTTCTTGGTGTGGACAATCTACGTCAGTGAAGTGGCGTGTGTCTCGTGTTCCGCGTAGTGTCCTTCAGCACCGTGAGTGCGCGAAGGCGCGTTCGAAGACGACAAGGACACCGCTAGTTGCTTTGGACATAGCGCGTTTGGTCCTTCTATAGTTTCTGTCTGGTCACGAAACTTCCCCGAAAGTTTCATATAAGGACAGAAGGTGGCACCAGAAGCACTGGCGTAAGTTAAAGGGGAAACAATCTGCCGCCCTAGATGGCCGGGCTGCTCGACCGTGCAAATCTTTCACGAGGAAAGGCGCCTCACTCACATTTATTTCAGTATGTTTGCAGAGTGAGGATGCAAGCGCAAGTTTAGGCAAAATAATTTAACGTGCGATGCTTTTATGTTTCAATTATAAACAGCACCGTTTTATGATTGACGTGGCCCCCCTCCCCCCTAGTAGCCTTCTTTGCACAAACTGTTTCGGTCGGCTGTCTCTATTTGCACTTCGTATAAGTTAGTTAAAGTTCGTTGTCTAGTTCAGTAAGTTGGTTAGTTATTAGTTGATTAATTAGTTTAGTTAGGAAGTTACTTATACTTGCTTAGTTATTGTAGTTACATAGGTTATTAGTTTAGTTAGTGAATAATTGTGTTATTTCGGTGCTACCGCGGCGGGCACTGAAGTGTTAATTTGACGTGCCGACGCTTCCGTGGTATCGCCTAGACCCTGCGGTGTGCTTTAATTAATGCGGCTCTTTTTCTGCACGCCCTGCGTAAGTTGTCCGCTTGACATATTTGCATGGTGTTTAGCTGTCAGAAATAGCAGGGACGTGTCTTACCGTACCTTGAACTTAAATTTAACCTGTTTCCCCGCAACCGCTGTCGTGTCTATAGTCGTAACGTTTCGTTGTCTTCTCATGTCATCTTTTCTCTATCCCCCCCCCTCCCTTTCCAATTAATGGGAACTACGAGCGAAGAGTGGCAAGGCTATTATTCCCTCGTTTAGCGACTGCGTGTGTTCTACCCTATCTCTGCTTCCTCTCCCCCCTCCTCTCTACAATTCTATTTATCTAGCGTCTGAATTTGCACGTTAGTAGAAAGGTAAGCGCTGCAGTTTCTGCAATGCTTTTGCGGCGGGTCACGGATAATTACAGCTGTCAAGAGGCTAATGTAGCGACGCCCAGGGAGCTCCAGAGGGCATGTGCACATTCTACGCGGTGCAAAGTCCAAGCAAGTTTCTCGCGTCGCCTTCTCTGCCATGCTACTGTCATGTATACGCGCGCTCTGAATTTCATGCCGATCCGCCGAACTCCGCCACCGATAGACAGAGAGAGAGAGAGAGAGAGAGAAAAGGGGAGGAAAGACATGGAGGTTAGCCAGTGTAAGTACCGGCTGGCTACGTCTAAAGGTTCAGCTGAAGCAGTGGTAATTCCCGCAAAATCTGTCACTATCAAATTCAAGACGTCTCACTTTACATTATCCACGGCTGCAGAACTCGCAGCTATCCGTGCTGCTCTGGAGTTTATTGGTCACAAATAATCACATTCATGGTCCATCTTTTGTGACTCGAAGACAGCTCTCCAGTATCTGCTGTACCTTTCAACCACGGACCTAATGTCCAATAAGTCGCAGACATCCGAGTATACTCCACCATCACGCAATCGACAAGTGGCACATCATCATCTACCAGTGGATACCGGGTCACTGCGGAATTTCGGGAAATCACAGTACGTATAACGCTGCCTGATCGGCCCACGATGGTGCCAATATTGTACCAATACCGCTGTACCAATACGCAGACTCTGTGTAACACCAGTGAATTCACGAACGCACGTCTCCACAGATTGGGTCCACGTCTGCAACTCCGTATTCCACCAGGGTTACCACGAGCGGAAGCAACACTTTTGTGCCGCCTCTGGCTCGGCATTACATTCATGAACTCCGCATTGGAATGGCCGACAGCCCTACTTGCGACACCTGCGGCTGCGAGGAGACGATAGAGCACCTCCTCTGTGACTGTCCCCGTTATAATGTGTCAAGAAAAGTGCCCGTGACCGCGCTCGAGAAACTGGACAATCGCCCCTTCACAGAAGAAAAAGTTCTAGGACACTGGTCTAGACAGGTTTCGGCCCTCAAGGCCTTAATGGCTCTGCTGAAGTTTTCAAGGACCTGTGAATTGTGCGACCGCCTTTGAATGTTGTAGCGCGTAGCATCGCGTTACTCGGTAATTTTCCTCTTTTTTTTTCTTCTTCCTCCTTTTATTCCGCCTCCGATGGTATGAAATATGTGACCGTATAGCAACCTGGAAATCCAAGGTGGGCGCTGTTCTTCGGTAGCCGTCGGCTAGGGCCTCTTTCATCTGTTAGTTTAGCTTGTCATTTTCAGGTAGAGGATCTTTTCCTGACCCGTCAACGGTCGGCGTCAAAGCTACGTTGACTTCGGGGTAGGCCGGTGATGAATGAGGTGGGTTGCCTCTGGTAAACGTCTAAGAAATGCTCTTCTTCGTATTGAGATGTAACAGGAGCTTCAGCAGGGAGCGATGACAGCGCCGCAGCTCCGATCGCCCCTGGGCGCACCATTCGCGCTGCGGCGCAGCCGTTCCGCTCATTGCAATGACCCCTTCTATTCTTCTACTTCACTGCAGCAGTGGTACCAACCACTTCAGCCAGTTCGTTTGCTCGCTCGCAAGCAGTGCTCGTGTCGCGGGAGGAAACGCCAGCCCATCTCGCCGCCGGAAGAGGCCCCAACGTGTGGTCGACGCCACAGGACCTTTGGGTTGCCTTAGGATGTCGAAGAAAAGGACCATCGCCGACCTTTTTTTAAATGCAAGTAAGCGGGTCAAGCAACAATGCGTCCACACCAAGCTTTCCGCTTCAACAATGGGAGATTCGGAGATGCTCCATGAACAAGAAAATCCTCAGTGCTCCGCTTTGATTCCGCTTGAGGAGACTGTGAACAGCCTCACTTCTGACAACGTTTGTCGGTCCTCATCGGTGCAGATGGACAGTGAGCGCGACGAGCTTTCCGCATCGTGTGCAGCCAGGGATGAACCTGATTCCGCGACCGAATTGACTGCCTCGGATGTGGATGTCGACCGTGCAGACCAGTTGAATATTTGAATATTTAAGACAGACTCACCCACACAGCCAATACTGAACCCATTTCTATCTAAGAAGAATGGCAAATTGAGCAGAAACTTCCACTCGGACTGATACTGCCTATTTCCTTGGTTGGAGTACAGCGCGCAGGCTGGCGCAGCCTGCCTAACTTGGCCTTGAAGCAAGCAGCTCTGGATTGTTTGCACACTTTCTACTTTGACCGCGTCCACATATATACGGATGGCTCTTCCACCCAGACCAGCTCCACCGGGGCAGTGGTTATACCATCACGATCACTAAGCATCCGATACAAGATTTCTCACTTGACAACATCGACCGGTTCGGAGCTTGTTGCCCTCCGAGGTGCCGTAGATTATATTAACAACCAACCGGCTAATCGGTGGGCAATATTCTGTGATTCAAAGGCGGCCTTACAATGTCTTCTGTCATCTCTTCGTCGCGGGTCCTGTGAACAACTAGTGTCGGAGATACGAGAAATGCACCATGGTATCATAGCGAAAGGACACGACGTCGTGTTTCAGTGGCTGCCTGGCCATTGCGGTATCTCCGGCAACGACGTCGCTGACGAAGCTGCTAAGAAAGCACATGAAGGAGCAACCCTTGTTTCTATACCTTTATCGCGGACTGACGCAGCCCAACACTTAGGCAAGCTAGCGCACCGTATGACATTGGAGAAGTGGCACACACCTGATTTCACTCAACATCGATTGCATTCCCTCGATCCATCTATGCAACTGCGGCTGTTACCAGGGCTTCCGCGTAATGAGGAAACAATGCTGTGCCGCTTACGCTTGGGCGTCGCATTTACGAATGCATATACGTTTTTAATTGGAATGGCTGATAGCGCCGAGTGCAATGCCTGCGGTGTCGAAGAAACTATAGACCATCTACTGTGCTACTGCCCATCATTTGAAAATGAAAGACAAGAACTCTGCACAGCTCTCAACCAGTTAGATAGAAAACCGTTCACCTTGAACAAGATCTTGGGACCATGGCCTCGCATATCGCAGCTACAAAAGGCCACAAAAGCGCTGCTGCGATATTTGAAAGATACAGGGTTGAGTCAGCGTCTGTGATCCGGACTGAGTGACTGAACGATATCCCCGGTGGACTTTCTCTTCTTTCTTTAATCTTTCCGTCCCCGTTTCCCTTTCCCCAGTGTAGGGTAGCCAACCGGGCTCAGTCCTGGTTAACCTCCCTACCTTTCATTTATCATTTGCTCTCTCTCTCTCTCTGTTACTCTTGCAGAATGTTTTCTACCGGTGCCAATGAGAAATCTGCATTCGTCAACGGTGGATACAGTAACTGGAAAAAAAGCCCTAGAAGAAGATGCTGGTTTAAGAAAGCACGAAAACTCACTCGCGCATAAGTGTTGCCAGACATCGTGGGTTTCCTACATGCAGATGGAGTCAGGAGGACAGATCAAGTCGGTTACAACACATCTCAGCAACGCGAGATCTCCAAGAAGGTGGAGGAAAATCGCCTCTATATAGCAAGAGTCGCAGATATTTTGCGCTTCAATGCCGTTCAGGGAATCGCTCAGAGGGGCCACGATGAAAGGGCCACAAGTGAAAACAAGGGAAACTTCGTCGAGCTCTTGAACTTGTTTCGCAAATGTGGCGATATTGTCAGAAAGAAACTGAATGGTGGAGCAGGGAACGCGAAGTACGTTCATCTTTCGATACAAGACCAGATCCTCGAAATTCTCAGCCACATCGCATTAACAAGTATAAAGGAAGAGATGAAAAGCTCAAAGTACTTTGCACTTATTGTCGATGAAACCAAGGACCTAAGCAAGACGGAACAATTGTCAGTTGTAGTAAGATACTATGGAAGTGGAGTTGTCTTTGAGGGGTTTCTCGGATTCCGCAACACTGAGCACTTGAATGCAAGGTCGCTCCTGGGCTACGTAAGGGAAACGTTGAATCGCTGCGGCATAGATACTCAGCCGTACATTGCTCAAACATATGATGGTGCGAGTGTCATGAGCGGTACCTCAAGGGGCGTCCAAGCGCTGTTGAGGCAGGAAGTGCCGCAGGCAGTGTACGTCCACTGCATGAACCACCACCTCAGTCTAGTCATCGTGGATGTCTGCAATGTGATTCAACCGGCGAGGGATTTTTTCTCTCTTTTAGAATGCCTCTATGTTTTCCTGAGTGGATCTGCAATTCACTCTCTCTACGTAGATGTGCAGAAAAGGTTGTCTTTGCCAGTGATAGAGCTGCAGCCTCTCAGCGATACACGATGGGCCTGCCAGATAGCGGTTTCCACAGCGGCAATGAAAAGCTTTCCTGCTATCCTTGTATGTCTCGCCGAGGTCATCGCTACAAACAGCAGGTGGGAAACGAAAGCTAGGGGTCTGCTTGAGCAAAATGAACTTCTGGTTTGTCTTCCATTTAAGCCTATTTACCAAGGTACTCAGCCGTCTTAAGGTCCTTTTGGACCTATTGCAAAGTAAAGACTGCAATATTAGTCAGGCATGCCTCATGGCACGCACAGTCATTGACGAGTTCTCCAAAATGAGAAATTCGCAGAACACACTTGACACTGTCTGGGCGTAAACCTGCTGTGTTTCTGAAGAGAACGGGGTATCCCAAAGAGAAAAGCAGAGAATTACGCGCGTTCCGCTGCATTTAGAACAGTATGTATTGAGCGAAGGACGGCCCGTTGAAGCGTGTCCAAATTCAAAAGAAACATTCAGAGTCAAAGTTTTTCTGCCCATTTTGGGTGACCTGATTGCGGATCTAACTAGGCGGTTCACGGAGAGTAATGATGTAATCTGCGGAGTTAGCGCCCTCCACCCACGAAGGGAGAATTTCGTGGACATCTCCTTAATCAAGCCTTTCACCGAGCACTATGCATGCGACATTGAAAATGTTGAAGTTGAGTGCAAGCTGATAAAAACGAAACTTCTTCAGCGCATCGAAGCTAAAAGGAAGTGCAAGATAGAGACACTGCTGCAATTGGTGACTGTCTTGGGAGAATATAAACTAGCCTTCCACGAACTGCGCAAGCTGGGTGTTATCGCTGTGACGATACCGGCATCGTCATCATCTCAAGAGAGCACGCTTTCGTGCCTTCGAAGATCGAAGACTTATCTTCGCAGCAAGATGACGAATAACCGTCTGAGAGACCTAGCTGTGCTTGCGGTGAAGCGATCTCTTGCCAATAAGATATATCTTCTGCGTGTTGTTGACATGTTTGGTGCTGCGCACAGTAATCGGCGTATACGTCTGCACTAGTATGCCGGTATAATGATACCCCATCGTATCTCTGCGGTGCTCCAGCGGGAAAATTGTGCGGCATGGGCGTAGGACCACTACCTATACCGGTATCGGAACATCCGCTTCACCATCAAATAAATTCCGGCTGTTTCGTCTTGTAGTGTCATAGCGCAGGCATTGGCATATGTGGTTGGGATGCAACCTTCCTCTGTCCCTTTCATTGCTTTGAAAGAGAATATAGGGTGCTGTCCGAGGCCACGTTGGTGGCCTAGCTTGTGTAGTGAACATTCTATAGTCTGAGAGCTGTTAGTTGCGCTTGTGAAACCTGCTGTACTGTATGACCAAATGTGACTTGACTGAAATGCCTAATGCGTGCTCTATTTTTGCAGTTCTCTCCTCTCTTCTATTTGCTTTTGTTATTCTTTTCCCATATACATTTTTGTTATTCTTTTTCCCATTTCCAGCGTTTAGAATCACGAGTAGGCGCCACACGAGTGTATTAATCTTCTTTTTTCTAATCTAGCGCGTATTTACCAAAGTTGGAATTGATATGCACTTTGCTTACAGGTGTTAGTTCTCTCTCCTGTTGTGAAATATACTCTTTTGAAGCTATATTGCGATCTAGTTAACTGATGTTATTTTGTTGCTGCTGTGTGCCTGTTTCTTTCTTCATTTAATACTGTTTTTTATGTATGTGCTTCATGCATGCGTTATATAAATCTTCATTTTCTTAGCAACCATACTTCTGAAGCACCAAAGGTGTGCGCTAACCTAAGCCAAGCAGTCACACGGGTCCTGGATCAGGGGAAGGGAACTTCTATACAATTCTACAGAGTACAATTCTGTATAATAAAAGCTTTTAAAGCGAAGCTTTCTTTGCCTCTGCCTTCGACTTTCCCACTGCTGCTGCTGCTGCTGCTGCTATGGGCTGCTGTGGGCTGCCGTGGCTGCTACTGTCGCGCAAACCGCGTCGTGGGGTGGTTCAGAGCGTGTATACAGATGACAGGCGCGAGTCAGAAAGGAAAGGCCACAGGAGAAACTCGTTTTCAGCCCACCACGTCGAATGTGCACCATACCCTCCGGAGCTCCCTGGCCATCGCCACATTAGCCGCTTGAGAGCTGTAATTATCCGTGACTCCGCTCAGAAGCATTGCAGAAACTGCAGCGCTTCCCTGTCTACTAACGTGCGAGGCCAGAGGGGACGCAGATAGAACTGTAGAGAAGAGAAGAAGAGGAGAAGGAGAGGGAGGAGAAGAGGCAGTTCCCACACAAGAGAGGGTTGGAAGCTGACGTGAGAAGGCAAGGAAACCCCACAACTTTACGACACCACTTGCGGGGAAGCAGGATAAGCTTAAGGTACGGTACAGTACCTTGCTGCTGTTTCTGAAAAATAAACGTCATGCAAATATGTCAAGCAGGCAACTTACGCAGGGCGCGCAGGAGCACGGCCGCATCAATTAAAGCACACCGCAGGGTCCGGGAGACACTACGTAAGTGGTCGACCGTCAAATCAACACTTCTGTGCCCACCGCGTTAGGTTTGCGGCTATGGCATTACTAGAGGTCGTGGATTTGAGCCCAATCGCGGTAGTCGCATTTCGACGGGGGCGAAATAGAAAACGCACACGCACTTAGATTTGGGACACGTTAAAGAACATCACGGTATCAAAATTAACCTGGAGTCCGCCACTACGGCTGGCCTCACAATCAGAGTGTGGTTTTGGCACGTGCAGCCCCACAATACAATTCAAGTTTAATACTTCTGCCACAATGCGATGTGCCATGTGAGGCAATGTCAACGCTCAAGCCGCTCAGGGGTTATAAAATATGGCGCACAACAATGCCTCAAGCCAATACCTCTCCCTGTGTGTTCTTTGTACCACGTAGACAAACAGCAGTGGTGCACGCAAGGTAACGTTTAACATGAACTCACCACTCTCGTGTTAGACTAAACGTTGAAGAAATTAAGCTTTAGCCGTCAACATCACCGCTAATTATCGTCAATCAAAGCATCCAACACGGAAAGCTTCGCTTACATCGATTTCCGCAGTGCGTGGGATCTGCATAATTTTTTGAAGATGGACTAGGGTCGAACTCCAAATAATTTTCGTTCATTATAGCTGTTTACCATTGGCCGGTCGCCTACGCTGCAAACGTCTCCTTATTCTGCGCATGCGGTTCACAGGATGGAAAACCTATGAAGATAGCAGGTTCAGCCTTTTCTTAGCAATGCATTTGTTTCAATTACCTGTTGAAGAAATTTGCAAGAAAGTTGTTTCTAATTCTTGTGGCGGCCCAATAGTGTTGAACTGTAATAGCAAAAAAGAACACTCAAGTTGATGCGAATGACGGTATTTTTCTTGAAGTGCTCGTCATGTACACGAGATGTTCCCCAAGGGCGTCTGCCTTCTATCTGCAGCATGCTGTTTGTCAGATGTATTTAACGACGTCAGCCATGTTTCCTGCTGTGTAAAAATTGTCCGTTTTATTTCCTCTTCGGACTTGACGCTGAAGCAAACGGCGTGGTTTGCATTTCCCAACCTGCAGAAGGAACTACTTACGCGCACAGGACGAAGGATTATAATCCACGTGTGTCGTGCAGGTAGAACATTAAGGCCATGTGATTCGCGGAAAAAATAAGTAATTTCGTCGTGACCTATCCTTGTCGTCTGGACGTGAGAAGTTTAACGTGGGGACAACAGTAGAGACTGCAGCTTTCAATCGTAGGGTGCAAGTGTCGACTGCTAGAGAATTTTGTCGTTCGTTTTTTTCGGAGTTCCGAGCTCTGTATATTGAACCAGCTGTCCAATGAGGTGCTACGTGCATGACTCTCTGTGCAGAGGCATATCAAAGATTCATGTTTTTCGTGGGTTTTTCAACATTACAGCCAAGGTTTGACAACCTTGGCTGTAATGTTGCAATGAATAATACGTTCGTGTGTTGCACTTACCGGTACATACATACATACATACATACATACATACATACATACATACATACATACATACATACATACATACATACATACATACATACATACATACATACATACATACATACATACATACATACATACATACATACGAGTTGTTTTTGCGAAGTCTGCCGGACATTCCTCAACATAGAGTATTCAAGATGAACCCGCGATTTTTTTAGAAACAGGATTATCGGAAAGGACGGACAAGGAAACAGGTTAATTATTCTTTTTTTTTCTGATTAGGTAAATACATTTCATAATCTTACTAATTAGAGCAGTTACGCGGCTACTGACACTGTAAAAGTTTGTAGCTATACTGACGAGGTGATCTGATATCAGTGTCCAACTCACGCAAGAATCCTAGGCTTTGCACGCCAAGAAAGTTGCCCACTTTTTCGCTTGGAAACCGATCGCTTGAGGAGCGCAGGAAACCACGCGTGCAAGAAACGTCAGTGGTTGACGTCTTCTAACATCTCCCGGGCAGCCCCATGCATGCTGAACTAGCTTTCTTATTTCGACGTGCTGAGTTTAGAATAAAAAACCTGAGGTGATTTAATCACCTTGGGTTTCTTCGTTTTTGGCTTTGATATTGACATGCTGCGCTATTTAGCCTAGCCGTGCGTTTGCATGCAGGGTCGCTCATGTTAATGCGCTGTGCTTACAGCCGAATCGTCTGTGAGCAATGAAATCCTCATATTACGCACATAAAGAACAGGGCGAGAATTAAGCAGCGAACAGAACGCGAGCGAGAGAAAACACGCGCAACGCCCTATTGCGTGAAAACCTGGCACATGCTGCCCACAGAACATAGTTATTAACATTCTATTTGTAGACCACCTTTGCCCTCCGTTTTCACGTGACATGCATGTGCCGACATGACTAGCACAACTTCTGTTGGAACACTCAAAGCGAGAATCCAACGCGAACTGATCAACCACAGTTATCATTAGTTGCGTGCATGGAGCTTCATTACAACCTTCGACGAACACCCGCTGCGGTTTCTTTGCGACTATGTTGCTGTGTTGCTTAGCACGAGGTCGCGGGATCAAATATCGGCCACGGCGGCCGCATTCAATGGGGGCTAAATGCAAAAACGCCCGTGTCCCGTGCATGAATGGATGGATGGATGTTATGAGCGTCCCCTTTGGAACGGGGCGGTGGGTTGTGCCACCCAGCTCTTGCTATTAAACTGCCTAATGTCCTGCCTAGGTTAAAAAAAAGGAAAAAAAAAAAAAAAACACGATGAACTCTCACAAACCAATTTCCTGACCCCCTATTGGGAACTTTGCTATTTTACGTGTCTCCGTTTTTTGTCGTTTCCCTACTTTTCTTCCACCAATCTTCCAATCGACTCTTACTATACTCTATTGCGGACATGTTTACTTTTCCCCTGCTTTCGCTGAACCCAAGGGCTTCAAGGAGGCCAGTGGTGCCTAAATCGACCGCTGGGCAGATGTCTTCACATTCTCATAAAACATGCTCCATCGTTTCCCTAGTTTTATCGCAGCAAGCATATGCTTCTTCTTCCTTCTAATATTTCGCTTTATAGGTGCGTGTTCTAAGGCATCCTGATATTGCTTCGAAAAGTAATCAGCTTCCCTTTAAATTATCATAAATTGTTTCTTTCCTGATTTTGTTTTTTCCGCTTAAGTAGTTACTCGTGGCATGTTTCTTTTCTATTAGCGCCACCCATGAGAGTATTTCAGCCTCTCTGACTTTCCGCTTGACGTTATTTGTTGCTGTGTTGCTCACCCTACAGGCCCCATACTTGCTGGTAAGCTTCCTAGTTCTTTTCCTCCACTGTGAATCCTCCGATGTTTTTCCTGTACAGATACCTCAACACTGTCCCAGCCCATTTACTTTCTTCCATATTCCTCAGTCGTTCTTCATAATCAATTTTACTGCGAGCCTCCCTCACTTCAAAACTAGTCCAGCCCGTATCACCCTGCACAGCTTCATTCGTAGTCTTCCCGTGAGCGCCCAGTGCGAGGAGACCCACTGACCTTTGGTTCCCATTGAGTCCTGCTTGTACCCCTGATATCAAGCAAACAACCGCATTTCCAAAAGTAAGTCCTGGAACCATTACACCTTTCCATTTACCCCGGAGCACCTCGTACCTATTGTATCCCCATAGCGCTCTGTGCTTCATTATGGCTGCATTTCTCTTCCCCTTTACTGTTATTGTTTTTTCCTGTGTTTCCATATATCTATTGCCTTCGTTTATCCATATACCAAGGTATTTATATTGTTTTACCGGAGGTATTTCCTGGCCCTGTATTGCCACTGTCTGCAGACTCTTTTCTTTGAATACCATAACAGCTGATTTTCTAACACTAAATTTCAAACCGAAATTCTCGCCTGTCTGTCCACAGATATTAGCCAGACGTTGCAAATCACTTTGCTTGTTAGCTAGCAACACGATGTCGTCAGCATAAAATAAACCTGGAAGCTGCTGCTCTACTACTGTACCCGACTGTTTCTATGAGAGATTAAGCCCGATATTACTTCCTTCCAGCGCCTTCTCCATCCTCACCGTGTACATAATAAACAGCAGTAGGGATAAAGAGCCCCCCTGCCTCAGTCCCTTGTTGATATCAACTTTCTCCTCGCTCCTCATCCCTTCCCATTAAACGCAAACGGTATTTTCTAGGTAAATATCTCTCAAAAGCTGTAGAAAATCATCACCTAAGCCTTCCCCTTACAGAATATCCCACAAAATGTTGTGGTATACGTTGTCATACGCTCCTGTAATGCCTAAAAAGGCCACATATAATCGACTGCAGGCACGTACCCAGGGGGGGGCCCGGGGGGGCCCGGGCCCCCGCCGAAATCAAGTGGCATACCCCCCCCCCCTCCCCACCCACGCCACCACTCCTCACACATTCCTAAAGCGCCGCCAGATCAATGTTGAGGCTTGGCAGCTGTTCATCGGTCAGCATTATGCTGCCTTTTTCACTCCTTTTAGATGGCGGTAGTTAGCGGCATCTCTTGTAATGTAAAGGACAGTTTTCTCATAAATTCCGCACCCGCGCGATTACCTCGAGATGCGTTCAGTTGTCACCATCTATTCAACCGTCACGCGCATAGCTGTTGCTTTTGTTAGTTCAACCTTCTTTGTTTAGGCTGATCCTGGGACCAGGAGAGGAGTGCGGCTGTTACTCAGCTGGTCTGTACTCTCGTGGAACGAGTTGCGGCCGGAGAAAACGCCAATTGCGTTTAACTTTTCCCTTTGCTTCATTATTTCCTTGAGTTACGGCTCACCGCGACGCTGGCAGTTGCCCGGAACCATATACACGTGATATGGGTTAGATAAGGTGGGAAATAAAATAATGTGAAAGAGCGTCCATCAAGAAACCCTGCAATAACCCTTAAACCCATAAGCAAGATGACTGTCGCCCGTTACCTCGTCTGTTTTTCCCTAATTGTATAGCACTTCTCGTGCAAAATTGGCAACTGGAAACAAAAATCGCAAGGAGTTCAGAAATTAAGCGATCTACTAAAGGAGAGAGCCAAGGAAACAACCAAACTGCAAGCAAAAGCGAATAATAAAAAAGTTAACCGTTGTTTATGAGAATATTTATGGATCAACATATTTTTATTTAAAAAGGAAGTAGAGAAAACGCCGCCGGAAGAGGAGAACAATTACTTGTTTTGAATGACGCTTCTACAGTTATCGGTCGAACCGCCTCACGTAGCCACTTCTCTGCTGTGCTTATGTGGGTGTTTTTCTAACCTTTCGCGGTGAGCGCAGTACGTCTAGAATCGCAGAGTCCTGCGCTCTACGCGGTTGTATGGGACTGGCGGCCGCACAGCGTTACGCAATTCGCGGAACTGTCAAAACTGATCAACAAGGCGAAAATAACTGATATTCGAAACTATAACATGAGAAAGACTAAAGAAGCCGTAAAAATAAACGCAGCCTGAAATCAGTAAAAAAGAAACCTGGCATAGGACAAACCATGATGTATGCACTAAAAGATAAGAAGGATAATATCATCAGCAATCTCGAAGATGTAGTAAAAGTAGCGGAAAAATTCTAAGCTGACCTGTATACAGTACCCAGAGGAGTCACGATACCTCACTTAGAAACAGTAATGAAAAGGATACAGAAACTCTCCTATAACTAGCGATGAGGCTAGAAGGGCCCTGCAAGACATGAAACGATGAAGAGCGGGAGGAGAAGGTGGAATAACAGTCGATTTAATCAAAGATGGAGGCGACACAATACTTGGAAAACTGGCGGCTCTTTATACAAAGTGTCTATAGACTGCAAGGGTCCCAGAAAACTGTAAGAATGCAAACATTATACTAATCCACAAAAAAGGAGACGTTAAAGAATTGAAAAATTATAGGACCATTAGCGTGCTCCCAGTATTATATAAAATAGTTACCAAAATAATCTCCAATAGAATAAGGGCAACACTCGATTTTGTCAACCAAGGGAACGGGCTGGCTTCAGGAAGAGATACATTACAATGGATCACATCCATGGATCACATCCAATGGATCACATCCAATGGATCACATCCAGGTTATCACGAAATCTGCAGAGTACAATCAGCCTCACTATATGGCTTATATAGATTACGAAAATGCATTTGATTCAGTAGAGATACCAGCAGTCACAGAGGCACAACGTAATCAAGGAGTACAGAACGCTTACGTAAAAAGCTTGGAAAATATTGCTACATGCGTGTGGTATTTGTTTGTTTGAACGAGGCGCGTGGGCGCCATCACTCCAGAAAAGAGGAGGAAGAATGAACTGGGCTCGCGCTGTGAATCTGACCGGTCAGCGCTGCAACCGTTGTTTTAATTATAATCTGTAAATAGTTTGTCGTCTTACTGACTCGTCCTTCGCGTAAGAATATCTCCAGAGGTTCTACAGCTACCTTAATTCTACACAAGAAAAGCAGGGAGATACCTATAGAGAAAGGGGTCAGACAGGGAGACACAATTTCTCCAAAGCTATTCACTGCGTGCTTAGAAGAATTCAAGCTATTAAACTTGGAAGGCTTAGGAGTAAAGATCGACGGCAAATATCTCAGCAACCTTCGGTTTGCCGACGACATTGTTCTATTCAACAACAATGAATAGAGACCGTGAAGGAGTACGTTTACCTAGGTCAATTAATCACATGGAACCCTGATCATGAGAAGGAAATTCACAGAAGAATAAAAATAGGTTGGATCGCATACGGCAGACATTGCCAGCTCCTGACTGGAAGCTTACCAATATTATTGAAAAGTAAGGTGTGGAATCAGTGCAATTTGCCAGTGCTGACATATGGGGCAGAGATTTGAGAGCAAGTTGAGGACAGCGCAAAGAGCGATCGAACGAAGATTGCTAGGCATAACGTTAAGAGAGAGAAAGAGAGCGGTTTGGATCAGAGAGCAAACGGGTATAGACGATATTCTAATTGACATCAAGAGGAAAGAATGTGTCTGGGCCGGTCATGTAATGCGCCGGATAGATGACCGTTGGACCATTAGGGTAACAGAATGGGTACCAAGAGAAGGGAAGCGCAGTAGAGGACGACAAAACACTAGGTGGAGCGATGAAATTAGGAAATTCGCTGGTGCTAGTTGGAATCGGTTGGGGCAGGACAGGGGTAATTGGAGATCGCAGGATGAGGCCTTCGTCCTGCAGTGGACATAAAACAGGATGATGATGATGATGATGGAGGTGGTGGGCCCCCCCCCCCGAAAAAAAATCCTGGGTACGTGCCTGATGGACTGCTTTCTAATCTTAATATTTCAATACACTGAGTAAGAACAAATAAGTTATCATCCATACACCTACCTATGCTGAAGCCATCCTGAAGTTGTCCCAAAATGGCATTATTCTCTGCCCATGCTTGCAGCTTTAATTTGATCGCCTGCATTGCTAGCCTGTATATTATCGATGTAATGTTCAACGGTCTATACGAGTGAATTCTATATTTCGCCCCCTTACCTTTATAAATTAAGTTCAATCTACTTTGTCGCCAACTGTCTGGTATTCGTCTATCTTTAAGTTTTCCCCACTGCTTTCATCAGAGCTTCCTTACTTTTTTGTCCTAGTTCATTAGTCAGCCTAACGGGAACCTCGTCTTGCCCTGTGGCCGTGCGCTTAGGAATTTTCTTTTCGGCTTTCTCCCGGCTGAAATATGTCAGCACCAGCTCCTTTTTTATCTGGTTCTCTTTCATACTCTTTTTTGCATTGCGCATTGGGGGCAAGTTAAAGATCCCCTAGTGGTCAAAATTAATCCGGAGTCCCCCACTACGACGCCCCTTATAATCAAATTGTCGTTTTGGTGCGTTAATTAATTAATTAATTAATCAATTAATTCGCTTTTGATGAACATCGCTACAGTACAGCAGCTTCGATTTTTTTAACAAGCAACACCTTTTCTTGCCGACGAAACATTGGAATCTGGGGCATTGCATTGCTATATAAGGTCATTTTAATGACTGGACGCGAAAATTCCAGAGGGAGCGAGCAATTTTTCAGCGCACTTAGCTCAGGTTCGAAGCGCACATCGCCGCGAAAACAGGCTCAGCGTAGGTTCTGTTTTCAAAGCAATACGTCTCTTGTGAATGCCATTCGAAAGGGTATCCTGTGGTAAAAATACTCGCTGACTTAACGGCGTTGATTCGTAGCAGCACAGTTAAGTTTGCTGTTGGACATTGGATTAATCGCTGCACGATGACAGCGATTTTTGCATTTTACACTCCCGAATAGCCGTACGGTGACGGTGGCCGAGCCTCACGACTTACAGCCAGCCTCACAGCTGCGCCGTAATCAAGATGACGGACGTGGCCGGTGTTGTCAGTGGCTAGGTATTTGGAATATCCGCGTATCTTGAAATCGACACCATGTCCACCCACTTGAAGAAGAGATGACAAAAAGAAGATGAAGGCACAACTCATTGCGTCATCAGCTTTCATTCATTGTCAGCTTTTCAACCTCACGAGCTGGCGTCGTATTTTCTGCCATAAGAACTTACGACCAACATTTCTTCTCAAAATAGATCCATAATTCATTCCAATGCACGCAGTTTGCGTAAACATGCTGACGATATATCTTATCTCTTGTTGATTCAACACCAAGGGCGCTATAACGTAAAGCTATTCTAAACTATTTCTATTCCAGTTATGCAATCAGCCCTCCGCGATTGGTCAAAAAATTTTCGGGCTACCACCCACTTCGCCTGTCTGCCACGCAACGTCACGAAAACCGCGAAAACTCCCCATCTGATATTACGTGTACACACTGATAACGCGCGATTATGCCAAACAAATGAAAAATAATTATTCCTCATTCTATGCCTTTTTCGCCATTAGCCCTTTGTCACTGGTCAAAGGTTTTCTGGCTGCGCCCACTTCGCATGTCAAAGTGACGTGCAAGCATAAAGATGCATTAATATGCCGAACAAAACTGAATTTTTGGCGAAAAGCCGGAGACGCCCCGTTCCGAAAGGAATAGAAGATGGCTGCCTGCCGATCGTTCTGGCACTGGCTACTCGAAGCTGCCGGGGAGCATGTATTTCATCATCATCAGCCTGGTTACACCCACTGCAGGGCAAAGGCCTCTCCCATACTTCTCCAACTACACCGGTCATGTACTAATTGTGGCCCTGTTGTCCCTGCAAACTTCTTAATCTCATCCGCCCACCTAACTTTCTGCCGCCCCCTACTACGCTTCCCTTCCCTTGGAATCCAGTCCGTAACCCTTAATGACCATCGGTTATCTTCCCTCCTCATTACATGTCCGGCCCATGCCCATTTCTTTTTCTTGATTTCAACTAAGATGTCATTAACTCGAGTTTGTTCCCTCACCCAATCTGCTCTTTTCTTATCCCTTAACGTTACACCCATCATTATTCTTTCCATAGCTCGTTGTGTCGTCCTCAATCTAAGTAGAACCCTTTTCGTAAGCCTTCAGGTTTCTGCCCCGTACGTGAGTACTGGTAAGAGACAGCTGTTGTACACTTTTCTCTTGAGGGATAATGACAACCTACTGTTCATGATCTGAGAATGCCTGCCAAACGCACCCCAGCCCATTCTTTTTCTTCTCATTATTTCAGTCTCATGATCCGGATCCGCGGTCACTGCCTGCCCTAAGTAGGCGTATTCCCTTACCACTTTCAGTGCTTCGCTACCTATCGTAAGCTGCTGTTCTCTTCCGAGACTTTTACACATTACTTTAGTTTTCTGCAGATTAATTTTTAGACCCACCCGTCTGCTTTGCCTCTCCAGGTCAGTGAGCATGCATTGCAATTGGTCCCCTGAGTTACTAAGCAAGGCAATATCATCAGCGAATCGCAAGTTACTAAGGTATTCTCCATCAACTTTTATCCCCAATTCTTCCCACTCCAGGTCTCTGAATACCTTCTGTAAACATGCTGTGAATAGCATTGGAGAGATCGTATCTCACTGCGTGACGCCCTTCTTTATTGGGATTTTATTGCTTTCTTTATGAAGGACTACGGTGGCTGTGGAGCCGCTATAGACATCTTTCAGTATTTTTACATACGGCTCGCTTACACCCTGATTCCGTAATGCCTGCATGACTGCCGAGGTTTCGACTGAATCAAACGCTTTCTCGTAATCAATGAAAGCTATATATAAGGGTTGGTTATATTCCGCACATTTCTCTATCACTTGGTTGATAGTGTGAACATGGTCTATTGTTGAGTAGCCTTTACGGAAACCTGCCTGGTCCTTTGGTTGACAGAAGTCTAAGGTGTTCCCGATTCTATTTGCGATTACCTTAGTAAATACTTTGTAGGCAACGGACAGTAAGCTGATCGGTCTATAATTTTTGAAGTCTTTGTATGTATTTATTTGCTCATAATAAAAACTTTTGTGTGGCAGTGTAACGTTACCGAGCCCTTTTGGCATGTATACGACATCGCTCTGCCAACTTTTGTTCACTGAGGATCGGTTCTAGCGGAATTTTTATCTTTCCGTTTCATGCCGCCGCAGTTTTCGACCAGCCACCGCAAACTAAGCAAGGGAAAGTGGAACAATCGCAGACGCCGGCACCACCCTCCTCATCCGGTTACCTAATTTCACTGCACTAGCTCGGCCCTACCAAAACTCTCTCCACATCAGCGTGCTCTTCGCCTCATATCAGGCAGTTAAAAGGAAAAAAAAAACCCCGCTTGGTGTAGACAGTTTTAAAAGGTAAAAAAAGTGATCTCCTATAAATGTAGAGTGTGTTTTACTGGGGCCGTATTCTGTAGCGGTTCGCTTTGGCACCGATTCGGTCTGGCTGTTACGTCTGGATTACGTCACTCGGAGAAAGAGTGGAACGGGGCGGCGTGAGGGGAACCAATCAACGAGCGGCGGTCTGCCGGAAGATCACGTCATCATTTTTGTTTGTATTTGGGGGACGGTATAGCAATTGAAGGATGTTGCTGGTTTGATAAAAAAAAACATTGGTTTGTATAGAACACTTGCAAATATAATTTTCAGTAATAAATGTGAGCTTGCGGTGCAGACGGCTACTGGGAGTTGTAATACTATTTGTGTTGTTTTCTTATTTAGTTGCTAGGTGGTGTCCCATACGTTATGCAAACAACTTGCCTCGCTTTGTTTACGTTTTGGACTTGTTCGCGCGCCGAAAGCGAAACGATGTCGTCGCACAAGGACAGGCGGCTGGGTCCTCATGTTTCAGCGAGGCAGCGCGAAATACTCGTTTCATTTGTCGAGGAGTACCCCTACCTAGCAAAGGCGTCGTGTGTGTTGGGCCAGCAGCTGACGGCGGCTTTCTGTTGCTCCGTGGATGGGAATCTAACCCATCCTTTTTCTTTGCCCACAAGCGCAATGGCCTTGGCGACGGCTGTAATGATCCGGCTGACCGAAGGCTGCGACAGTGCAATCGCTTCTTCATTCCCGACGCACTGTTGAAAGCACCCGGTGGCAAAAAACCGCAGCGCGCACAGCTCTTTCATCGTAGTGTCGACATAACGAAATCTTTGAGGTCCGAGATGTTCTTCCAGCTCATCGCAATGACGTCGCACTATGTCTTTGAAGAGCCTAAAATGCCTTCGAAACTCTTCTTCGGCCATGCCGAACGTGTCGCGTCGTTGTCTTTCGGCGCTCGCCAGCAGCACAACCAAAGGAGCCGCCATTGCCGTCTCTGTCTCGTCTCGTCTAGGTGCCGGCTCGTCAGCTGGCACGAGACTACCCGGCAGCCACGGTTGCCCTGGCAACCCTTGACATCATGCTCGCCACCGCGTGCGACCCTCGAGCGAACCACTTCTCCGCGGTCCCTCTCGTAGCAGGAAACCGGTTCCTTTCCAGATGATTGACAACCCGTGTGACGTCAACAAAATTTGTCGTCCCGCCCAACAGGGATGACGACAACGAAGCGCCGACCAATGGCAACAGCCAGACCGAACCGGTTTTAAAGCGAACCCCTACAGAATACGGCCCCTGGGCTCTTCAAACAACGCTGGGGGTTACCGACTATTGTTTGCGTCAGTCGTTACGTAAATATAACGTCAGGAGACTGGAATAAAAAGAGATTGGCATAGCTTTACGTTGGAGGACACCTATTCTCGATTATGTGCCTTAGTGAATCATGGCTAAGCGATGATAGACATTTGTTCAATTTTCTAAGTTATCCAGTATACTGTAATCGCAATAACAGTAATCACGGTGGCTCTGCCATATTTGTTTCTTCCAGTTTCAGCTTACGCTTACGTTCCGATTTAAAGCTTAACTCAACCACCCAAATGAGAATCAGTCCGGATCGAGCTTCAGGAATAAATTTGTTTCTTTAGACAAAAATAATTTAATAGTGGGATGTGGGATGTATACAGGTTGTCCCACATAACTAGAGCCAAAGTTTTAAAAATGAACGGCACTCCGGACGCGAGTTGAACCGAATGCATAATGTTGGCACTGGCCTAGAGTTACTCCGGCTATATTTGCCCGTTAACAGATTAGTTATGTTTAATTAATCAACCTTTTTAAAGGGGTTGGGACACCAAATTTTGAGGCCATAAAAGGTATGTTGTAGGCTGCTTTCGTATGCAAGGACACCCACAATGAGGTATTGGACGCTGCAAACATTTCAAAATAATTTTAATTCATCTCCATTAAGTCATTAAAAGCTCCTTCTCGTGGTCGAGACCTATCGCTAGCACGGCAGTTATGACGTCACAGTGGGGGAACGAAAATATTGACGTCATAGCACACTAGCACAAAAACGTGGCGTATGATGAGCAGCGATGAAATGCCGATTACGGAGCCTGCTGAGCCGAGCGACGGAGCATAGCTTCCACTATGACCGAGCTATAGGCATATAGAAATCCTTTCTTAATGCAAAGAAGGGGTAAGGCGTGCAGACACGGACACAGGAGGAGAGAGGAGGACAACACGAACGCCGCACGGCGGCCCGCGAACGGCAAACTACGTGCGGCGAGTTGCCGTGCTGGTAATGTGGACGGGCCTTTACACGTTGAGCGTAACACTAGCCGGCCGACTCCGAATAAATGAATGAAACCACGTTTATTGCACATTAAAATGTGCCGAACCAGGATATGCGGCGTTCGTGTTGTCCGCTTCTCTCCTCTTGTGTCCGTGTCTGAACGCAATTGCCCCTTAATTTGCATTATGAATCCTAAGCAACTAGCTCACCTTCCTGTCATTCTAATAATCCTTTCTCGATGCTACAGGCTTCTAGAGCACTGTAGCCGAGCTAACCCTGGCCCCTGGTTAACCGAGACATGCACAGCGCTGTCGCGGAGAGCAGTTGACGTAGCATCTGCCAGTCGCATAGTTCGGCAGCTCGGGGTGGTCCCTCGTTCGCTTGGCCTTTCTCAATGTGAAGGCCCGTCCACGTTACCGGCACGGAAACTCGCCGCACGCCGTTTGCCGTTCGCGGGCCCCCGTACGACGGCGGTTTTGCTCGTGAACAGAGAGATTTCCTTGCCGTAGAGAAGACGAGCCCGGGATCCATTTGGGCGGCAGCCGTACGGCGAAGCGGCCAATCAGCGACCGAGGAGTGGTCACTCTGGCACCGACGGCAGCCTAACCGCCTCTGATCGTTCGGTGCCGCCGATATCGTCGCTAGGCCTTTTCCGGTTCACTTCAAAGCTAAAGTTTACTGCGCTTCGGAATGAATCACCAACTCTCACAAGCCGCAATATTTTCTTACCGTTGTTGTCGCTCTTCGCAATAATTATAATAATCGCGCATGCACTTCGAATCGCCAGTTGTTTACCTCTGCTGGCAGAGCACGCGTATGCGCGAGCAGACGACGCAGCATAGTTTTACGTCACTATTTTTGTCACCCACGTGACCAAGCCGTGTTGCGTTTCCTCTCCTTTGACGTCATAGCATCACCAGGAGCCCAGAAACCGAAACCGAAATCGCTCGGTATAATAATGCTATTATTAAATTATTTCTCGGGTATATATGAATCCCGCGGTGTGTATCGTGCTTCCTGAAGCAGTACGCAACGCTTGAATTGAAGAACGCATGAACAAAAATTTTCATGTCTCCACCCCTTTAAGTATTGGCTGCAGCCCCCAAGTATGATATGCAGAGTTGTAGAGCACCTTGAGAAACCTCTCAACAAATTGTTTCCAACGTGATACATCTCATGTGATCATTTTCCACGTTCCGAAGAAATCTCGCGAAATATGAAAAATTGCCACGTGACGGGGCGCTTGCTCACTGTTATTATGCTGCTGTCAAGCGTGCGATGGATGAACAAGGTCGGCAATGCTCGGCCAGCAGCATGCATTTGCACCGTCATGCGATAAGAGCCGTACGCCCAGATACCTGCACCAGGCATAACGCCCTGTTGCGGGCCAGTCTGGCTGCAGCCGTGAGCTCCGACGGGGAGCTGACGAACGGCTAACATACGAAATTGTCAAACTTCACCACGATGTCGAACAGAAAGGCCACGAAATTCTTTTCCAGTGGCTACCTGGCCATTGCGGAATCAGTGGAAATGATCAAGCAGACAAGGCTGCCCGAGAGTCACATCAAGAACAACACAGCGTTCGCATTCCTCTTTCCAGGACAGACGCTGCAAGGCAGCTTCGTCACCTGGCGCGCGAGTCTCTTTGTCAGAGTGGAACACCCCAAATCTAGTTGCACGAACCGAACCCTTCTCTCCAACTTCGACCTCCACCCGGGCTTCACCGAGGTGAGGCATCGCTTCTGCACCGGCTGTGGCTGGGAGTGGCTTTCACGAAGGCTTACACTACTTTGATTGGTCTGACCGACAGTGCTGCATGCGAAGTATGCGGCGTCGAAGAGAACATCGAACATTTATTGTGCCAATCTCGTCGATTGCAGTCGGAAAGACAAACATTATCTATCGCATTGCGACGACTGGACGATCGGCCGTTGTCTGTGCAGGTGCTGCTTGAAGACCGTCCCCATCGCTCATCGGCCCACAAAGCTGTGAAGGCACTTCTGTCTTTCTTGAGGGCAACTGGCCTATGTGAACGCCTTTGACTCAGTCAGGCCCTCCGTATGCGTGCGCGAGATCACTGCAGCTTTCCTCCTCCTCCCCTCCCTCTATCTCATCTTTCTATTCCTCTTTCCCGTCTCCCAGAGTAGGGTAGCCAACCAGACGCATTTGTGGTTAACATCCTTGCCTTCTCTCTTTATTTCCTTCTCCTCCTCCTCCTCCTCCTCCTCCTCCTCCTCCTCCTCCTCCTCCTCCTCCTCCTCCATTCCCTTAATTGTTCCTTTTCCCCAGCGTAGGGTAGCCTGCTGGACGTTTTTCTTGTTAAAGTACCTGCCTTCTCTTTTTATTTTTTATCTCTGTTCGGCGGCGGTTTATGGTTGACTCTTCAAGCCTCCATGAAGATTTTGGCAGAAACCTGAGATTTTCTTAGCTTTCTAAGAATATCCCGGATCAGCCACTCAGCGAGAGCATTCCCTTCTGAATGATAGTGAGTCGCGAATCCTTTCTCTTCTGCCCATTATTTAAAGCTTTTCACAACTGAAGGCTGGTACATTGTTTCACACTACCACCTTGGTGTCCTTAAAGGCACACTAAAGCGAAACAATAAATCAGTTTAGACTAATGAATCATTGTTTGAGAACCCTGCAGGCAGTCATTTAAAAAAAATAGTTTGATTATTAGATGAGAAAATGAAGGTCCAAGTATCAGTATTTAAATTTCGCGCCGAAACCCCAGCGCTCGTAAGTCGGCGTGACGTCAGGGATTCCAAAGTATGTTTTTGCATTTGGGCCGCGTTGGCTGAATAAAGGTTCCCGAAACTTGCCATGTTTAATATTTGGTTCCTTTAGAACACAATGTAGTCAATCTGTACCGCTATATATAATTAGTAGGCCCTAGAAGATGCCATCAAAATCCAAGACGTCACAGCCCCCAGGTGCGGGAACTCAAGTAGGCGTCGCCACCCGTATCTCGTTCGTGCGCTTTTTCTGGCTTACCAAACGTCTTATCGTTGTAAGAGTGGTGTTTTTCGTGTTGTAGAACGGTAATTTACTGATGCAGAAGAAATCATGTTTCACTTTAGTGTCCCTTTAAACATGTCATGGTTTATGAGCTAAATAGCAGCTGCATAGCGTCCTCTCTCCTTGCTTTCGCTATCGCCATCCTGCTGCACTAATCAATGAAAACGATAACGGCTTGCGTTCGACGCTATAGTGTCACTCCTTTTTAATTTCGCAATGTCGAGGTGCACAACCTCGAAAGGCACCTTTGAGTTAGGTAGAATTGACATTTCCGTTCCACGTGCATGGTTCACATATTTCTTCTTTGCTAGCTGACATTCATACCGCGTTTCTACATGTTCGCAGTCATCATAATTTATGTTTTCCCATTCAAAACATTGCTTTACCTTCACATGTTTTCCAGAAGCCGTCACGACCTTCAATCTTTGGGCAGTCGGGAGAGAGTTGCAAGATCTTTTGGCGGCACGTGTCTGAAACATAAAACCTGCCTTCGTGCAGCTTTATGTACTCACTGCCCTCCAGGATATTGGCACGTGTACTTGTTTATATTTCACCGGGGGCCGCTTTTCACTGGCTAACAAATGTTAAATATTATCCCTCTGTGCAGGACGCGCCTGCATGTATTAGAAGTTTCTCGAATGTTATCGATGGTTCTACCCGTTGCCTGGATGTCATCGAAGCTTGTGTAATCTGATTGTATGAGTGACGCGACTGTGTATAGTACTTTCTGGAAGACACGCGGGGACCAGCGATTACTCTGGAACCTTCGATGCCTCATGTATAAAAGCCAGCGCACTTGACCCGCTGATAAGAATTTTGACGATCACCGACTGTGTTCGCCGCTGTCGTTGTGCTTTGTGTGCAACTTACGTTTGTGGGCACATGTTAACCCTATAAGAAGTTAAGTTCTTCACAGTTTTGCTGCTGTGTTCTGACCCTTCACTACTACGTGACAATATTTACAACGGCTATAACTTTATATTTCACAGAAGCGAAGCACGTGGAAGATCTTCCATATATATTGTAAGCCGCTGTGAGCTTCTTGCGTGACGGGGAGCATTGCACAAAACTTTCTCCGAAGCTGCTTGGAGTGCCTTCGGGTGGTTGCGCCTAGGCGGTTAGGAACAATCCAATCTGGTGGCCGCTGTGAGCGTTCGCTCTCCGTTGTGAACGCGTTCTGGTTGCTCGAAGTTGCAGAAGCTTTAAATCTGGCTTCAGGAACATTTCCCAAACAAATGGCTGAAATGTGACCTGATTGATACATGCCGCAGTAGCCCACTGGCTATGGTGTAGTGCTGCTGAACTCGAGTTTGCGAGCTCGATCCCTGCCACGCCGGTCGGATTTCGTTGGGGGCGGAATGCGAAAACACTCGTGTACTTGTAGGTTTAGGTGATCATTAAAGAACCCCAGGTGGTAAAAATTAATGCGGAGTCTTCTAATACGGCATGCCGCAAGATCACGCCGTGGTTTTGGCACGTAAAACCCCATAATTTAATTTTAATTAATTCTGGCCTGCTCGATGAAACTGCTTGAGTGGGAGTGTAGGCTGTCCTAATCACTAATTGAATTGAATTATGGGGCTTTGCATGTCAAAACGACGATTTGGTTATGAGGCTCACCGTATTGGAGGACTCTGGAATAATGTTGACCAACAGGGGAGCTTTAAGGTGCCCCCAATGCAGAGGGCACGGCGTTTTAGCTTTTCGCCCCCATCGAAATGCGGCCGCCGCCGTAGCCGGAAGTTGATCCCGTGACCTGGTGCTCAGCAGCGCAATACCATAGCCGCTAAGCCACCGCGGCAGGTGTCTTAATCACTAGGCTCAGCGAGTATTCGCCGAAAGTTAACCCTGTTCGTGATTAAAACATCTTCCAAACCAACATACGAGCCTGTGACATGGTTAGAGCCATATACGGAGGAGATCAGAACCGCAAGTGTCCGACTTGCTTTACCATACTAATTGTGTCTTGTGTCGCGAACGCAAGGTCAATCGTTGAGGAAGGCGTCTTCTATCGATAAAAGTCGGTGAGCCATTGTTCAGCATCACATGATGATTTCGTAGACCTCATCTCGACGGCCCGGCCTGTGGAAGCGCGCGCCAAATCTACAAGTTTCCATCGGTGAACTACGTGCTGTGAAAGTGCGCTCCGTCATCGGTGCATCAGCGCTGTAGGCACGTTTTCTTCGACGTATGCTGCCAACGATAAAGGACGACTAGCCCCCGTGACGCCGTTCAACGCGGATGCTAGTTGGCCTCAGCATCTCAGACCAGTGGCGGCGGCGGCATCAGTAGCAGCTATAGATCCACAAGGTGCTCCCATTCTGCAATTTCAGGTTTGTTTTCCTACTGCATTTTTTTCCCTTGTACTGCCCCGTCACCACTACCGTATCGAAATTATGTATTGTGCCATAATTTTCCAGTAGCGGTTATACGCTTGCGATGATAGACGGGAAGTCGAATGATGCTGCGTGTCCGGAGTGCACCAAAGAAATTCTTGAGTGCGATGCCTTCTTGACCTACGTTAAATGTCGCCTGTCCTACCATGAGTCATGTTCAGGCATTGCTGTACCAACACTTGCGGCAAAAAAGGATCGCGCCGCGGATAACATGGAAATGTTCATCTTCCTGCAGATGCAGCTGACAGGGCTCGGTAAGAACGCGACATACGGAAAATGCTCACAGACATGAATGCAAAACTAGAAACGCTCCTGCCGGTAGAGAATGCTGTTGGTGCTATTGAAGAGAATATCGCAGTACTGTGAAGCAAATACGATGATGTATTGACGACTCTTTCTCAGCATGATTATGAGATGAAAGCTGTGAAAAAACACCTGGAGGTCGTTGAAAGTATTGTTGAAAGGACAGACGTGTTGGACATAGCAGCGGACCTAAATGTCGAAACAAATGATTTCGAATGGCACAGCCGCCCGATAAACTTGGAATTTCATGGCAATCTGGAGATGTAAACGCTAAAATTTGCTGTGAGAAGTCAATGACCGTGCTTCAAAGTTAACTTTTCCCTCTCTGAACGCTTGTGAAATTGCGGCTATTCACCACTTGCCAGCAAAACCAGGGAAAGTTTGAGTCACAATTGTCAGGTTTCTGAACCAAGAAACTCGTGACTTTTGCTCGTAAAATCGCCGCAAATTAAGTACGGCTTGAGCGAAGGTACATATTGTGAAAAACATGACTAGACAAGGCACAGCTTTGCTTTTTACCGCTAACTGAACGAACAGTTATCGGTTTGTATGTCACAAAAGTGGCCGCGGGTGTTTGTCGCGCGTCAAGAGTGAGAATCGGCGCGTGTGATGCAGTGCTACGCGACTTCAGCAAATTGAATACGTACAAAAAAATAAATCTTGGTGCTTACATTGGTGTCAGGGGAATGTGTGATACAGATTATACCTCACTAAATGAATTTAAGTAGAACATGGTCGTAACAGGTAGTCTTTTTGTGGTGCTTGCATATCAACGATCGCACTGCTGTAAACAAAATAGCTGATGTCGAATTTTTTTTAGCCAACTGCTGCGACAGATGTCTTGATTATGACAAAAACATGGGTAAAAACTGGTGAAGATTTAATAAGGCTACAAGAATATGACTAATGTTTTGTAAACAGGTCGTTTGGCCGTGGCCTGGGTGTTTGTGTTTTAGTATGTAAATCTCACGCTTGTGAAATAATATACGAGTATTCATACATAACTACTGATTTTGAGGTCATTTTTCTTAAAATTGGCGAATCACTCATTTTCTTGTGTTATCACCCTCGTGATGGCCCTATTATCGACCTTTATTTCTTTCGTGGATGGCTTGTTTGCTTACGTAAATGTAAATAAGGATAATGTGATAGCGGGAGGTGAGCTTAATATCAACCTTGTATCCGACGGTAGCATTTTCACAGATTTTATCTCATTAAGTGCAGCAAATGGCTGCTTTAATACCATTACTCCATATAATAGAGTCACAAACACTACACAGTCGCTGATTGATCTGCCTATTACCAATTTTGACTCACACTGATGCCCCACCTGTACTCTCAAATGTGACCTCAGCGACCATTTCCCAATAATACTGCAAGCGAAGTACGCCGTTGAGAAAGAAACAGCAATACCCTCGTGTTTATTAAGTGATTACTGATGAATTCGTGCAAGATTGCAGCGCGCTGTTTCTTTAACGTCTCAGTACCTGCAGTGCCAAGGACTGCAACTGGCCCCAGATAAGTGCGCTGCGATAGCGTTCACACGGAAGCTTATGTGCTGGTATTCAATTATGATCAATGGCAATGTCATCCAATATGTGACCCACCACAGATACCTCGGCGTTGTCATTGACCGCGGTGCTTCATGATCGAAGCATGTGGCAACGTTAAAGAAAAAAAAATTAACTGGGCTTGCTCAAGTTTTCCGCTTTCTGGCTGGTATGAAGTGGGGTCCATCTGAGCATTCGCTACTCCGGCTGTACCAGGCTCTCTACGTCGGCTACATTCGGTATAGCCTGCCAGTTTTATCAAGTATGAGCCGGTCATGTTTGCGTACGCTGGAAAGTGCCCAGGCACAGATGCTGAAAACATGTCTCGGTGTTCCACGTTGCATCTCAACCTACGGAACAATTGAGGAGGCTCGTGTCATCCCTTTACCTGTCTATCTACGATGCGAATCTCTTCGAGTATTCCTGCGACTGCTGTGCCGTCATGGACGCCACCCCTTATCGACACTTGCCGACATACGGCCGGACTCCACTTTTTCAAGAGCCATTAAATGCCAAGAATCTGCCATACCATTATACTTTGCCCCTGCTGACTGCCCACGTATGCCCCCATGGGTAATGTCCAAAATACAGGTACGCCTATCTATTCGCGGAATTTCTAAAAAATCGCGAATACCTACCGTCGGCCTCAGATATTTAACACTTGAATATATGTCGAAATAATATGACTCCTCGGTGAATGTGTATACAGACGGATCGGTCTCGTCGTATGCGTATGGTGCGGCTTTCGTCGTGTCTGCGCATCAAGTCATTCGACGGTTTCGTCTGTGTGACAAGATGACTACAACATCTACGGAACTAGTGGCAATCAGAGAGGCCGTTCAATATATTTCGCGACAGCCTTCTCAAGTATGGACAGTCTTCAGTGACGCAAAATTGGCTCTGTAACTACTTAGAGTGGTGCTGAAAGAAAGCGCTTACAGAGTGTTGGCTCTTCAAACTGCTGAGCTCTACCCTTTAGTGCAGGAAAATGGCCACCACATCACATTTCAGTGGATTCCCAGTCCCTGTGGTACACACGGCAACAAACTGGCCGATGCCGAAGCGAAGAAAGCACTCGAGGAACCAGGGTCACTGCTTGCAATTTCTTTTTCAAGAGCGGACTCCAACTGCCTCCTCTCCAGTGTCATCCGAAAATCGACAGAAGAACACTGGGATAATCCGGATAATCGCTACAAACGACTCCAGAGATTGGACCCTACCCTGAAATTTAGGCTACCACGGAAAATTCAACGCAGCTGTACCAGTCTTCTGCACAGACTAAGACTGGGGGTAGCGTTTACGCGCTGATACGTGCACCTCATGCGACGCACTGAGTCTCCAGACTGTGAGTTGTGCAGTGTGAATGAGACTATAGGTCATGTGCTTGGTGGCTGCCCTAAGTACGTGGAAGAGCGTCAAAAGTTGAACAATGACCTTACGCGTCTCGACAGCTCACCGTTGTCGGAGGACGTTATTTTAGGCCCTTGGCCAGACGCTCAATCGAGTTTCAAGGCCATCCAGGCATTACTGAACTTTTTAAAAAGTACGGGCCTGGACTGTAGACTTTGAGCATGCCAAATTTCTTGCCATATGTTTTACATTCCTTCTCTCGTCATCGTCACCCATCATGCGCCTCTTTCTTCCCTCTTTCTTTCCCTCTTCCCCTTCCCCCAACGCAGAGTAGCTGGCTAGAGGAATATACCTCAGGCCAACCTCTCTGCATTTCGTATCATTAAACTTCTCTCTCTCTCTCTCTCTACTGATGCTATCCTTGCCTGCTTCCGACAGGAACTTATGAATACTAGTGTGTCTGATGTTGTTTTGTTTACGGACGCAAGCAGCGCGTACGTTAAAGCGTTTCGTAGATTTAGAGCAATTTATTGCAAGCATTTGCTTTATAAGACAAAGATATTCCCCCGATGAAAGCCCGCATGGAATGGATGACGCGAAGTTTGCTGCGCAGAAACAGTGCAGAGATAAAATGTAGCAAATATTTATTTATGCACTTGATCCCAGACTTCCTGTGACATACAAATTTTATAGAAACAAACTAAGAAAACAGCTAAGGTGGGCAAGAGATTTGGGCAACAGTATTATGACATTACATTTGAATCTTGTCGGGACAAACAAAAACTGTGGAGGAGAGTCAATACTACTGTCTTGCCACCGCAGCAAAGTGGCACTTCAGACGAGGTCAGTGTTAATGGCGAAAATCTACCTGGAACAGTGCTAGAAGATTTAATGCATCTTTTGTGACGAGATATATTGGAGGCTCTTGTGAGTCGGCTAACATTCCGCGCCCTTTTAGCAATATGGACGCAATGTTCATGAACCCAATAACGTGTTCTGAGGTGTTCACGATATTTGTGAACCTTAAGAAACAAACAGCAAGAGCTGCGATCCGGGCGATTTACAGATTACACCATATTTTGCTGACCGCTCGCAGGTGTGATCGCCGGTAGCGGCATCCGGGCATTACGTTGAGACCGGGAGGCAAAAACTTCTAGTGTGCCGTGCTTTTTCAGCACGTTAGAGATGTCCATGTGGTAAAAAAAAATTAATGCAGAAGCCTCCACTATGGCATCGCTCGTAGCACGTATGCTGCTATGAAACCATTTCGAAAGAATCAAAATAAAGGCCTTTTTTTAGGCTGTCAGGTAAGAACGGTTAGTGCTCCACTAATCATTACGTGGACATATAGTGCCAGACAGGCAGTCAATTAGATTAATGCTGGTGAAGAAAAGATAGCTATCCTGACCAGCGCAACAGGTCGGTGCGGGAAGAGAAGAAAGCGCATATGGCCTTCACCCATCCACCACGGCTCTGCACGTGTGTTGGTGAAGGTCAGCGTGTCTACTTTATATCTGCTTTTCACGTATCTTCTTTTTTAGTTCCTTCATTCTCTCTCCTGCGTACCGCATCGCTGGTTTTGCTTTTGGGAGGGTACGCGGTTAATGACGTTTCTCGCATGGCATTCGTAAGTTTTCCTCATGCTTCAATAACATATTTCGTTCAACGGCAGAATTTACATAGCGTTCTTTTTTCATCTCATATGAGAGTAGAAGCTGTTTTGCATTGAAATTCAGCCAAAGCAATTACATCATATATCATTAGCCTTCAAATTCCTTGCAAGCTCTATTCCTTTGAAGGAACCTTTGCATTTTGTTCGCATTATTTTGATGTCAGGAATCGGTTCATGCCTTAATGACGCAGTATGTCATATTCAACTCCATTAAAAGCCCTCGTGGACCCTTTTCAAAACCTCCTGTATGGCGAAACCTTCTTCACAATGGCCGCGTAGACCGTCCTCGACGTAAATATTAGGTGTTCAGCGCAGCGTCCTTTAGTACCCAATACCTCTCTTCAGATAATAGTACCGATACAGAATGGGTGCGCATCCTCTCCAGCGCCCTTCAGGCTGTGATTAAAAGATTGAATCCATTGGTGTCAAGCCGTTGTATGCTAGGCGCCAAAACGATGGTTGCGCGTGCGTCTGCCAATATTGTGCTGAGAGGCAGTCAGTTTTTCTGTGTCTTAGCCTAATTTTCCGTCACGTGGCCGCAGAGGGAATGCATGTTTTAAAGAAGAGTTGACTGGATGGTCTTTCAAAGAATTGAAAGATCAAGAATGCCATGCGAGGGCTGCGTGAGGGCCTCGGCAGGTAGAAAGCCTAAGGTTACTGGCGGGGATTCCCTATCCCAGAATGGTGTGCTTAATATACTTCGAACGTAGGAATTTTAAGCTAAGGCAGAATGGGCTAACACTCAGTTAAGGTGTTCAATGAGAAAGACAGCACAAATGCCGACTATCATCTGAAAGGTCCCACGGTGGCGGAAAAGGAGAAAGACACAAGAACTCTCTCAGCATGCTCATGGGAAGGCAGCGCCAATCCGTCAATCAAAGACGCACGTGGGCACTCACTCAAGATAACGGTTTAGGCCTGAGTGTTCCTATTTATACAAGATAATTGAGAACTGACTTTCGCACGAGTTACACTATTGCAAATATGCCGCACCTCGGCCGTAAGACGCACTTCGTTTCTATGTCTGAATAGAACTTCAGTATCCGCTATTTGCGGAGCGCACTTGCAATCGGCGACAGTATACATCTAAGAGTTTGACGGCATTCCACCAGTCAGTGGCCATTTGTGCTCACTTAATACGGAGGAAGGAAATAAACTTCGAGGAAGCATTACGTCACGCAGCCAGCACTCCGTCAAGCCATCACCTTCGCCTTCCCTCTCGCAAAATGTCGGCCTAACACGTGACCCTGCGCTCGGCGGCCTCCGCCCAGCGTGCTTGGTTTCCAGAAGGTTTTAATCAATGCGTGCTTGTCCGGGTGGTTTGTTAAACACGCAGTGCACATTGTCTCTTCATGTGCTTACTCAACTGGGGTCGTTTATATTGCAACGTGTGTACACATTATCGTCTTCGTGGCAACGTGCGAGTGCGCGCCAGCTGCACGTTGCTGTCGCATGCGTTGTCTTTTCGCAAGAGCGTGCGCTGAGCGCGGCTAGCGCGACAGTGGGAGAGACTAAAACTTATCGCGACATGATTACGTGCTGGGCTGACTTTATTCTTGGCTTGATTTTTGTTACGTGATGCTCTCTCCTCGTTCCTTCCTTGGTTCATCATAATTGATCTCTGATTTATGCAATGGTCTGTCTGCCCTAAATAAATGTGACCGCAGTTTTCTAAGCTACTCCCATATGGCATTCTACAAACGTTATAATATGCTTTACATAACACTTCTACGCTCTTGTTTTGCCGTTGAATGGCTCTTTCTTTATTTATACGGTGGCGCACATATTTACTAACTCATTGCCAGCCGTAAACACAACGTTGACTGCCATATCGACTACCTACTTTAAGTCTGTAGCGTATTAGAAACTCTTATCTGATCAACCTCTCTGAATTTTACTTTCTTACTTTCTCTCTCTCAAGTCTGTGTAATAGAGAGTGAATGCAAGGTATGCCCACGACTCTTATTCTTGTTCTGCTTATCTCACATGCTTTCTGAAACTATGTGCGAACTGAAAAACGTGACGTACCTTTTCAGGAGTTCCGACATGGTATCTAGGGCAAGACGAGGAAGACCTGCTTCTGTTAAGCACGATACCTGCCTGCTAACGCTAACGCTCATTTTGTGCACGCACGACTCTCTGAGGGAGGACTTAAGGCCCGACATGGCTATTCCGTATTTGACAGCTTTTGAATGCTCGGAGAAAAAGCTCGGCAATGTATGTATAGAAACGTTATTTAAGGGGAAGGGGGTGAAAGGTCTTGGAGAGTAAGGGTGGGGCCCCGCGTCCAAGGCTCCGCTGGCCTCGGTTGGCAGCCGGACTTTATCCAGGAGGGCCTTCTGCACTCCAGGATCCGAGCTGGCCATCTGTGCCTCCCACTGCTCCGTCCTAGAGGTTCGACAAGTCCTTAAATTGGTATTAAGATTTACGGGTTTCTGCACGCACCCCAACAATATGTGGTACAGCGTATACGCCATTCTCCACACCACGGGTACATAGGCTGAATCTATTGTTTCCTCCCCACTTAATGTCTCTTGGGGGACGAGCGTATTTTTTGACGCGCTAGACGCTGGTGGGCCATGGAGAAAAGCTCGGCAAATTTTCGGGTGCTCGGACAATATTGCGAACACACATGATCGTACAGGAAACACAAGGCAATATCTAGAAACTGAATGCTGCTTTGTATGGGCAATCCCTTTATGAACTTTAACCCCCTCCCCCTCCTCCCCATTGACGCCTCGTTCCTCGTAACAAATCTAGACCTCCGTCATAGAGATTCTATTTCGTGTTTGAATCACTCAAGTCAATTAAGCCGTGGCACGCGTACGACTGGCTGTGCCTCTTGCATGACTCTGTTCTAGAATATTGTCGAGGTTTAGCTCGAATTATATCAGGTGTAAATATGTGCATCCTTTTGATCTACAACACCGTGTTAGAAGGACTTTTCATATTTGTGCGGGACAGTTGCTGCGCAGGTAGTGTATTCAGCGAAGCGTGCGTGTACGGCTCATTGGCACGAAAATATGCCGGATCTTCTCAATCAGGGTACAAGTTACGCGAATTAAATCGAGAAAGGGCCCTTCCGTAAAAAATAGGACAAGAATTCTTCCCGTTCGCAGCATTTTAAATTAAATTCTGGAACTTTACATGCGAAACCCCGATGTCACTATTCGACCACATGGGGTTCTTTAACATGCACCCAATGCACGGTACAAGGGCGTTTTTGCATTTCGCCGCCATCGAGATGCGGCCGCCGCGGCCGAGATTTGATCCCGCCACCTCGTGCCTACAGCAGCGCAACACCGAAGCCACTAAGCAACTACGGCGAGTCAACGAAGCATCTGACAGCGCCAAATTAAACCGTGTAGTGCGCTATCCGGTCTTCCACTTCGCTCAGGCTCTGGCGGTGTAGATAGCTCCGCTGTGAGTCCAGGCTCTAAAAAGAATTTGTAGCCTGAATCAGTATTGCATATAGAGCAATGCAAAGATCTGTGATTATTTTTAGAAGTGGGCACTGCGCAGTCCGTATTATTGGTGTCTTTATTCTGGTCCCCCGTAACATACCTGTCAACGGTTTTCGCGTTATATTTCTAAAAATCGATTTATCAGACGCAAATAAAATTATTTGTGCAGTATATGTTCAATTGCCAAAGTACCACTCTGATGGTGCACCATTTACTTTGTTTCGTGATGACGTTTCTTCGCACGGGCACACAGTGACACTTTCCCTGTGGTACAGCGTACACCGTCGTGGTCACGCTTCATATTACCGCGAGAAGTTTCCATGAACGGACAATGTCAAGCAAGACGGCAGTCGATTTCTATTGCGTCACAACACTCTAACATCACGTCATCCTGCATCCACACGCACACACATACGAAACCAATCCGCGTTATCAAGCCCTGGCAGAATTTATCATGTTGCAGAAGCATGCGTTACTCGACGGTTTCTTTAAATAGTTGCTCGCAATGATGACCGAGGGTCACGCAGGGCGGGTGGCGCAAAAGGAAGGCACCTGCGCCTCGTGCGATGGAATGAGCACCTGAGGGAGAGGGTGAACGGAAGAGGACAGCCACTCAAAAAGAAAAGAGTAGGAAAAAGAAAGAGCTCTTGACGACACTCGAATAGTTGCGTAACTTATACAATGGGGAATGCTACAAATGAAGCTTCCGCTGACAGATCAATGTCTTCGTTCTCCTCCGAACGTCACGTCAGCGTTGACGTTATCGTCAAGGCCACGTCATGCCTGCTAACAGTGCTTGTAGAAACGCTGTATGCCGCACGCTTCCTCTTTTATTCTTTTACTGCACAGCTTTGGGGAAAAATAAAAATGTCTCTTTGTTTGTCATGGTTGTTATCCGAGTTTTAAAGAGCCAGAGGGACTGAATTTAAGGGACCGGAGTTTCAGTCAATTTTATGTAATGGCTGTCTATACTTGATTTTTTTACACACGTCTCCATTTGAGAGCTCGTTGCACCTGATTAGATGATATAGCACTTTAACCTTTCCGAAGGCGAAAGAACGTTCATCTGTCGCTTGTGGCTGGAAGTGGCGTTCCCGAACGCTTACTCCTATCGCATAGGAATGGCCGAGAGTCCGATGTGCGACTCCTGTAGATGCGAGGAAACCATCGAACACCTACTGTGTACCTGTCCTTGTTACGACGTGCAACGCCTATCTCTCAGGACAGCTTTAAACCGACTGGACTCGAGGCCGTTCTCTGCGTCAAAGATACTCAGACCGTGGCTACACCCGTCACTGGCACAAAAAGCGATTCGCGTACTATAGTACGCTACTTGATGTGCACCGATTTAAGATACCACTCACAGTGTCCCTGTGCATCATCCCACGTGCACCCAGTGTTCACTCTCTCCCCCTTTTCCTCTTTCGATTCCTCTTTTTCCTACCACTAGTGTAGGGTAGCAAACCGGGCGCTTGCCTGGTTGACCTCCCTGCCTTTCCACTCCTTGCTTTCTCTCTTGGGTTGCCATGAATGAGTCAGCAGCTGTTCGAAATTGCCCGCACGTTTGAATGACTATGTCCCTCGTGTTTATCTTATCTTTCCTCAAAAGAAGACGCACGCTTTTCTGATACTTCGGACGGTTGCGTCACTCAGCGTGACTCGTAACTGAATCGCAATTAATTCGCAACCTAAAGAGAGATACCCTCCAGTTGCCACGTATGATCGTGCTTGCCCAATATATATATATACGAAAGTTGAATGGTTAAGTGGGGCCTTCGATGTTCGACCCGCAGTCTCTTTTTTGTTTGTTCGCTTGTTTTCTGCTGTCACGTATAGACATGGCACGTGTTTTCTTCGAAGTCAAACTGGCGTCATTATCAATAGTAACACGTCATGCTCTACGTGCTCTCGTGTTTATGGCCCCTCACGTTTTTTTCGTATGCTGAATAAAAAGGAGCTTGCTGGGGTAGCTTGCAGATGGCGCTAAATCTTCGGGGAAATAGAATTACGATCCGATCCGGCCGTGCAGTTTGCCGAATGAAATACGTCTAGTTTAATTTCTATTGCTCTCCGCGCTGAATTTCCCAGAATGTCATGATTTAAAGAGGAAATGTTCATTGCAGTAGCTATAAATGAAAGAAGAGAGAAAGAAATAAAGAACACAAATGATGAAAAAACAAACAAAGGAAGGCATTTAATTAAGTTAAGCTGCTGTTCATGAATACCAGAAAGTTCTATAATTTGGCCGCATAAAATTTCGCTAAATAGGCAACCTCACGCATACTCGCATCACAACTTATAAAAAGGACGGGGAGGTTGGCACGCTCACTGCACGCTCAAATATGTCCGCATATAAATTTTCTGCGCAACTTATATGACAAGTCACGTGTCTGAAGTGCCGGCATGTCTGAAAAACGTCGGGGGAAAGGAGCGGGGGGGGGGGGGGGCGGCTTGGCCAATGGACAAGACGTCTTGTTTGCGAACAATATGTCAACAGTAGGTGAAACTTAAAAATATGTTGAGAACATGGCGGTGTTAGTCAAAGTCTCTAGTTTTTCTGTAGTTTCTCTGTTCTCTATGATGCCTTTTATACTCTCAAAACACGATTGACAGAAGAGGTTTCCTTTTTGTTGTCTCCAACACGAATTTTTTGCCCCAAGATGCCTCAGAAACTTTACTGCATCGCAACATTGGTGGTTCCCTAACTTTGTTGCGCGCGCCAGCGATTGACTTCGTGACAGAGAAGTCCTTCCTGATAGCAGAGGGCAATGGGTAAATCTAGCCCAACAGAGGCGGTCCAGCAGGAAAGAAACACAGGACACGCTCGTGGCAGCGACTTGCTGCACGATGAAAGCGCGGAAGACCGCGCTGCGTCTCGGACATCCTTCCTCGTGGCAGAAGCATTTTTACAGAAGCGACGTGATGTTCCTTTCTTAACCCTGCCGCGAGTTGCCCAGTGAAAGGAAATTATGAGGAAAAAACTGCACGGTGTCAGTGCACGTGGCAAGTTCAAGCGTCTCACAGGTAAAATGAACGAAATAAAGCCGGCGTGTTGCTTCACAGCACGCGCCGCGAGTTGTTTATATATATACATATATAAAAGTGAGCGAGTATTGGCGCTAAGGTTACCGTCGCCAAGGCTTTTTTTTGCAGAAGGCTGTCACACCAGTCACGATGTTTGCTGTTGGCTAACGTACTGGTCAACACGTTGGAAACATATCCCGCAGTATCTTTATTGCTTTTTTTGTCACGTGATTTTGTGTATTGTTCTACCGGTATAAATATCCTTTGATTGTTTGATAGACGCGTATAGTTGCAACTTCGCGCTTACCCGCCGTAATGGCTCAGAGGCTCTGGCATTGCGCATCTGAGCATGAGGTCGTGGGTTCGATACCGGCCACAAGCAAGAAAAATTCACGATCAACGAGCAAGAACGCTCATGTACCGTGCTTTGGGTTCGCGTTAAAAAAACCGACGTTATTTGTCGCCTCGTGATATCGGCACTTCGTACCACGTGTGAATATATGCTGTAGGACACGCAAAGGCACGTGAGGTCAGCATACATTGGAAAGCGTAGCACACCGCTAAACTTGACATAGCACCCCAAGTCTGCGTCCGGGCCTAAACAATCCCGATTTCGCAAAAATTAGGGCGCAGAAGCTGAAGTTCGAGGTTCTCCATCTTCTAACTTATTGGCGCTTCAAGCGACACTAATAGTCTTTGAGATACCTTAGTCCGATGTCACGGTACGTCTTACGGCTCGCCATGGCTGCGCTCACTTTATTTTTTTTTTCAATCCACGAAATAGCTAGCCGCGCAATTTATACGGTTTTTCCTCTGCCTCCCTCCACAATCTTTCACTTCCTTCCCCTTCCTGTCTCGCTTCTTCTTCTGCTTCTTCTTCTTCGTCACGTGGCACCCGCTCGGGATTGTATAGGTTATCGGAAGGGAAGCATTGTGGGGAACGTGATGGTGATTTGCGTCGCAGTGCTCTGCAAATTGCGCTCCACTGCTATGAATATTGCAGTACGTGACCTTAGCCGGTGTCATGTATCTCCTTTATTAAGGCAAAAGCGTTATATGCCTCCTCTTTAAGTCGACCTTCAAAGTCCTTGAGCGAAAACGCGTCAACGGCACGAAAGGTACAATAACTATCATCATCAGCGACTCACCCTCGTTAGGAAGCAAGATGGATGATAAAGGTGGGTGATAAAGCGAACTAAGTGGATGACTCAGCCGAGTTAAGAGGAAGCTTTAGCTCGGGTGCTCCTATCTAAATACATGCAAAAGGAGAATTCGTTTTTCTCGGGAACCACTGCACTAAGTTTGACGATGTTTGTTGCATTTAAAAGAAAAAAACTTAAAATCTAGTGACTGTTGGTTTCGAATTTTTGAGTTAGGTTGTCAATCTTTTATTAAATATTGACAAAAATCGGGAATTTTCAGAAAAAGAAACTATCAAGTTTACAACTCTGTAACTCAACAACGAAAAATAATAATACAATTATGTGAATTGCATCTAATAGTACATCTAAACCGGACAAAATGAATATGTTACACATGAATGTAAAAAAATTTAGTAATATGGAAATACAGCTTTTGCAGAACCCTTGTAACCAACGTAACGAATTCACGTAAGATGTAAAATGACATATGGAATTTGTCCGCTTTGAACGATCTAATGGATGCCGTTTACAGAACCGCGATATCTGTTTTTGATGCAGAGCTATGAATTTGTAAACTTCGGGCTAATATTTTTTTCAGACGGTCGAATATTTGAAAATCGTTTTAACAAAATTCAAGCCCTAAATCGGAATTCCACTTCCAACAGTCACTAGAATTTAAATTTCTCTCTCAAATGCAACAAAGTTCATTAGGATCGGTCCAGGGGTTATCTCAGAAAAACGTTTTTGCGTTTTACATGTATTTGAATAGGCTGCGTCGGAGTCGGGCCCGAGCTAAAGCTTCCTCTTAAGGCAATAGAATTAAGATTGATGACTAGACGATTTAAGAGGATGACTAAGTGAATGATGAGAATGACTGAGCGAATTAGAGTAATCGAATTAAGAGGATGAGTAAGCAAATTAAAAGGATGACTCAGCGAATTAAGAGGAATGACTAAGCGAATTAATGGGGATGACTAAGTGAATTAAGAGGATGAGTAAGTGAATTAAGAGGGACGAGTAAGCGAAGTAGACTAAGGTAGTTAAGGGGGATGTGTACGTCATGTGTACGTCTTGAATGCATCGGCACTTGGGCCTTCAAGTCGTCTTAGGAATAACGTAGGAGACCCAGTGAAATACTTAGTTGTTTAATCTCTAAGACGCATTGCCATTCAGTGCGAAACCATGTATAACTGTATAACGTCTTGCTGAGTAATCAGAACTGAACCCCTCAAAATCTCTCTGCCCACACCGCCAGCTTCTTAACCGATACCAATTCCACTCCCTTAGCGGATATGCGGCACAACGACATTTTGGGTACTCTTTTTATAAACAGGCACAGTCACAGCAAGTGAACCGACAATGGTAAAACACCGCAAACCTCGAGCTTCTGAATCGTCTTTTTCCTTAGGGAGCCGACGTGCAAGCCCTGTTTGAGGGTGGTGACAGCCTCTGTAAGGGTACTTGCCGTCGCCAGCTGAATTGGCGTGTTAAACTTTCCGACCAATTATAGGATGTGGGACACAAAATGTCGAAAGACCTGCCGACAGACCACGTTTCCCGCAACCCTTGGTGATATGGAACTAATTAACGTTTTCTAATACGCTTTGGCCTCAGCAACCAGAGACATATAGCGTGCCTGAGCGCAGTACACGGCACTTCTACGTTTTAGTTAAACAGGCTACTAAACACAGTCCTTATTCCAGCACACTTCGAAAAACACCCTTTATATATTATGAACAAGTGGAAGGCAACGACAATGCTTAATGCAGTTCACATTCTTGGCGTGAGATAATTCTGCCACAAGCACGCCAACGTGCCTCATAACTTGTTGCTTTATACGTGTCGCACGACATGCAATATATATATATATATATATATATATATATATATATATATATATATATATATATATAATAAGTTTGATGAGTTAAAATAAAAAGAAATGCCAACTAGTATATTAAAGATGCATGCAGGTCTAATGTGCGCATTGGTACAAAACTAAATTAAAGAAATTTAATAGATCGCGTGCCAGCATGGCTATATCAGAGCGTGACAAAAAAAAAAAAAGCAAGCAGGAATGCCCCGCGACTTCTAGCGAGATTGGAGACCAAAATGGCTGCTCAAACCATTTTGGTGATATATAGCGGTCAGGAATTTGGTGTTGTCACCACCCTAAAGCAGCGCTTGCATGTAGGTACCCTATTCCTCCTGCGTGAGTCGCGCGCTACGCTTCTTCAAATAGCGCTTATATTCTTAACAACAACAACAACAACAACAACAACAACAACAACAACAACAACAACAACAACAACAACAACAACAACAACAACAACAACAACAACAACAACAACAACAACAACAACAACAACAACAACAACAACAACAACAAATAAATTACATACCGTGCCCAGGAACAACCATGAGGTCTGAGTGCTGGGGCACGCCTGCATTAAATAAAGAAGAAAAAAAAGCTATCGGAGGAATGTAAGTAGAAAAATGCATAAAAAGAAGAATCTTGAAAAGAGTATACGTACAGCAAGGTGCAAGGTGAATCTTGAAGAAAAAGCAGGAGAAGAGCCGTTAAACAATATCTGAAACTATGACACAACAATGCCAAGCTCGGAAAAGAACATTGACCATGAGTTAAGAAAATATCAAGATCAGGAAAATACGCGTTATAAAGACTCTATTCTGTGGACGGTTGAGTGTTGGTGATGACAGACAGGAATATGGAAAGGTCTGTGTTCTCTGGTGATCTCTTGCGCGGAATAAGAACATCATACAACTGAGGAATACGGGGCAGGCGAGCATACCATGAAGGATTTCGAATAGAAATAGAAAGCGCGATTATGTCGGCAACGAAGTACAGGCAGTTACAATAATCCAACAGTGCTAGAACAAGGTCCAGTGTCGGTGTTAGCAAAGCGGTGATTATATATGTTTAGAAAATTTTTCTAGGCCCGATCTATAACGTGACTGTTGGATCTAGAAAAGCCATTCCAGACGACCGACGCATATTCGAGTTGAGGAATACAGATTGTTGTGTACAACTTGCGGAACTTGAGGAGAATTGAATTCTCTCGGTAGTCTGCAAACAGACACCAGAGAGCGCATATCCCGCATTGCAACGCGTTTAATGTGAGTAGAAAGGGGTAAGGTTGTATCAGAAATTACACCAAGATCATTGATCTCACAGACCTTACGCAATGGTACAGAATCTACAGAATAAGATATAGAAATGCTTGCGGTTTCGCGTGTGAAAGTCATGACTTTGGTCTTAGCAGCATTCAATGTGAGGTTATTGTCGTCGTAACATTTAGAAAATGAAAACAGATAAGACAGCAGGATGGCATAGTTAACAACTGTATGAATTTCTTTAAAAATCTTGATGTCATCGGCATATAGAAAAAATGAAGAACTCCGAATAGCGGAAAGGAGCGTCATTAATAAAAAAAAAGGAAAGAGTGGCCTTAATACCGATACTTGAGAGACGCCGCTAGTTGCCCTGTAAAAAGAAGACGATTGGCTATTGACGTTAACCTAACATGATCTATCAAGAGCATTACTGTGCAAGAGAGTGACAATTAACGAGCCAACACCAAAGTGCGCAAGCTTGATCAGATGCAATGAGTGGCTGACTACACCAAAAGCTTTGCTGAGTTGACAGTGAATGGTGTCAACTTGCTTTTTTTGAAGTACCGGCGCGGAGACCTGTGTCATGAATAGTTGGTCTGTGTCATGTAATAGTTGGGGTGACCCCCAACTATTATGTTGGAAATAAAATCCTTTATTTATTGATTGATTGATTTATTGAAACTTGCGAGATTTGTGATAGTGGCGTGGCTGCTGAGAAATCCATGCTGATTCGTAATCAAGCGATTTTTCCCAGTAAAAGGCAATGCATTGGGAAGAGCGAGCTAAAAAATCTTACACATGGCACAGAGAAGAGAAATCGGGCGATAATTCGAGACATCGGCTTTACAGCCGGACTTAAACGCAGGAAAAACACGAGCAGTTTTCCACATGTAAGGCAAAGTGGAAGTATTCAAAGAGTCAATACTGGAGCAAATATACTACTGCCGTAAGCTTTTAGAATTACGGAGGGTATGCCATCGGGGCCGCAGGATGGGGAAGGCTCCAAGCGCTGAAGGCATTCACTGACGAGCTATTCATCAAACAACACAGCACTAGATGTAGGAACCGTCGTGTACTGCTGACTGACACCAGCGTTGAAACCTGAAGTTTTATATAAGGATGTGAAATGGGTGACAAAACGATTCGCTACTGCTTGGACTTCTGCTCCTCTAGAGTGGAGCAGGCGAAAATACTCTCCACGTTTACTGGAGTGCTCGCGGATATACTTCAAAAATCCGCCGGCAGGTCGGAGAGGCTCCTTTCCAAGACTGCAATACATGAGTCGTAATCACGCTTATAGAAGCGCTTGTAAAGGGTCCGAAAAAAGCGGAATTCTTCTCGCCACTCATTAGGCACAGGACTTCTGGCTTTAAGGTGCGCGCTATCTTTACGCCTTAGGGCAGTTATACGTTCAGATGAAAACCAGTGGGAATATTTAGAGCGTTTAGGACTGTACTGGCGAATGCATTCGCGCATACTCAAAACAAGCTTCGTAAACTAATCTACTTAGTCATCAACATTGGTGTTGTCTGTGACCAGTGACCAATTGGTGGTGGGCAAGAAATTATATGAGCCAGCATGATCATCACATTTGAAAGCAAAGGGAGAAGGTTCATTTACGCCACTGGAGGAGGTCTGCCTCAGGGCTGACACAGAGGCAGTTATCTTTAGTGACGGCTGAAACTTATCGGGATGCACAAAGAAGATGCCCGAACGAGAGCCACCACCACCACCACCACCACCACCACCACCACCACCGCCACCACCACCACCACCACCACCACCACCACCACCACCACCACCAACAACAACAACAACAACAACAACAACGACGACGACGACGACGACGACGACGACGACAACAACAACAACGAGACGACGACGACGACAACAACAATTAACAGAGTATAATATGTGCACACGAAGACACTACAAAGCAAAAGTGGAGAAACAGAAAAATGAATACAGTATGACGGAACGCACAACAGGGGATATGAGAGTTTTTGTCTAGTTTTTGAAATTCCTCAGCTAATCCTTTCAGGAAAATATTAAATTAAGGGATGAAGATATCCAGGCACTCTGAATGAGTGTTATATGTCGCCTGCACTCTAGATCATCATCATCATCATCAGCCTAGTTACGCCCACTGCAGGGCAAAGGCCTCTCCCATACTTCTCCAACTACCCCGGTCATGTACTAATTGTGGCCATGTTGTCCCTGCAAACGTCTTAATGTCATCCGCCCACCTAACTTTCTGCCGCCCCCTGCTACGCTTCCCTTCCCTTGGAATCCAGTCCGTAACTCTTAGTGACCATCGGTTATCTTCCCTCCTCATTACATGTCCGGCCCATGCCCATTTATTTTTCTTGATTTCAACTAAGATGTCGTTTACCCGCGTTTGTTGCCTCACCCAATCTGCTCTTTTCTTATCCCTTAACGTTACACCCATCATTCTTCTTTCCATAGCTTGTTGCGTCGTCCTCAATTTCAGCAGAACCCTTTTCGTAAGCCTCCAGGTTTCTGCCCCATATGTGAGTACTGGTAACACACAGCTGTTGTACACTTTCCTTTTGAGGGATAGTGGCAACCTGCTGTTCATGATTTGAGAATGCCTGCCAAACGCACCCCAACCCATTCTTATTCTTCTGGTTATTTCAGTCTCATGATCCGGATCCGTGGTCACTACCTGCCCTAAGTAGATGTATTCCCTTACCACTTCCAGTGCCTCGCTAGATATCGTAAACTGCTGTTCTCTTCCGAGACTGTTAAACAATACTTTAGTTTTCTGCAGATTAATTTTCAGACCCACCCTTCTGCTTTGCCTCTCCAGGTCAGTGAGCATGCATTGCAATTGGTCTCCTGAGTTACTAAGCAAGGCAATATCATCAGCGAATCGCAAGTTGCTAAGGTATTCTCCATCAACTTTTATCCCCAATTCTTCCCACTCCAGGCCTCTGAATACCTCCTGTAAACACGCTGTGAATAGCATTGGAGATATCGTATCTCCCTGTCTGACGCCTTTCTTTATAGGGATTTTGTTGCTTTCTTTGTGGAGGACTACGGTGGCTGTGGAGCCGCTATAGATATCTTCCAGTATTTTTACATATGGCTCATCTACACCCTGATTCCGTAATGCCTCCATGACTGCTGAGGTTTCGACTGAATCAAACGCTTTCTCGTAATCAATGAAAGCTATATATAAGGGTTGGTTATATTCTGCACATTTCTCTATCACTTGATTGATAGTGTGAATATGGTCTATTGTTGAGTAGCCTTTACGGAATCCTGCCTGGTCCTTTGATTGACAGAAGTCTAAGGTGTTCCTGATTCTATTTGCGATTACCTTAGTAAATACTTTGTAGGCAACGGACAGTAAGCTGATCGGTCTATAATTTTTCAAGTCTTTGGCGTCCCCTTTCTTATGGATTAGGATTATGTTAGCGTTCTTCCAAGATTCCGGTACGCTCGAGGTTATGAGGCATTGCGTATACAGGGTGGCCAGTTTCTCTAGAACAATCTGACCACCATCCTTCAACAAATCTGCTGTTACCTGATCCTCCCCAGCTGCCTTCCCCCTTTGCATAGCTCCTAAGGCTTTCTTTACTTCTTCTGGCGTTACCTGTGGGATTTCGAATTCCTCTAAGCTATTCTCTCTTCCACTATCGTCGTGGGTGCCACTGGTACTGTATAAATCTCTATAGAACTCCTCAGCCACTTGAACTATCTCATCCATATTAGTAACGATATTGCCGGCTTTGTCTCTTAACGCACACATCTGATTCTTGCCTATTCCTAGTTTCTTCTTCACTGTTTTTAGGCTTCCTCCGTTCCTGAGAGCCTGTTCAATTCTATCCATATTATAGTTCCTGATGTCCGCTGTCTTACGCTTGTTGATTAACTTAGAAAGTTCTGCCAGTTCTATTCTAGCTGTAGGATTAGAGGCTTTCATACATTGGCGTTTCTTGATCAGATCTTTCGTCTCCTGCGATAGCTTACTGGTTTCCTGTCTAACGGCGTTACCACCGACTTCTATTGCGCACTCCTTAATGATGCCCATGAGATTGTCGTTCATTGCTTCAACACTAAGGTCCTCTTCCTGAGTTAAAGCCGAATACCTGTTCTGTAGTTTGATCCGGAATTCCTCTAGTTTCCCTCTTACCGCTAACTCATTGATTGGCTTCTTGTGTACCAGTTTCTTTCGTTCCCTCCTCAAGTCTAGGCTAATTCGAGTTCTTACCATCCTGTGGTCACTGCAGCGTACCTTGCCGAGCACGTCTACATCTTGAATGATGCCAGGGTTCGCGTAGAGTATGAAGTCGATTTCATTTCTAGTCTCACCATTCGGGCTCCTCCACGTCCACTTTCGACTAACCCGCTTGCGGAAAAAGGTATTCATTATCCGCATATTATTCTGTTTTGCAAACTCTACTAATAATTCTCCTCTGCTATTCCTAGAGCCTATGCCATATTCCCCCACTGACTTGTCTCCAGCCTGCTTCTTGCCTACCCTGGCATTGAAGTCGCCTATCAGTATAGTGTATTTTGTTTTGACTTTACCCATCGCCGATTCTACGTCTTCATAAAAGCTTTCGACTTCCTGGTCATCATGACTAGATGTAGGAGCGTAGACCTGTACAAACTTCATTTTGTACCTCTTATTAAGTTAGTTTCACAACAAGACATGCCACCCTCTCGTTAATGCTATAGAATTCCTGTATGTTACCAGCTATTTCCTTATTAATCAGGAATCCGACTCCTAGTTCTCGTCTCTCCGCTAAGCCCCGGTAACACAGTACATACCCGCTTTTTAGCACTGTATATGCTTCTTTTGTCCTCCTAACCTCACTGAGCCCTATTATATCCCATTTACTACCCTCTAATTCCTCCAATAACACTGCTAGACTCGCCTCACTAGATAGCGTTCTAACGTTAAACGTTGCCAGGTTCAGATTCCAATGGCGGCCTGTCCGGAGCCAGGTATTCTTAGCACCCTCTGCAGCGTCACAGATCTGACCGCCGCCGTGGTCAGTTGCTTCGCGGCTGCTGGGGACTGAGGGCCTGGGTTCGATTGTTGTATTCATATAGGAGGTTGTGGCCAAGTACTGCACCAGGGTGGCCAATCCTGCCCTGGTGAGAGAGTGCGTTACCGGTTCTGGTCACCGGGATCAGGCCGCACTCCAGGCCTGTTTGTGCAATTTTCTCAACACACGTTTTTTTTTTTTTTGTATTTTCCGGTGGAGAATTGCGCGGCACCGGGATTTGAATCACGGTCCTCTTGCACTGGAGACGGATACTCTACCGTCCCCGTAGGAGTTAAATTAAAAATTAATTTATGGGGTTTTACGTGACAAAACCACTTTCTGATTATGCACGCCGTAGTGGAGGACTCCGAAAATTTCGACCACCTGGGGTTCTTTAACGTGCACCTAATTCTAAGTACACGGGTGTTTTCGCATTTCGCCCCCATCGAAATGCGGCCGCCGTGGTCGGGGTCCGACCCCGCGACCTCGTGCTCAGCAGTCTAACACCATAACCACTGAGCAACCACGGCGGGTCCCGCAGGAGTTGTACGCCTCATTTAACCTACAGTGGTGCCCTATTTGATCAGTCAAGGTGGTCCAATCTGAGCTCGGTTATACCGCATGGATGGCACTCGGCTAGAGAACCTGGTATTTATGACCTGCACATGTGAGGCCATACATATTTGAAGATAAATATATATCTTTCTTTTTTTTTAGGAGGGTTCCCGTACAGTGATAAAATAAAGGAAAAGACATTAAAAGAAAGAAAAAAAAAGAAAGAAAAAGGGGCGAAAAAAAAAGAACATAACAGGTGATTTGAACTCGTGACCCTTCGATGTTGCCCGGAAAGATAGCTCAGTCGGTTGGTTCGTCAGGCCCCAGGCTACTTTCAAGCGCCACAGCTCCTGCTCCAAGCCTCACACTTACGTGGAAAGAGACTCTTGTTGTCCGCGATAGTCGGTTTTTTCCGAGTAGTTGGAAGGCATACTTTCTAGGAAAAATGGCCGCTCAAGGAGAAGAGCGAACTCGAACTCTAAATATTTGAAGGCACTCTAGATAGAGAGTCACAAAAAGCTGAAGGCTGAAAGGCGCGCTGTTTCCTTGTGCCTTTCTGCGGAATGTAAAAGCACACATTGGAAAGCAAGTGCGAGCAGCAGATTTTTCCATGTATTAATTTGTGAAGAAAAAGAACATCCGATTTGTTGCGTCTACAGGTGAGGGTAGGTAACTTGAGTATCCGTGTTAACTCTATAGAGATGGAAGGTCTTTTGACAGAATCGATGTTTAAATGTAGATGTGCATTTCGTTTGCATATTTTCGAGAAGTTCACAATTTAACCTAAACGTGCCGCCTCAAACCACGGAGGCGTACTCAAGAACTGCAAGGCATACGCTCTTATATGAAATTACAAACGGCCCTGGTTCTCTGAAGTCTCTCGTCACCCGACACACTGTGACGAGGGTTCGAAGTGCACGCTGCCTCGTCTGTTGAGCGCGGGGCGAGAAACTCAGAGAGCTATCGAAGTACGCTCCAAGGTTCTTTGTTCCCTGAGCTCTTGGTAGGGGGACGTCTTAAACGCTATAGAGAAATAAAGTCCTGTTAGTCGTCCGCATGTAGCTTGCAAGTTTAGTTTTTTATGCAGTTATGACCAGCTTGTTTTCAGCGCACCATGACGCAAAATGTGTTATGTGCTTCTGAAGAGTGGCGCAGTGATTACCATTTTTTACCACTTTGAAAAGTTTCCCGTCATCAGCACCGATGGGGAGGCTAGCGTGTTGACGCCTCTAAGCCTAATCGCAGAAATGTCGGCCTTCTGTCGCAAGTTACAGGTGCACGCCTGCCCACCCTACTTCAGCAGCTCGAGGTCGTTGTCCGGCCAGGCAATACACTTCGCGTGTGGAGGTTCTTCGCAGGAAACACAGGGAAATAATTATTTGCCGAAAAAAGGCCGGGAGCACAAAATACAGATGTCCTTACTCGGTGCCATCTTGCAAAAAAGGAACAACAACAACAACAACAACAACAACAACAACAACAACAACAACAACAACAACAACAACAACAACGACGACGACGACGACGACGACGACGACGACAACAACAACAACAACAACAACAACAAAGCAGATTAAGAGAAACGCACGTATTAAGAAAACGCAATGTACCATTTCATTCCCACGTCCAAGTCGCGCACATTTAGCACTTATCGTCCTCGCCGTGTGTAGGCCTCTTGGCGCGGAAAACGAGCGTTGAACATCTGTATAATTGCTATCGGAATTTGTAACACTGCTCTTTTATCTTTCTATTCCTTAGGTGGGCTCAGAATATAGCGGATAAGTGACCCGGTCAAATATTTTTCTGACCTCTCGTTCTGGCGTCAGAATGTCAAAATAAGCTTACATTTAACAAGCCTTCACCTGAGAATCAGTGCTTGGAAAGGAATTTTTCTAAAGTAAAAATTTAATTAAAAACGCGTCACCATAACACCGAAATTATAATTTTTGTGTACCACTTTTCCTTTGGTGCGACTCCTGGTTCCAGCTTTGCGCCGAATTACCACGGCTTTAACGTCATGTGGTTCGTTTCTTTCTTTTAATGCTATTAGCATTCTTTGGGAACTTCACCCAATTTGCGGTATGTCGATTTGTGCGGTTGTTCTCGGTTAACCTCTTTCATGTCAATTTCGGTCACCGGGTAGTCCACGGTCAAATGGGCAGAGCACTGGGCTGCCGTGCTGAGGAAACCGGGATTGAAACCAACTATCGGACCAACTTGGATAACTTGGTGTGTGACAATCGGCATGTGACAATGGGCGTGTGACAATGGGCATTCAATTAACCTCTTTCACGTCAACTTGGGTCACTTGCAACTAGGACGCTCGCTTCCTAGCACTGCGTGTGTGCCACTATAGTATGTGCTACTGGTAATGGCACATAACCAGTGCAACGTTTACGCCAATGACACAAACATAATAGGATGGATTGCTAATCGTGTTAACGTCGTCAATCACCTCCAAAAGATCGATGTGTGACCAGTTTCCCCCCCCCCCCCCCCCCTTGTTTTTCTATCGCTTTCCTGCCCCTTAACACATGCTGCCGGCGCGAGGCTGCGCACTCTTCTGGACATTCCCGCGTTCCACTTGGGACTGACGAGCCTCAAGCACACCCATCTGCTGACGTTGCCGCCTCAACTGCACCTCCTGCTGCATTATACGGTCGCGTTGCATCACGCTGATTGGCCGCGCGAATTAGCAGCTCAAGGAAACACTGGCGTTCTCATACGATGTAGTTAAATTCAGCGTTTCTGACACCTCGATGTCCGAAGCGCCATGTGTAGCCAAAAGGAAAGTAAGTGATCAATATTTTTAAACCTAGCGAATATAACAGCAAACGTGCATCAATCCAAATGTTTCTATGTTCCAATTGCTTCTGTCTTCCACCAGAGCCGTGACGTATCGCTAAAGAGGCTTAAGATAGAGGCCAAGAAACTGTGCAAGTAAGTGGACCTTAGCCGTCTAGAGCGTCAAATTGACAATGCAAAGGCTGGGTGCTTGCAGATTGCGCTATTATTGCAAAAAAACCCAAATTTCTGAACGTTAATTGACGACCTGTTTTTCGTGAAAAGCTCAGAGGAAGTCGTTGATTTTGTGAAAGAAAATTCTGACATGAGTTTATCTGCATGTTTTTTTTTTCCTCATTATAAACTACTAACTTGCGTGGAAGAGGGCATTTATGACTTCGGCGACACTCAGCTGAGCTATTCGCCCAGGGCTTTTGATATTTGCTTCATTTATCGTAACTCGACATATGCAGAAAGGAATGATGATCAATTTATTCAGAAGCAAGGTGTCTGCAGCGGCTCGTGCTTGGCGCCTCGCAGCGTGGCGCCATCTCTCGAGGCGACGCAAAACCCGCGCCGCGGAACTCACGGACTGCTGGCGTTCAAAGGCAACCCTGTCTCAGCGCGAAAAGATGACAATGAAATGTATGTTGCCCTGTATCCGCCTGTTGAACATCGCTATTAGAAATTACAAACTTCAGCGTACTAGAAGTTACAGCTTGAGTGATATTGTGAACAAACATTAGGAAGAAATCGCGAGCAATATTTTTTGTAACTTGTTTGGGCAGTAACTAGCGTAGGTAATTAGCGTATGGCCCCCAACATGAACAAAGGGTTGGGGGCCAGAGACCGCACTTTCTTAAGTTTTTGCTGGTGGCCCGGAGAATCTCGCTTTTTTCTCACAATTTGCTCGAATGTCCTTGTTTGTGTGCCCGGATAACGGCTCTGGCTTTTGGCTCAAGGTCACTTGAAGGTCGCCGACAAAGGAAGCTAAATGCTTTTCATGCTTAAAATTGCTCGTCGTGTAAAAACGAAAGTAGTTTTTTTCAGCTCCAGAAAAAAACTTTGCAGAGTGTGTCTGTTCACAAACCTGTGCCGAAAATTTGCGGTTGGCTGTTCCAAGGGACACCGAAACCCTTTTGTGGAGTGTGAAGACGCAGTGGCGTACGAGTTGGCGCTGTCCTGTGGTAAGAAGTACATAGGACAGACAAGATGGTGTCATAATGACCGCTTAAGAGAACATAGTTTAAATGGGAAAAATTACCGTGACGGTCATCTGTCTGTTCACTGTCATGAGTGCCGCTGGTCCTGGCCAGGCACAGAGATAAACATGTGCGCGAAATTACCGAGGCACACTCGAAGTAGTCAAAGCTGCATAAGCGCCCCGTCTATCAACCTGTTAATTAATGATACGTCCTTTTTGCAAAGCGCAGTTTGACGTATTGATAAGGTGTATCGCTAATGTGCATGATGTATAAAGGTGTTTTTTTTTTGGGGGGGGGGGAGTGGGGGGAGGGGAATAAATAGTTCAAGTTAGCGCATTGTGACATCAACGTCTCCCGTCTGTTCTCGTAATCTGGCGTTAAATATGTTATCCAAGGTGAGAATGTTAAACAACAGATCACTGCTTGTTGTATGTATTATATGTGTGAGAAGAATTTGGACGCAAATGCTACAGGTGTATCCTCTTTCGTAGCTCGCATAAACTCTATAAGAACTAGCGACTCAGGACATCATGGTATAATCACTGCGCCGGCATGTGGATAGACGTAACAAGTCCCAAACGAGGCAAATCTTTGGGCGTGCAGGGAAATCTCTTCTAATTTGAATCGCTTGCTCCTTCAACGACCTTTGATGATGATGATGATGAAGCCTCAGTTAATGGCACAAACCCACTGAGGGGGATAGGCCACGAATCGGGTGGTAATATGATTCAATAAATAAACCTTTTTCTCAATGTTTGACAGCACGTTTTCTTTATCATGCGTTTCGAACGTTATATACTACTAGCACGAGCCAAAAAGGTCGAGTGTTTCATCTGAGCAAGGGTATACAGACATGAATGCGGAAGACGTTAGTCACGTTAGTAAATCGAGTGCAAAACGCTCTCGACTCGGCCTCACGTGTTCGCGGATTGTGTTGCTCGCTTGTGTCACAGAAAGCAATCTTTAGAGTGCGGCTGCGTAATTGAAAAACAAATGCGCAACTTTCCGCGCGGCTTCCGCAAAGCCTTTATCTGTGTAGTGGTGTTATTGCTGGCATCGTTGGCACGCGCTCATCGAATAAACGCCAAGTCTATGACGTCTTCGGCGGCACGTGTGAACGGCGTGTAGAGCGAAACCGTGGCGGATACTTTCTCCTCCTCCTCCTCCTCCTCCTCCTCCTCCTCCTTCTCATTTTCCTCCTCCTCTTAGCCCGTTAGGTTTCCCATGTCCCCGTAAATAGTCTCCTGCTGTCATGATCAATTTGTGCAAGACCGCTATACGCAGTTTCAACGTGACAACTAGCAATGATTTGGTTATCTTCCGTTTGAGGCCGCGTTGGCTCGTTGCCTCGAAGTCACCGGCGCAGCCACATGAGAAAGTCGCTGTGAGCTTCTTTAGCACTGCAATTGTTTATGTAGTAATGACGACACACTCGATGTACCATTTCTCTTACTAACAGTGGAAACACGAGAGCAGGTGGCCCTCACGCGGTATGAAAGTTGAATAACGCCTCTGAATTGCTGAGCACGCTTCTACCACGTCAATGGAAGGTTTGTGCATGGTCTGCGCCAGACGTTGCGCTACGTGAAAGTCACGGTTAACCTCGAAGGTTACACACACACACACACACACCCACACACACACACACACACACACACACGCACGCACACACACACACACACACACACACACGCACGCACGCACGCACACACGCACACACACACGCACACACGCACACGCACACGCACACACACACACACACACACACACACACACACACACACACACGCACGCACGCGTCTATATATATATATATATATATATATATATATATATATATATATATATGAAATAAAGCAATGATAATTAATTAATATATAAATATATATATTAATTAATTATCGTTTCTTTATTTCATTTATTAAGCACAAGTTATTTCCCCTATATTGTCCTTGGTGTCAGTGTTTGTTGGCTTCTTATGATATGACTAATGAAAATCGGGCCCCTGGGTTAACCCCCTCTTTTCTCGTTTATATATATATATATATATATATATATTCTTGCAGCGTGCGCAATCTCGCAGGCCATGAATCCGTCCACTAACTTGGGTAACTGCCAACCATGCCTCTGGGTGGCTCGAGCTAATACTCCCACGGTTAAACCCAGTCGGATTGACGTAGTCTAATTGGTAGGGCAACGCGCGCGTAATGCGGAGGTTGTGGGGTCGGCGTTATCTTTTCGTCCACTTTCATTTCCCTTTTCTTTATTATCTACATTTGAAATCTTGTCAGTCCAGAGGACCCGCTAGAGGGCCGTCAGGTTTCACCTGATGGTCCCCGAGTGAGCCCCTCTGCAGCAGTTCTTCAGGTCTTTCGCTGTCAAACCTCAAGTTATTGCTCTCCAGGAAACATTAGTCTCCGCCGCCTCGCTCCCGGGCTACAGGGCCGTGTCGGGCCTGCCCGGGGGGCGAGGGATCTGCACCTTGATTGATAAAAGGCTGACTCATCTCACCCACGACCTCAAGCTGGCGAGTGGTAGAATTGAATATGTCATGGTTGAGATCCTGCTCGACTTACCACAGCAGAATCAGCAAGGAAACAGCGTGTTCGTCCTCAATATCTATAGCAACCCCAGGGACTCGCGCCAGCAGTTCAAGACCATCCTCAAGAAAGCGACCGACTTGGCCGGCCCTCGACCCTTGGTCGTCGTCGATGACTTCAACGCACTTACGGCATCTGGGGTTACGTCTACGACACTACCAAGGGGCGCAACCTGTGGCAAGACGCCAACGAGATGGTCCTCACGCTGGTCACTGACAAGAATTTTCCTACGCGCATCGGCAACTCCGTCACCCGGGAGTCGACACCCGACCTCGCGTTCGTCAGGAACGTTGAGGTCGTGGGCTGGGAGAACACCGCCATGGAGTTCAGCAGCGACCACTACATTCTTGAGACCAACTTCAAGGTGTCTCGGAGTAGGATCAAGGGATTCACGTTCATCGTTTGGGACCGCTTTCGCAAGATTCCCGAAGAGCCCGGCAGAGCCAGGGCACCCGCCACTCTCGAAGAATGGTGCGAAGGCGTCCGGAACGACGCTTCCGCGGCTACCAAGAAAGTGGAAACCGATCTCGACGTCGAGTGGATGGACAGCTGACTTGCCCACCTGGTCGAGGCCAAAAACGCCCTGCTCCGCCGATGGAAGGGTCAAAGGCTCAATCGCCGACTCCGAAAAAAGATCTCGGAGCTCAACAAGGTCATCGATGACCACTGCAAGGCGCTATGCCAGCAGCAGTGGGACGAGCTCTGCGAATCCATCGACGGACAGATGCGCAACGGCAAATCTTGGGGTATGCTGAAGCACCTTCTCGACGAAAGCGGCTCAAAGTCAAATCAGAGGCATACGTTGGCCCGGGCCCTTCACGAAGCCACCAGGTCTCACACGGTCGATGAGCTCGTCTCAAAACTCGTACAGAAGTACTTGCCCATCCGTCGCGACGGAGATCCAGTGACCCAACTCCCGGACTACCGAGGCCCTCCACGCCCCGAGTTCGACGAAGACTTCTCCGTTGCCGAGGTCAGACAGGCCATCTTCGCGCTCAACCGCAAGTCTGCGCCGGGTCCAGACGGAGTCACCAACAGAATGTTGAGAAACCTCGAGGGCACGTCGATCGTCTTTCTGACCGACAAAATCAACGAGTCCTGGAATAGCGGCGTTGTTCCTGTAGAATGGAAGATGGCCTGCACGGTGCTCATCCCAAGCCCGGCAAGGCCCCGAACATCGAGAACCTCAGGCCGATTTCTCTAACCTCCTGCGTCGGCAAGGTCATGGAACGCGTCGTCCTCAACAGGGTCAATATATATATATATATATATATATATATATATACTAATATAAGTAGACTGACAATGTGCCAATGACATTCATGTTTGTCACTTAAAGTACTGATTATTAATCATATATGATGAACGTTTACACAAAGTGTTGCCAAACGTTTCTGAAGAGTGTCGTTGATCGCTGTTTCGATTCCTGGAACAATCCGTGTGCCGCATATTTGCAGCTATATGTACTACTACAGATACGAGCTCTTAGAATTATGGCGCATATGAAATACACAGACTCGAGCACACTTGTGTTTTAGTCTTCCCACATTCTAACTATGAAATCTGTATACACAGTACTACTAGAATTACTGCACGTTCTCGTGTCCCCGTCCCTTGTGCGCATCAGTTACAATCAGCAGTTTGTATAACTTACCATGCACAGGAGTTTAATTACCATATATTGAGTAGTGTCTTCGGCACACTCTAAAGGAACACAAGGGTTACAACGACTAATGTTTAACTTACCTATACGTCCAAATACTTAAAATGAAAGGCCACTTGAATTTTGTGGCGCTCTCATATGGAATGAAATTTCCAATAATATCAAGTTCAGTAAGGATATTGCGCTATCATTTAAGCGTTATTATTAGACCTGTAAGAAACTAGGAAATTATTTAACGAAACAAAACTCAGGACCTTTCATTTATTTAGCGTACGTCTTGAATATTTCAGTTCTGGTGCGAATCCCGACTTTGTGTTTTCCTCACTGGATGTTCAGATATTTGATGTGCATGTCAAATCCATTCCAACTGTTTCATTCGGCTGTTTGATATGGCTAGTTTGCCATGGATACCCTACTAGCCATATGGATATGGGTAGGCACTTGCGTGTTCTGATTTTCTTGCGCAAAAATAAACAATACTAAACCCTGAAGAAAAAGGGAGCCAAAAAATGTTGCTAAAATTCTCCCAAGACTGTCAAGTTGATTTTAATAGATGTTTTGGAACACTTTATGATAGGCTAAAGTGACCTGAATAATTTAGCTAGAACTTTCATGTTTGTCTTCTGTCAGTGTAGGTGATTATAAACAATCTAACAGCAGGGTGTAGGGGGCTCTTACCTAGCTAATATTTTTCATAGAGGCATTAGTAATCAAGGAGTACAGACCTCTTACGTAAATACCCAGGAAAATATCTACAGAAATTCCACAGCTACCTTAATTCTCCACAAGAAAAGTAGAAGATAACCATAGAGAAAGGGGCCAGACAAGGAGACACAATCTCTCCAATGCTATTCACTGCATGCTTGGAAGAAATATTCAAGCTATTAAACTGGGAAGGCTTAGAAGTAAGGATCGATGGTGAATACCTCAGCAACCTGCTTGGTTATCTGCGTCGAAACATTTTGATGCCCCATCGACCCTGAAGTTAACAAGTTACAAAACCTTGGTACGTTCTAAATTAGAGTACGCATGCGCTATATGGGATCCTACTCAGGTTACACTCATTCAAACACTTGAAGCCATTCAGAATCGCGCAGCACGTTTCATCTTACCGAATTATTGACGTCATTCCAGTGTCACATCTATGAGGAAAATCCTAAACTTGTCTGACCTTTCGTTGCGTCGAAAATCATCTCGACTTAACCTTTTTCATAAAATCTATTATTATAACAACGATTTGAAGGACGTTCTGTTTCATCCACCTCATTATATATCTTGAAGGACCGATCATCGCTTCAAGGTGGGTCTACCTTCTTGTCGCACAAAATTGTGTAATCACTCCTTTGTTCCTAGAACAAGTGTCGCGTGGAACCACCTTCCCTGCACAATCGCCAGCATAACTGCTCACAACGAGTTGAAGAGCGCTTTACAGAATGCCTAGCAATATTTTTTATTTCTTTTGTTAGCTGCACGTCTTGCCATTCCCCCCCCCCCCCCCCCCACTTCTTTCTGTAGTGCATGCCTTTAGGCCCTGAAAGTATTTTTAATAAATAAATAAATAAATAAATAAATAAATAAATAAATAAGTAAATAAATAAATAAATAAATAAATAAATAAAACCTTCGGTTTACCGGTGACATTTTAGAACGACAGAAAGCTGAGCTAGTTGGTAAGGATTCATTATGGCTTGCGCAGATGAGTTTTGTGTCTTCTTTCTTTTTTCGCCTTAGTGCTTCCTTCGGTTGATAGTCGGCGTTTGTGTTGTCCACTTTTCTACTCTTGTGTCCTGTCTGCACGCCTCACCCCTTTTTTGCCGATGACATTGTTTTATTCAGCAACAGTGCAGACGAGTTACAACAAATGATTGCGCCCCTTAACAGAGAGAGTGTAAGAGTGTGGTTCCAGATTATTATGCAGAAGACAAATATAGTTATCAATAACAGGGCAAGGGAACAGGAGTTCAGGATCGCCAGTCAGCTTATAGAGTCTGTGAAGGAGTACGTTTACCTAGGTCAATTAATCACAGGGAACCCTGATCATGAGAAGGAAATTCATAGAAGAATAAAAATGGGTTGGATCGCATATGGCAAACATTGTCAGCTCCTGACTGGAAGCTTACAATTATAATTGAAAATGAAGGTGTATAATCAATGCATTTTACCGGTGCTGACATGTGGGGCAGAGACTTTGAGACTGACAAAGAAGCTTGAGAACAAGTTAAGGACCCCACAAAGAGCGATGGAACGAAGAATGCTTGGCATAACCTTGAGAGACAGAAAGAGTGCGGTTTGGATGAGAGAGAAAACGGGTATAGCCAATATTCTAACCGACATTAAGAGAAAAAAAAATGGCGCTGGGCAGGTCGTGTAATCGGCAGGTTAGATAACAGTTGGACCATTAGGGTTACAGAATGGGTACCAAGAGGAGGGAAGCGCAGTAGAAGACGGCAGAATACTAGGTGGTGCGATTAAATTATGAAATTCGCGGGTGCTATTTGAAATCTGTTGGCGCAGGACAGGGGTAATTGGAGATCGCAAGGAGAGGCCTTCGTCCTGGAGTGGACATAAAACAGGCTGATGATGATGATAATAATGCTGCTGCTGCTGATGATGAATGACAGCTTAACTTGTGCGTTTGCCTTCAGACTGTAAGGTTACAAACATAACACGATTCAACAGAACACACATAACCTAGCTTTTCCAGCACACACACACATAAAAAAAGCTTAGTCTACATTATACCTCAATTCTTCTGGTTCATGAGCGTTCGTGGCAGAACTAAATTCTGCGGCACGCACTTGGCCGCTCGTTAACACTGCGATGACAATTACCCAACCTTTACACATGTCAAATACTACGCTTCCGCCCTTGATCTACCTGAGAGCTGCCGTGAAGTATTGATTGGTCCGAAAACTGTGAGAAACGGAAGCGATTTGTTCAGATTTACGTAAACAAGCTCAGCCGCTCCGATATCTACGCCTTTCTATGCAGCCAATCGGTGTTATTCACCAACTGTGCTATGAATATGAACATACAATTTGTTGCAATTGGTTTTGGTCCATTAATTTAGTCATACGCTTGCGAACGTCCACCAATCGACTGCATTTAGTAATATCACAGAACCCTCACCGTCTACGCCCATTCATATCGGTGTTGTAAAGAATGAAACAACAATTTTGTGAGCGCAATGTGACGCCTGTGGTGGTCACTGTGTTGTGAGTTGCACAACAACGAGAAGACTACCACAGTTAAGGCAACCGTTGCTTTATGATGCACGGAGCCTATGCGTCGTGGAGAAAGTCACGGCCGCTTACTTGCAATTTTTGAATAATAAAGTGCTTGCTAGAAGAACATTTTTGAAGCAACTTTCCTACCTTCGAAGTCACTAAAATATCACCAATGGTACATTCAAGTTGCTAAAAGGTCGCCGGTCGTTAAATAGAAAACTTTCCCGCATAATAGAAAGGGAAGTAGCTAAATCTAGCGACAAAATTACTAAACTGGCAACACTGATTATTACAGACCGACAAATTATCAAAAGCAACGATGATTTTTTGTTTTCAGAGATGGTTAGGTTAGACTTAGGGGGGGGGGGGGGGGGGGGCTTAGCAGAATTGCTGGATTAGTCATTGGGCAGCCAACAGTGCCGCTTTCAAAAGGGGGGATGAAAATGACCTACTTTGCCCCCCCCCCCCCCCCCCCCCCCCCCGCCTCTGTCAAACAGCGACGCTGCTGCTGGGCCGAAGCAGCGGAACTTTTTGACTGCTTCGGAGGAAGAGGAAAAGGAGGAAGGGGCCAAGAAAGCTTCGCTTCTTTAAAAAGCATGATACTTTTTTACTACTATTGGTCGTTTGGCTTGGCGGTGCGAAGAAGATCCATGCTTTTATTTTTCTATCTATCGCAACAGTTACCTGAAGGGAAAAGGAGTGAGTGTTGTTCATCCAGCTCGCACGGCTGCCCTATGTGTGTTAGAAAAATGTTTCACAAACTTTCACCATAGCGCGCCACAGTGACCTTTATTATCACAGGAGCCGTGTTATGCGAGTCAGCTTTCTAGTTACGGGGCGTACTTGCACGGTGGCACCGTGCAGAATGTCAACTACGCGCCACTAAACCCCTTATAGCATTTCTGCGGGATACGGGCCTCAAATTAGACTCGGTAAATAACTTTTATGTCATTGCATTTGTGTTATTGTATGCGTTAGTGTGTGTGCGTGTTCGCTTTGTTTCTATCGCACTTTCTTTCATGCTTCTTCGTCTTGCTTTCAGTAGCAAGCCAGGCCTGTTGCTAAGCTAACCCAGAGATTATTAAACTTTTTCGCTCTTTTTCTATATATATCCGACCGATCACGCAGTCATTTGACTGAGAGCACAAAAATGTCGACCGTGTGTACCTTGCGACCCAATTGACTTCCCTACTTTCGTTATCGGCGCTCGGTAAAGTTTTCGACGCCATATTGCTAACTCGAGTCTACGCACATACTTTGCGCGTGCGTTTGCACTGCAAGCAATGGTTGCTTTTCTGCTAGCAAGTGGTTGCGGGAAACAGAAGGACCCGCATTTCTGCAACTTCTTTAATACATGCACATAGCCGAACTCAAGTTCTATTCATGCAAAGTTGCCTCGGTTTCGCATTTACGTTATCAACCGCTCAGTAATCCTTCGTAATAATAAACGTGGGTTTTCACATGTCAATCCCTATTTCTTCACTTCGCTTTGCAATGCTTACATATTAGCTTTATTAAAAATATGGGCGCGTCGCTGATGCTACTGCTGGCATTATTTCAGGGGCTTGAGTGCGGATTAAGGACTTACTCGCATGGGTGATATCCGTAACAGTTCGGTTTCATCGTGCGCCGCCTGCGTCATTAGCAAGAACTTTCAGAAAACGCACAGTTTCCTCAGGACAAGGCTCCGCGCAAACTCAACAGCCACCAACTTGCGTACATTTTTCTCAACCAATACATTTGTAACTGAGCTCATGCTCGAAGCGCTCTCGAAATTGTAGCTGACGCACCTAGCAGCAGGGATGAAATCCAGATGCACCAGTAATTGAAACTATGCAGTTCTTGCGATTAAAGTGCACGTTTTCTCTACTTTGGTTGTCTGGATAGAGATGCGCGAGGAACTTCCTCCTGCCAACGAAATTTACCACATGCGCCTTTATCATTATCAAATTTTTATTCAAGTTTACATCACATCAGAGGCCCTGTTATTACACCTGTTATTACAATCAATCAATCAATCAATCAATCAATCAATCAATCAATCAATCAATCAATCAATCAATCAATCAATCAATCAATCAATCAATCAATCAATCAATCAATCAATCAATCAAAGGTGTTCATTAAAGTGTCCAGGAACAACCTCGAGGGTCTTGGTGCTGGCGCACTCGGTAAAACAATGCGCAGGAAGAGCAATACAAGCTTTCACACACATGCGCGTACGCATAAAAAAAAGAATAATAATTTCGCGAATACAGATTTTAACAGGGAATAAAATGTGTACACGAAGAGAAAGAAAGCAAAAGTGGAGAAATAGAAAAAAAGAATACAGAATGAGGGAACACACAACAGATATGAGTTTTTGTTCATTTATTCAAATTCCTCTGCAACTCCTTTCAGGAAAATATTAAAATTAGGCATGAAGATATCCAGGCACTCTGAATGCGCGTTATATGTCGCCTGCACTCTAGATAGAGGGTCGCAAAAATCTGAAGGCTAAAAGGCGCGCTGTTTCCTTGTGCCTTTCTGCGGAATGTAAACGCGCACATTAGAAATTAAGTGCGAGCAGCAGATTTTTCCATGTAATAACTTGTCAAGAAAAAGAACATCCAATTTATTGCGTCTACAGGTGAGGGTAGGTAACGTGAGTGTCTGTGTTAACTCTATGGAGATGGAAGGCTTTTGACAGAATCGATGTTTAAATATAGATGTGAACTTCTTTTGCATATTTTCGAGAAGTTCACAATTTAACCTAAACGTGCCGCCTCAAACCACGGAGGCGTACTCAAGAACTGCAAGGCATACGCTCTTATATGAAATTACAAACGGCCCTGGTTCTCTGAAGTCTCTCGTCACCCGACACACTGTGACGAGGGTTCGAAGTGCACGCTGCCTCGTCTGTTGAACGCGGGGCGAGAAACTCAGAGAGCTATCGAAGTACGCTCCAAGGTTCTTTGTTCCCTGAGCTCTTGGCAGGGGGACGTCTTAAACGCTATAGGAAAATAAAGTTCTGTTAGTCTTCCACGTGAAGCTTGCAACTTTCGTTTTTTATGCACTTATGATCAGCTTGTTTTCCACGCACCATGACGCAAAATTTGTAATGTGCTTCTGAAGAGCAGTGCAATCATTAACATTTATTACCGCTTTGAAAAGTTTCCTGTCCTCAGCATATAACAAAACTGAAGAGTTTTGAATGACTGCCGAGACGTCGTTAATAAACAGCGAGAAAAGAAGAGGGCCAAGGACAGACCCTTGAGGAACTCCACCTGTAACCGCATAAAGTTCTGACGACTTACCTTTTACGCTACCGTAGCAGTACCGGTCGGCAGCTTCTTATCAGCGCTGTGACAGAGTGGTGCAGATCAAGTTGTGTCAACTTTTGAAGGAGTATATTGTGGCATACGACACCAAACGCCTTACTCAGGCCAAAATAAATAACTTCCAGCTGTAGTTTCTTATACACTGCTTGAGAGGCATGCATCATGAAGCTAACGAGGTTGGTAGTTGTGGAGCGCCCCATATGAATCCATGCTGCTGAGGAATGATAGTATTTTCAATAGAGGATGAAATTATTGAGCGCAGAGTTGACTCGAATAATTCAGATGCTGCGCCTAGGAGAGAAATAGGCCTGTAGTTACTCGCAGCAGCTTTTACCCCTGACATAAAGACAGGAACAACCAGCGCTGTTTTCCAAGCATTTGGGAATGTGTTCTTTAAAGCAGAATTTAAAATGCAATTACGCTCTGGAACAAGTAAGGACTCGTACGTCTTAATCAAAGCATGTGGAATGCCATCAGTACCATCGGGACAGCGTTTGATGGTCTTAAAGACAAGTTCCTCTGAGACCGATAGACTTGAATTCAGGGAAGGGTGATTGGAAAGTTCACTAACTCCGTCACTGTACCCTTCACCGTACGGAGACCCGAAGTGTAGGGCGAAGGCGCCCGCGACATCTGGGACAGGTTGGCTGTCGCCACTAAGTAGAGAGATATCTTGTTTCATATTGATGAATGGCTGTTCACGAACGTGTCTCCAAAAAAGACTGAATGGCATGATCACGCTTGTAAAGACATTGAGAGAATGCCCTGTGCATTTGATAACCAGTGTTCCTGATTTGTACGCTGTGCTTTCCTGTGAGCATGGTCTTTTAGCTTCAAAGTTGTTTTCAGTTCAACAGAAAACCAGCGGGGAAATTTAGAGTGTTTAGCACCTTTTAGTGGTATAAAGTTCTTAATTCCATCGTGAATAATATTCGTGAGTGCCGTGACTTGGTCATTAACATCTCTTAGTTCTACTACTGGAGACCAGTCCGCAGTATTAAAACAGCGGTAAAGACCCACGTGATCTCCCCTTGAGAAATTAAAAGACCGAGGTTTTGTTATATAATTTATTTTCTTGCCACTAGGCATCGCGAATTGTAATGAAATATGAAGCGGGGGATGATATTTATCTGGCTTAACAAGGGGAAAGTCGCCACA